>NW_026652290.1:42765881-43074952 GCF_009828535.3 Hylobates moloch | reverse complement strand
GGCTCACTGCAACCTCTGCCTCCCAGGTTCAAGTGATTCTCCTGCCTCAGCCTCCTGAGCAGTTGGGATTACAGGCATGCATCACCACATCCTAATTTTTGTATTTTTAGTAGAGATGATGTTTCACCATGTTGGCCAGGCTGGTCTCAAACTCCTGACCTCAGGTGATCTGCCCACCTCGGCCTCCCAAAGTGCTGGGATTACAGGCATGAGCCAGCATGCCTGGCTTACTTTTTACAATGATTTTACTGTATGAAAACATTTTACACTGCACTGAAAAGAAGAACATGAGAAAATGTTCATGGGTACCATTTGCTTGTATTGGTAGATTTTCCAGTGGATGTGCTGCCTCTCATTACATGTTTCTGACCAGTTCCTAGCAGAGAACTCAGTACAACAGAGCAGGCATTCGATTATATTTGTTGAATGAATAAATAAATTAATGGTCAATACACTTAAAAAAAAGACTATTTACAAAATGAAAGTCCTAAACTTTATAAGAATAACGCCGGTTATCTACATCACAAAGAGATGTCTTTGCTTTATCCAAAAACTACTACAACAGCAGCAAACCAATGTTCTAAATTCTTAGAACATCAACATTTATTTACTTCATTAAAATTAGGCTTATATCCATTAAGTACAGAAACCATTAGCAAGTCATTTGACTTCCCTAATTCCCACATTGGTACCTGTAAATTAGAGAGTAAGTATTAGTCTTCTATTAGCAGACAATATTGTTAAAGAGCTAATAATTTTCTATCAGATATTTAGCAATAGAACGAGGTGTTTCAATTATGTTATTATTTTTATGAACAGAAATTAGCGATCTGAATCAGAGCTTGTAGTTAAAAGCGTATTTGGTTTTCAGAAAGTTAAGTGGTCCGTCAGTGTGCTGATGATGTCAAGAACCTATTGATGGCATGAAGAGATGGGAGATGAGAAGCAGAGACAGTGATTTCATATCCTGATGACTAATTGACATTGAGTGCTTATCCATGGGGTCATGTCTCAAAAAAGTGCCGCAGTACTGTCTACTGGGGTCGTCTTCCACACTGCTCTGTCAACACTGGGTGAAGAAACCATGTTACAGGGCTTCCCACTTGCAACTTGACATTGATAAGAATACTTTAAGATTTCTGTGTTCTTTCACCTAAAATCCTGCAGTCATTAATTTTACCAAGAAGAAGATCACACAGGTTCAGGCAGGAGTGACAATGCTGAAGTCACTTAATCCTCACATTACAGGCAAACTTCAGTGACATTTTGCAAATGTACCATTTCCTCTTGAACATTTTTCTGAATCTTTATTTTAATTAAATTAAATTAATTAATTTATTTCTTTGAGACAGAGTCTTGCTCTGTTGCCTAGGCTGGAGTGCAGTGGTGCGATCTCAGCTCACTGCAAACTCCACCTCCTGAGTTCACACCATTCTCCTCCCTCAGCCTTCCGAGTAGCTGGGACTACAGGTGCCCACCATCACACCCGGCTAATTTTTTGTATTTTCAGTAGAGACGGGGTTTCACCATGTTAGTCAGGAGGGTCTCGATCTCCTGACCTCGTGATCCACCCGCCTTGGCCTCCCAAAGTGCTGGGATTACAGGCGTGAGCCACTGTACCCAGTCTATTTATTTACTTTTGAGACCGAGTTTGGCTCTTGTTGCCCAGGCTGGAGAGCAATGGGGTGATCTTGGCTCACTGCAACCTCCACCTTCCGGGTTCAAGTGATTCTCCTGCCTCAGCCTCCCGAGTAGCTGGGATTACAGGCACCCACCACCATGCCTGGTTAATTTTTGTATTTTTAGTAGAGATGAGGTTTCACCACTTTGGCCAGGTTGGTCTCGAACTCCTGACCTCAGGTGATCTGCCCGCCTTAGCCTCCCAAAGTGCTGGGATTACAGGCGTGAGCCACTGCGCCTGGCTGAACGTTTTCCTGAATCTTTATACAATTCCATTTATATGATCTAATATTCTTTTTTTAAGGGATGGCAGGAAATGTACATGAAAACACATCTGATTATCACTTACAGTCAGTTTTCTAACCATGAAATTCTGAACACAAAAGCTTGCAAGACAAACAGAGTAATCTAATGTGGTTGAAGAAACTAACCATTTAAATATCCTACTTAGCACCACTCTAATTTGTGTCCCCCAGTAAGATGGATAATCAATTCCCTTTTAGCCATGAATGGAAATGACCATTGTAAATGGCAAAAGTGCTGCTGCGTATTTGACAATATTCTATTTGGCACATTCTATTAATTTTATTTAAGCATTTTGCTAAAAGAGCAGACTCACAAATCACCCTTCCTATGTCATGTTCTTTATGGATCTTTCCATTATCATCTGACCTTCCCCACGGGGTCTCAGCTCTTCCCGACCCTCAGAACAGGGCTCATTCTGCATACTCAACATCAGCCATTTCTATGTATGCTCTCTGAGGCGCTATGCTAGAAATAAATGCTGAATAAATAAATCCAGCTGAAATCAGCCAGAGCACAGGAGAGAAGGCTTATCTGAGAGGTGGGAGCAGGTAGCACTGGAAAACATGAGTGAGAAACTGACACTTTTTTTTTGTTGGCTGCTGAGGAATTTTTCAATACTCCAAGTTTTATATTTTTAAATCGATCTACCTACAACACCCTATTTAAAGATTTTTTCTTTTTTTAAATTTATGAACATTTATAGCATTTTCATTCTTTTTGAGACAGTTTCACTCGTTGGCCAGGCTGGAGTGCAATGGCACCATCTTGGCTCACTGCAACCTCCGCCTCCTGGGTTCCAGCAATTCTCCCGCCTCAGCCTCCAGAGTAGCTGGGATTACAGGCACCTGCCACCATGCCCAGCTAATTTTTGTATTTTCAGGAGAAATGGGGTTTCGCCATGTTGGCCAGGCTGGTCTCGAACTCCTGACCTTTGGTTCATGCCTGTAATCCCAGCACTTTGGGAGGCTGAGGCGGGTGCATTTTCATTCTTTATTCTACTGGTGTTGCTTTACTGTTAGTCTTGGAAAATATTTGCAGGATATGAAGAGAGCTATTATGGTGGCAATGTATTTTATCTTTTCCCTTCTACTCCCATAAAATGTTCAGATCCTTCAAAAACAAGGTGCGTGTCCCAGTAAAAGGCAGAGTGAGTCCTTCTGCTTGTAGAACTTGGGGTATCTGGGGCTGAACTCTGATATTAATCTTCACATGTGTCCCCTCTCCTTTTTCAGAGCTGGCTTCAGAACGTCTCAGCAGTGACTGCTGACCACTGAATTTTCACGTAAAACATCACCAGATAAAGTTAGCCCCAGGAGATCCTGCTCAGCAACTCAGAAGGGAAGGGAGCTTCAGAACTGCTTTCTATCCTCATTCCAAAGCCTCTGGGTGGGACCCAAGGTGAAGACAATCTCTCTGTATCTTGACGCCCACACTAGTATTATAAAACTCCATGGTACTGTAATCCAAAGGGAGAAAAAACAGTTGTACAAAACAAAAGGGTCAATAAGAAATAGACATCAGAGGCCGGGTGCAGTGGCTCATGCCTGTAATCCTAGCACTTTGGGAGGCCGACGTGGGGGGATCACCTGAGGTCAGGAGTTCAAGACCCTGTCTCTACTAAAATTAGTGGGGCATGGTGGTGTGTGCCAGTAATCCCAGCTACTTGGGAGGCTGAGGTGGGAGAATCGCTTGAACTTGGGAGGCAGAGGTTACTGTGAGCCAAGCTCATGCCACTGCACTCCAGCCTGAGTGACAGAGCCACACTCTGCCTCAAAAAAATAAAAATAAAAATAAAAATAAAATAAATAAAATAAAAATATAAAAAAAGACATCACATGTAAAATCTGCTGAGATTATTCTGGCATGATTCTATTTGGACAGAATGCAGACATTCCTGCTTCAATGCCACCTAACACTGTGTGTGAGATCCTCCAAGTACAGGGAAAAACTGCAAAGAAAACCATATGCTTAGGCCACTTTTTGGCTTCACAACCTTTGGCTTCTCTCAAGAGAATATTAGAGTATAGAACTGATCATAAGGCAAATTTCTGCACCAAGAATTTACCTTTCCAATGGAGAAAAGTTTGTGTTTACTGAATATAAAATAAATTAATTAAAAAGGCTTGTAATCCAACTAAAAGACATCCAAGATGATGTTGAAACAATCTAACAAAAAAATGATCATTTTGTGATAAACACCCATAAGAGCAGTCAAATTAAGTCAGTAAGTGTAAATGAAAAATTATCATGGTTATTTTCTATCTAACGCCATGACTTAAAGGCTTACAGAAAATAAAATAAAAAAATCATTCAGTTATCTCTCAAATCTCCTCTCCAACATAATCACGCTAAGGAATAACATGCTTAATTATGGACTTGATTTCTAGCACTGGGAAAGTAGATGGTTTTTAGAAACTACTTCCATTAGGCTAAAAAAAGAGGACACTCGGAAACCTAGCAGTACTAAAGGAGTAAATGATACAGACTATTTAATGTAACAAGCAACAGACTGGGGGACTTGGAAAATCTGCAAGCTAGTCTAAAGAGTAAATGTAAGAAAAGGCCGGCTACTGCTTAGGTAGATGGTGTAGTGTGAAATGGTACAAAATCAATGGATGACAGAGAAAAGCATGATTCCACTTCTACTTCACTTCTGCCTGCACACCATAAACCATCCTCAAAGTTACAAGCAGAACAAACTAAGAGAGGACTCACCCCAGTTAGCTGGCAATAGGAAGAGAATGTTTTAACCACTTTACATGGCAGCCCCAGAGAAAACAGCACCCATGGCATTGGAGGGACTGGCAGATACAGTCACAGAACAACTCTCTAAAAGAAACCACAGCCGAGAAAAGCAAATGTCCTAGCTCTTCCCTAAGATAGGATCCTCAAATTGCAGACTAATTTGTGGCTGGGTCCCCAAAATCACCAGAGGCTGTGTGGCACAGTAGACAGGAACATGGACCTTTGCAAACCCAATTCTGCCATTAGTTACATATGTCCCCGCGGTGGGGGCATCATCTGATTTCTCTAGACCATACGTTTTTCATTTGTATAACCAAGACAGTAACAGCACCTACCAAATGTGAGGGCTAAAAATGAGGCAAAGCATATAAAGCATTTACAAGGTGCCTACTACACAACAGCTGATCAGTATATAAACACAATTATTTTATTTTAGAATTACATAGAAAGTATTTTCATATTTAGAAAAGAAAGCAATGATTACTAGAAAGTAACAAGAGTTCACAAGAACCAGATGATGTTATCTCTACCATTCTCCTCTGGTTTTAAATATAATGTGTTTAGATTTCTGCAAGATTGATTTCCCAGTAGGTAGAAGGAAATGATGGATTGGTTGCTCATATAGCTGAATGGACTGGTAGCTAATTGAACAGCCATGCCTAAGGAGTATTGTTCAACAAATACTTTATTGTGCTTACTATGTGTCTGGCATGTCCTATATGCTAGGGATTCATAAGTGAATCAGACAGACAAAAATTCCTGTCCTCATGGAGTTTATATTGTAATGAGATGAGGCAGTAAAATAATAAATAAATTATACAGTATAGTAGAATATGAAATGTTATGGGGAAAAGTTAGACCAGGGTAAGGGTATGGGACTGTGGGATGGGGCTTTATGCTTGTAATCTGCCTGTTAAATAAGCATGCTATCTGACAACTAAAACACAGTATAAGCCCCAGGCTGTTAGCCTCCTCCCCTCTACTTACTTACAAACCTGTAGTATTTTTTTCCTTCCACTATGAGAACTTCATTACTCTGAGTCATAATTGTGTGTTTAAATGTTTACCTTTGTCGCTAAGCTGAAAGCTCCAGAGTCTAGGGAGAACGGCAAGACTGAGGAAGGGTCTCAGCATTTGAGGAACAGCTGAAGAAAGTGTCACGGGAAGGAGAATCAAATGGACCACACTGGACGCCTCATGTTTTTAAAGGACATTGTTATTTATGGGACAGGGTTCACACTCATTCTGGGTCATTCCAGACACAGGAGTTTGAACTAATGGGGGAAAGTCCAGGGACGATTCCAGCTTCCCAAAAGTTCTTTTTCACAGTTAGAATAATCTACAAAGAAAGTATGATTGATTTCATGTTCAATCGGAAGTTAAATGACTGAGTGGAAGTTACTTATTAACTTACACTTCTAAAATGTAAGATTCTAACTTTAAGACTATAATTCTGGCCATTTCCAACAATTTTATTAATAAAATGTTGAATGGTAAATTTCTGTATTTTCTGGGTTAGTGTAAGTCTATGACTTCTTTGTTAAAATCCATACAGAGAATACAAAGATTATTTATTCTAAAAGTACCAATCTAAAATTATGAAATAAGAGTCATTACAGTAGCTAACAAATTAAATGGATTAATTGGGTAGAGATTTGAGAGATTATAATTAATGATAAATCAATAAAGTATTCAACATGAAAATCTATTACAATCCTGTTTATGTTATTTAACTTCAAGCATTCAGTTCTGTATGCTTATAATTAGCAAGCTATAAAAGATGCCATCCATAAAAACATAATGAGAAGAACTGTTTATAATGATAATTAAGATTCATTTGCTCAGAGAGAAGGGTTCACACGGCTACAGGTTGCAGCAAACAAAGGGTTAAGCTCATTATTGAGGAAAAGACTACATTTAGGCAGCATTTATTAGACATTTAACCCTATGAGGCAGAGCCTTGCCTTAGAAAATACATCATAAATAATGCTTCTTACAAGACAGGCAAGATTTTCCAAAGTAAGGTAGCAAGTACAGGGAGTCCATGACATTCTGTAACTTTGCTGGGCTTGACTCATCCAACTGTGTTAGTAATAATTAATCTCTAGCTGATGGCTTTTATATTCTCTTTCTGGTTTCTCAAGTCTTCCCTGCATTGATGTTTTATTAAAAATATATTGTGTATTGTGAAGGCCAGTTGAGAAAAAATTTTACATTTTCCCTTTCCGCCTCTGGGCTGGAGTTTGCCTTCTATAGCACTTTGTCTCATACTCCGAGCACTGTTTGAGGCTTCTCATGGGCTTGCCAGTGGCAAAATTGAGGCTCAGAGGTGGGAAACATAAACCAATAATACAAAGACCCTCACTTTTTAGATCGTTTTGTAATTCTGGCTTTAGAAAAATCAAAGTTTTCATTCAGCAGAGAAGAAGCTTCTTCCCCCTTTCACAGAAACTCTAATATCTATAAAGACCCACTCAGTGAAGCCTAAAATGCTTTCTAGACATATAATTGTAGCAATAAAAGTGTGTCTTCACCTCCCACTGTACCTCTGAGCTGATACAATTTGTTACTCCATTGACAACCTGCCAACGCTTCACAATCATTAGAGCCAATGGTCCTTTTCTAGATATAGCATAATGTAACCTTCAATATTAACTTTTTTCCCCCATCGGTGCAGGCCTAAGACAGAACAACTCCAAGACTAGTCCTAGCCTGAAGTCACAGAGACCTTTAATGCAGGTCATGGGCAGGACAGCAATGATCAAGGGTAAACTCCAACACATATGAACCGGTAACCCAGCAGTCAGGCACTGTGTGGCCCTCTATATTAACCGCCCTCTGAGCCAAGCAGGCACCCCAGCAGTCCTCATTTAAAAACAAAAAAATAAAATAATCTTAATAGAGAGATTGGGGGGCTTATTTTTCATGATCATGTGCCTTTAAAAGGAAAGTCCTGGAGTCAGCCCTGATCAATATAGCCTCTCCTGCTTCCTGCTTTCAATCTGTTAAGCAAGAAAATGCTTTCATGTTGGCACTAATCCCACTGTGCCCCCAAAGAAGAGAAAAAAACCTCCCGAGGACTGTCTATTTAATATCCACACAGTCGGTTTTTAGAAAAACAAAACAAAACAAAAACCCAAGGAAATGAAGACTATCAGGAGAACACTCCCGGGAAAAACCCTCCTGAAAACATGCCTGAGTAAAATAAAAGTCAAAAGACTAGATGGAGAAATGATGTCCAGGGAGCTCATAATCTGCTTGCGCAAGAATTCTAGTTTCTAGAAAGTCACTGATTAATAAATTCATGTGCTTATTCATTCATTCACAGATGACTTCTGGGCACCAATGCTGTGCCAGTACCAGGGATACCACAGTGAGTAAAACCTGTAGGGCCTACCGCCCAGGGAGCCTGCACATTCTACAGGGGAGCAGGCAAAAAACAAACACAACAATTTTAGATAGTGACAAGTACTTGCAAACAAAGTAAATACTGTGACGTAAAAAGGCTGGTCTGATTATTACGATTCCTTTCAGCACGAAGCTTCCCTCATATCACAAGGTATAATGAGGACTTTTAGTCCTTTGGACAGAAGTCCTAAGATGAGAGACTATATTAATCATAATAGGTGTAAAAGACAAAAATACAACAACGTAAATTTCAAATGAAGAAGCAATATGCAATCTCAATTTCTATCACATCCCCAAGACCCTTGGAAGAACCTATTTATAGCTTTATCGCAGCCATTTTGAAAAGGTAGAGAAAAAAACATCATAGGTTTTTGAAAAGAAATTTTGCAAATAACATGGCAGTATTGCAAAATGCAAATGGAAATGCTGCTGAGCCATCTGCTCAATATTACAGCAACATTGGGAAAAGGCTCTGAAAGAAATGATGTTTGAAATCATTAAAAAAATAACATGTCAAGTTTAAAATACTCAAGAATCTTAAAACCAGCATCAACACATTCAGCAACCATATGGCCCTACAGCAGGTTAAAAAAATAATCGCCCTGCTTGCAATTTCTGCTTCAACCCAATGGTTTCTAAAACATGTTTCTTTTTCCCATTTGAGTACCTTTTCTTTCCATTGAATTCCTTGGTGTTTACAGTTACTTGAATTATACCTGGAGCATAATTTTTGTTTCACGCTTTCCGAAGTAGAAATAAGATAGTAAGGAAGATTAAAAGTCACCTGTTCAAGAAAAAGGAATGTGCAGATGACTCTGTATAAATTGTTGAACACATCTTGTTTTAGGTTTATTGATTTCTCCATCCTGATCTCACAGTCTCAGTAATAACTGCTAATTTCATCGAGTATTGTAATTTTCCAGGCACTCTGCTAAGTGCTTTATAGTCATTATATCATTCAATCACCACAAATTTATAAAGTAGATGCTGTTATTATCTACATTTTCTAGATGCAAAATTTCCTCAAGGTCATACAGGTAACATGTGGCAGAGCCACAGTCCAAACTATTGTGTGAGCCACGTCTGTGCTCTTAACTGCTATTATATGCAACAATTCAGTGTTCAGATGTTTGTGTTGACTTCTCAAGGTTAAAAAATGAGCAATATATATTTGAGAGTAGAATTAGTTCCCTTGTCTCATCAAAAAGAGAATCTTGGAGAAGTGTTTTAAACTAAACTCTAAACCAGTGGTGTCCAATCTTTTGGCTTCCCTGGGGCACACTGGAAGAAGAATGGTCTTGGGCCACACAAAAAATATATTAACACTAACGATAGCTGATGAGCTATAAAAAAAATCACAAAAGTATCTCATAAGGTTTTAAGAAAGTTTACAAATTTGTGTTGGGCTGCATTCAAAGCTGCCCTGGGTTGCATGCAACCTGTAGGCCATGGGTTGGACAAGCTTGCTCTAAACAACAGAATTAGATGTCTAAAGAAAAATTACTGCAGAGGCAGAAGACAGAGAGTCAAAGAGTTGGGAAAACCAGGAGCAAATGGAAGAAACTGAGTGAGTTAACACCATCAGCATGGTTTTAGAAGATTAAGATCAGAAAAATTTACCTGCTCCCCACAATAGGCCAGAGACCCAAAATTTCAGCCTGACTTTCAAAACGACCTTTACAAAACCATCAGCTACACGGTCTTCAACAGATGATATGCCCCACTGCATAACAAAAAGCACCTACCTCCAGGTAAGTAACTATTGCAATTACAGCAGCAGGGTTTCTGTCTGAGTAAACTTTCCAGCATTTATCTGAGGATAGACCAATTGCACCTAACACAGTGTCTGACCAGCACTGCAGAGACGTGTATTCAGCAAATTGAGTGAAGAGTTTGTGATAAATATTTCAATATGTGAGACACAAAAGTAATCTGAAGTCCATGGGTTGCTTTATTGTTCAAAACTCATAAGCCAATACCAATGTTTGGTAAAAATTACAAAATTTGGCCGGGTGCGGTGGCTCATACCTGTAAACCCAATGCTTTGGGAGGCTGAGGTGGAAGGATGGCTTGAGGCCAAGATTGAGACCACCTGGGCAACATAGCAAGATCCCATCTCTACAAAAACATTGTAATTTTTTTAATTACAAAGTTTATAAAGGCCCAGAGAATTACAAATTTATGATGGAAATCCTTAGTGTTTCAAATGAATTAAAAAAGTAGTTTCATTCAACTTAACTAGCTTCACATAGTAGCTTGTGGATACAGTGGGAACTCAATACATGATTACTGATAGCAGTATTAATTCACATATAAATTAAATATTACATCAAATGATCAGTGTCTGGTGCATGCATTTTAAATGCTAAAGTTGTTTTTGTATCTGGATCATAAGAAGACTTTTTAAAATTGCAAAGTATATTTAAGGATGATTAGTTTAGAACAGACCTGAGGGAAGTCAGGCAGTAGGAATATCTCCCAAACACTTAAGTTCTCTAAATGTAGAGATATAAATGAAGTTATAAATGTAACACTATCAATAGCAAAAAAAAAAGAAGAAGGAATAGATGAGCATTACTGATGCACATGGCCTCATGCAATGGTCTCAGTTCAGAACTTCATTTGGTCTTATGAAACACTTTACCAAAACTTTCACTTGGCATTCCTCTGTCTGTTGCTTTTGCCTAATGATCTTATCTCTTCACTGATTAGCAATCTTGTCTGTCTTTAGCGACCCTTTAAATCTCAAGCAGCCAAAAGTTGTAAGTAAAACAAAGCGCATAAACAACAACGTGGGTAAAATAAATCAGTGTGATAAGCAGTTGTGAAGTTACAAACTTACTACAGAAAAATCCATGTAAAACAAATCCACTAAACACATAGTCATTAATTACAGCTCGCAACCTCCCATCACTTCTGCCTTCTGTTCTCTAATTTGGGGTGCTTGGTAAATCTCTGGTCTAGAGTGGCATTTTATTTTTGCAATCCTTGGCTGTAGGTAGAGCTTGGCCTCTTCTCCACTCATCAGGAAGTCTTGAAAACAAAGACACTAAGATTTAGAGTATTATAACTGGAAATATGAAAGGCATTTTGCAACATTACCAAAAACTTGAAATGAAGGTTAAGAAATAGATCTGCATATAATGATCCATTTATTTTTGATGAAAATGATTTGTCAAAAGGTAACTCAGTGAGGAAAAGGTAATGTTTTCAAAAATGGTTCTAGAACAACTGGCTATCCATATGCAAATAGATGAACCTTGAACCTTGCCCCATAGCACATAATTAAATCGTCTCAGACTGGATCTCAGACCTAAATATAAGAGCCAAAATACAAAATTTCTAGAAGAGTAAACATGGGTGAAAATCTTAACGACTTTGGGGTTAGGAAAATATTTCCTAAATAAGACACAAAAACACAAACTACAAAAAAATCGTTAAAATTAAAAACTTTCTTCTTCAAAAAACTGTAAAAAAGTGAAGACATAAAGGGTAAAGGGTTTCTTTTGGGTGTGATGGAAATGTTTGAAAATTGATTGTGGTGATGGTTGCCTAAGTCTGAATACAGTAAAAACATTGAATTGTACACTTTAAATTAGTGAATGGTATGATGTGTGAGTTATGTCTTATAAAGCTGTTAACAAAAAAATTAAGAGAATACACAGTCTGGAAGAAAATATTTGCAAAACATATATTTGGCAGAAGGTTTGTAACCAGACTTTAAAACTCTTAGAGCTCACTAAGAAGACAATTACCTCAATAAAATGAGAGCAAAAAAAAAAATACCTTGATGGGGTATGTCAAAAGGACAGATAGCCAATAGAAAGAACTTCTAATGGCTAAAGCTAGAACAAGAAAAGAATGAAACAAAGTAGCATTGGATCATAAGGTGAAGTATGAAAAAAATTTTCATGATCTCATATTGATATAAATGAATGCCAAAATAAATAAATAGGATAGGATAAATATCTTGTGCATAAGAATTAAAATAATTTACGTAGCTACTCTGCCCTCAAGAAGGTGGAGCGTTAACTCCCCAGTCCTTAAGTCTGAGCTACCAATAGTGACTTCTTTCCACAGAGTATAGCATGGAAGGAGGGAAAAAGAATAACTCTGGAGCGGAGAAACCTGGCAAACAGTGCCTCCGCCAAGTGATTAAGGTCAATGTCAACTGTGCTAAGTCATGTTGATAGTATGTAGACCTGATATGATATGATTAGACTGGCACTTTGCCTGTGTGGTCTTCTTCCCTAAAACCCATAATCCCAGTCTAAACATAAGAAAAACATCAGACAAACCCAAATTGAGGGGTAGTCTATAAATGTCAGACCAATATTCCTTAAAACTCAAGGTCATCAAAAATAACGGAAGACTGAAAAACTATCACAGTCTATAGAAGTCTAAGAAGACATGACAATGAAATGTGTGGTATCCTAAGATGAAATTCTAGAATAAGAAAGACATTAGGTAAAAACTAAGCAAATCTGAATAAAATATTGACTTTAGTTAATAATAATGTATCAATTTGTTCCTTTCTTGTAATAAATATACAATACTAATATAATATGTTAACAATATGATTTAAACAAGAACCAGAATTTTATTACACAATATTCAAAATGTCCAAGATATAATCCAAAATTACTAGGCACACAAAGAACCAGGAAAATATGAACTCACATGGGGAGAGACAACAGATGCCAATAGTGAGATCATCCAGATATTGAAGTTATCAAATTCATTGAATTGTCCATTTAAAATTGGTGAATTTTATTACACATAATTATGCCTCCAAAAAAAGGAATAAAACAGGAGTACGAGTTTTAAAAAGAGTACAGATAACACTGAAGCATTACATTAGGATTAGTTTGGCTTGAGAGTGAGATAAATTGATTCTTATGGACTATTCTGGAACTAAATACTATTCATACCATTATTTCTTCGATATATTATGTTTTAAGTTTCAAACAATCAGCTTACAAAAAAACCTTCTGGCACCTAATCCTTTCTTAAGTGGATGGCCAAGCATTTCAGAAAATGTTGAACTCCAGAGACCCCATCTTAAACCCAGGAACATGAGACTTCTGATTATTTGGGTATTAAATTATATATAAGTATGTCAATGTTATTCATATCTCTCAAAGGATTTTGGAGATAGTTTGGAAGAAAGGTAGGATTTTAGAAAAATCTCTAAAATGATGACTCGGCTGACATGGGGCATACAGGAGAGAACTATTTAACTTTCTCCCTTCCTCTGGCATTGAAATTACTGTTAGAAATGAATGAGTTCTGCTTTTATAGAGTACTACTCATTAAGTTCCTCAGTCCTTTCCTAGAAAGAACCACAGAGATAAATAGTGTTCTAATCTTTATCTTTACTTTTTACTAAACTATTTGCATAGGTACATAGGTTTCAAGAAGATTGCTCAAATGAATATTTATTTTCTCACGGAGAAACATCTGTGAAACTGATCATCTTTCACTCTAAATAAATAATCATAATTGGTATTTATGTTTGAGAGCTCATTTGCAAACTGTTCCTATAATTGTGCCACTCATTTATAGGCACAACAGAGAGAATCAGAACATAATCCTGCACCCTACTTATTTGCATTAATTGTGATCAATTGTCACAGTTTGTTTATAAGACTGAATAATTTTTAATCCTAAAATAATTATGCTGATTATCAAATGATTCTGTATGATTTTGTTTTTAGAAAATGTTTAATACAATCATTGCATTCTCAGATGTTTAACTACAGGGCTTTTTATTTCACTGTATTTGCTTTATGTCCAAGAATTGAGAGGTTTTTCCAAGTCATTCTGTCAAGAGTTCATTAGAGAAATGAATTAAAGTGAATATATGTTGTGCTTTTCAGGTGTAATAAACATTAAGATATAGGAATGTAACATTAGAGCTTATACACACACAAATCCCAGCTTGCAGCAGATCAACTTCCTGTGTCTGATGGTGAACGATCCCACTCATCCTACAACCCTACTCAACTCTATCTTGGTCCTAAAAATAATTATTCTCTTTTATATTCTTCCAAAGTACTTTGTGTCTCCACTGTACATTTTTCCTTGACTACCTTTAAGTTAGGGAAGTCCTTCTCCTCAAATTGACCCTAAACCCATGGGATTCAAGATCTCATTAATGGCTTTTTTCCCCCTGACATAAACTAAAGAAAAATAGCTGGTTTACTACATTATACTGGATTCCTGTTCAGAAAATATTCACTCCCCACCTCCTCCCACTGTGGATGGAATATCCTCCCCTACCCCTTGAGTTTGGTTGGTCAGCTAACTTGCTTTGACCAATGGGATGGACTGGACATGACAGCAGCTGAGGCTTGAAATGTGCTTGCTCAGCAGGGCTCACCTGCCTGAACTCCCACCACTATCATGAAAAGGACATGCCCCAGGTAGCACATGGTTGAAGAAGGACTGACTTACAGATCAGATCTGAATTCAACCTTCAACATGGAGCTGGGCCCAACCAGTTCCAGCCTGAGCTGGCAAGCCCACAATGGAAGCAAAGTCAATAAATAATTGCTGTTTTGGCAGGACATGGTGGCTCATGCCTGTAATCCCAGCACTTTGGGAGGTTGAGGGGGGCGGATTGCTTGAGCCCAGGAGTTCGAGACCAGCCTGAGCAACGTGGCGAAACCCTATTTCTACAAAAAAAAAAAAAAAAATTAGCTGGGCATGGTAGCATGCACCTGTAGTTCCAGCTACTCTGGAGACTGAGGTGGGAGGACTGCCTAAGCCCAGGAGGTCAAGGCTGCAGTGAGCCATGATCTCACCACTGCACTCCAGCCCAGGCAACAGAGTGAGACCTTGTCTTAAGAAAAAAAATGCAGCCACAAAAAAGAATGAGATCATGTTCTTTGCAGGGACATGGATGGGGCTGGAGGCCATTACCGTTAGCAAACTAACACAGGAACAGAAAACCAAATACCACATGTTCTCACCTACCAGTGGGAGCTAAATGATGAGAATACATGGACACATAGAGGGGAAAAACAGTCACTGGGGACTTTTGGAGGGTGGAGGGTGGGAGGAGGGACAGGATCAGGAAAAATAACTAAAGGGTACAGGCTTAATACCTGGTTGATGAAATAATCTGTACAACAAACCCCCATGACACAAGTTTGCCTATGTAACAAACCTGCACTTGTACCCCTGAACTTAAAAGTTAAATAAAAAAGAAAACAAATGTTGTTCTAAGCCCCGGAATTTTGGGATGGTTTGATCTTCAGTAATAGCTGACTGATACACCTGCCTTATTAACATGGAACTTTATTCTCTATGACTATGGCTGGGTTAAATCACATTTTGGAAGAACTGCCAAAATAAAGCAGCTCTGCTTCTCCTGTCATAAGCACAGTGCTAAACTGAGTTTGGATGGCTTTCCTCTAATAGAATTATTTTACACTTGCCTACATCAAAGCTAATGTTTCTCCTTGCTACCCACTCAGTCTTTCAAGATTTTCCTGTGAGTTATCCTCAGCACTCTGGTGCACTACTCTTCAGAATAGCTGGAGCTATCTGCAGACATGCCACTCTGTACCCTGCCTTCTAGAACCACATCCTTTTTAGTATGGAATTTCTTTTTCTTTTGAGAGTGGCCCAGGAACCACCGGCAGCACAAGCATTTAGAACTGCTGTTAAAATTACCAATTGCTGGGCCCACTCCAGACCTACTGAGTCAGAATCCCTGGGGTGGGATCCAAGATTTTACATTTTTAACCAGCTCCCTAGGAAATTCTTATATTACAACAAGGTTTGTGAAACCCTGATTTATGAATATGCTAACTAACCAGATCCCAAGCCAATATCTAATCCTAGAGGATTTCGATGATTATCCACCACCATCTAGAAATGCATTTGTTTATTCCTAATTTTTGTTTTCTATGTGTTCATTTTCCGTCTACTTCAACACATTTTCTTCTCTTCATTTTTCATCACATGAAAGCTCAATTTTTTAAAAAAGTAATCTTGGTACAGAATATTTTCAAAGCCTTTGTTTGAACAAGAGAAGAAATTGCAAAATTCTGAGCAAGCACCACGAAAAATCATCTTTGATCAGCTGGTTGTAACCCACAACATGCTACAGAAGGGCCAGACGAAACCGGGAGCTTAGGCCTAGGGGTGATCAGCCAGGAACATCCAGTCCTAGCAGACCAGGCTCCTAGAACTTTCAGCCAATAAAGGTTATGGTCGCCCCCCCAAAAAAGGATAACCTAAATAAGTTATTTCAATGGTTCTTCTTTACTAAGAAATGCATATATTCTCTCAAAAATGTGATACTTGGGTTAGTCAGGTATTTTCCATATGGAAACCACACTCTCCGCTCCTCAAAGCATTGTCCTTGCACTTTTAACTTTTTAAACTTATTAGCAATTTTTTATATTAAAATATTTAATTGTGGCTGGGAACAGTGGCTTATACCTGAAATCTCAGCACTTTGGGAGGCCGAGGTAGGAGGATCACCTGAGGTCAGGAGTTCAAGACCAGCCTGGCCAACATGGTGAAATCCTGTCTCTACTAAAAATACAAAAATTAGCAGCTGGGCATGGTGCTCACGCCTGTAATCCCAGCACTTTGGGAGGCCGAGGCAGGCAGATCACGAGGTCAGGAGATTGAGACCATCCTGGCTAACACGGTGAAACCCTGCCTCTACTAAAAATCCAAAAATCTAGCCACTGGTGGTGGCGGGCACCTGTAGCCCCAGCCACTCGGGAGGCTGAGGCAGGAGAATGGCGTGAACCTGGGAGGCAGAGCTTGCAGTGGGCTGAGATGGTGCCACTGCACTCCAGCGTGGGCGACAGAGCAAGAATCTGTCTCAGAAAAAAAAAAAAAAAAAAAATTAGCCAGGTGTGGTGGTGTGCGCCTGTAATGCCAGCTACTCAGGAGGCTGAGGTAGGAGAATGGCTTGAACCCAGGAGGCAGAGGTTACAGTGAGCTGAGACTGCATCATTGTCTAGCCTGGGCAACAAGAGTAAAACTCTATCTCAAAAAAAAAAAAAATTAAATTGACAGATAAAAGCTGTGTATATAATTCAAGGTATACGATGTGATCACCTGACCTACGTATATATTGTGTAAAGATTATCACAATAAAATTAACACATCTGTCACTACCCATAGTTATGATGTTCTGTGCATTTGTACACATGTACAGTTAAGACACTTAAAATCTGCTCTCTCATCAAATTTCAAGTAAGCAGTGCAGTATTATGAATAGTCACCATGCTGTACACTAGGTCCCCAGAACGTATCCATCTTACAACTGAAAGTTTGTACCCTTAACCAACAGCTCCCCCTTTGAATTTAGTGATTCTCTCCTTTGTGGAGAGAATCAGAGGGCTTCAGACGGAAGTGACTCACAAATCCAAATTCTTTGGGTTTCTTATGGAAAGAAATCATACTGTTAACAGACCAGATTTTCAGCAATGTTGCCAGTTAAATGACAGGTTTTGGTCAACAGCTCCAAAATTGATGTTGCCACTGATTCTGTTTCATGTGCAGCTTCCAACATCAGCAGTTCAAAAGATATGTTGATCCTTTCTATGTAAGAACTCATGCAAACTTATACGTAGGCTCTTTCTATGCTATGATATGGGGAGTAGAGAAGTGGCCAAGAACAAGGGCTTTAGAGCCAAACTACCTGGATTTGACCCTGGTCACTCTCTGTGTTTCAGTTTCCCCCACTGCGTAAATGAGGGTAATAACCTACTGCACAGACCTGTGTATAAGATGGGTTACACACTTAAAATAAATGGTTAAATAATGTCTCATGCACTAGAAGAGGCCAAGATTTGAAAGTTGTTAACATTCTTCTGAAATTCTGGAGTGTATTCTTGGCACTGTTATAAAGCTTTGGTTGAGCTGCTCTGTACTTAACCACTTCCTGTTTTTGTTTTCTTAAGTGTCTTATCTTGAAATGCATCATACGTAACAAAAGAATGGACATAATTAATGTATATGTACCTCGTAGAGAGTAACAGTAAAATAAATATTTGTGTACCAACACAGCGTAAGGTACAAAGTTATAACAATAAATGTCCAGAGCCACTGTGCTCTTCAATTATCTCATCAAACCCCCTTCACCATCCTAATTGGTGTTCTTGTCATTCTTTTGCTTTTCTTTATAGTTTTACTATATATTTGTTTATCACTATTTTTAAAGAAACTTTGCAAGTTGCTCAAAAATTCTTTTATGGCCTATTTTCTTGTTTACCCTCCCCATCTGCCACATTTTTTAGGCTTCCCTGCTCTCCTCAACCAGGGAACCGTTGCAGATTTAGAAAGATGTTTTAGTCTCCACGTTGGTCAAACTGCTTTTCTTCACTGATTAGTTTTTGAAGTCTTCCCCCACACTTCCCCCACGCTTCCCCAAGACCTCATCACTGTGATCCTGGGTAGCTAATGATAAATGATTTTAAAGTTCCCAGGTTTTCTTTTAATTTCTATACTTTCTATTTTTTTTTTCCTAAAAGCTGAATTTTACTGCATTTTCTCTTAAATTTGTCAAAACAAGGGGTAGAGTTCTCTGGTTTTGCTGAACTCACTGGAATGGTCCAGCTTCCGGCCAGGGACTGTCCTCTGCAGCACACTATTTCATCCACAGATAATGTCTGGGGCGTTTTCTACTTACTGGGGCCAAAATGTGCTGAACTTTTTGGGTTCTGAGTTTTATGTTTCAGAAACAATCATATGACCTACCTACATGCCTTACTCCAGCCAAGAGGACTTTTCTCAAATCCTGGATCACTAAAATTCCATTTTCACAGCCTTGTCTAATTTTTCAGGTGCATTTCCAGATAATGCCCCACATCACTAGGTCTGGCCCAGTGCCCCACGGTGTGGTCCTGATGTTGGCCCAAATTACTGAGGAAAGGGAATTTCCACAATCCTAGTTTGTTCCTTTATGCTCTTCATCCTATGTAAGAACCAGTGTAAAACAATATTTTACAAACATAAAAGGGACCTTTGAAACTTATTTGATGTGTCAGCCTGCCAAAGTCAAAGTCATCACAAAGTGGACCGAATGAGGTTGTGGTTAAACTTCCGCAATTTTCTCTTCTAAATTAAAATCTAGTGCCAGACACCAAAAGGTTTCCTCTTCCTGTCCCTTGTTTATTAAGTAGTTACAATGGCAATTAAAAAGACCCCTTTGGTCATTCCACACTACTCTCTACTCCAACCACTTCCTATAATCTAATGATGCTATCTTGGCAAACTAATATCATGAAGATTTTTTATTAAAATAAATAGATTTTAGATGAAACACTCAATCAAGTATCTCAGCGGATGTGTTTCCTGCAAAGGCAATGGCAGCACAGAAATTAAAAACTAATTCATCCTTCTAGACAGCTGACCACCTTGCTCAATAAAGACTCTACTATTCATTCCTTATGGCCATTGATTTTTGCAAGTAATAACAGAGGTTGAGAAGAAAAGCGTAAGCTTTTTTACAGGTGGATGTTTCTATCGTTTGCCAACAGATTCTGCATTGTCTGTGTAATGGGGAAAACGCAAAAATTTATCTTGTGCTAAAAGGATAACTATTTCAGAGTAAAAGTAATGCTTTTGGGCAATAAAGATAACTATTTCAGTGTAAGTATTATATTTTCTTTTGGGCTATGAAGTCAGATGATGACTGATTTAAACCACACAAATATCAAGAGTTAGACTATTCTATTTGTCTCCTCTTTAAGAAAAAAAAGGTTTCAGAGAAGAGTTTGCATAATCCCAACCCTAACTCTTCAGCCACTATATAAAGTATCTTAAATAAATATGACTTAGAGACACTGGAAAAATATTTGGATTCCTCTAACTGATTTATGATTTTTATATGCAATGTTACAGAGAACACTTCAAAAAATCAGCTGTTGATGTATATGTGATGCTCTGACCCCAAAATACAATCAATATTATTTAATGGAGACAAATTTACCCACATGGCAGACCCTTCTTAAACAGGGTATATCCAGAGGTTATTGGGCTAAGTGTGGCAAGAATGCATGAGTCAGCTGGTGGTTTGCACCTAACTGAGCAGCCCTGGGCCAGATTAGGATGGATACAGCAGATGAAAGAACATGACAGGTTCATGCTCAATTTTCATTTGAAATGCATATGCCACAAAGATGTCACTTCTTTCACAATGGTGGAGCAAACTCTCCACGTTGGAAATGACAAAAGAAGGGACAAAAGACGGATAACATGAGGACCTTCTAAGCCATCAGAATATCAGGAAACAGAAGCAGATGTCAACCATCTACTTGGTGCCTCCATTCCACAGAATCCTCCAAAAGGAAGTCAAGAAAGTCCATCATTGCCACAGAGTCCCAAGCAATAATTCACCACTACTGGCAACAGCTGATTAGATGAGCTACTTACTAATCTCATCCACTGTGGTCTTGCAGAATTGCAGCTTATCTAGCTTTCCCTTGTTTATGTGATCCAAGGAACCTGATGATGGCTGCATTAACACAGGCAAAAAACAGATGGGGAATAAGTTCAAGGTCTATTCTCTGGGGCTGTCACCTTTACCAAAGGCGTCTGATCCCACTGGTGGACCTCCATTCTGGGTCCCTGATAAGTTTATCTGCTGATAAAAGTCCCTACATGTACCACCTACTCTTTTCCTTGATGAGGAAGCCAGGAGTGGCAAAAATGACTGAACCAACAATGTCTCCAATGTGCCTGCAGTAGAGCCCCAGGGTGGCTCTCTAGTGTTCAATCTATTTTATACAATTATTTTTAAAAACACAAAAATAGACTTGTAGGCTGGCAGAACTATCCATCTAGTCCTTTGGGAGAGTCTCTCAAGTTAACAGGCTACCATTGTCATGGAAAGGCCTCACGACCAGGCATTCAAGGGCTGCCTGCCCACAACCGCTCTGAAAGACGCCCATATTTCAGACACTAGAAACACTCTGCTGCGACTGGTACCCACCAAACCAACAATAAGCAATGAGAAGCTGAAGTTTAACACGTTAGCCAATGCCAGGGAACACTGCAAGTAACCAAATGGCTTCATCGGGGAAAGAGAACTGAAAGCTTTGCCTGAGTTCTGCTTCACAGTCCAATGTGTTCACTGGGCATAAAATAGTAAGGGCTAGGTAATATGTTCTTTGGGAGTGTGATAGGCAGAGTTCAGCATCATGAAGACCTCACAAAACTCCAAATCAAACAAAAGGGCAGAGTCATGCTTTCTTGGCAGTTGGAGACTGAGAGGTGACATGAATGTCGCATGTTGCTCCTGAGGCATTTTAATCAGTGTCCCCTATGAACTTCCTTTAGCACTGAATAGAAAGGAAAGAGATTCTGAAACAGAGCCAATCTGACAACACTGCAACATTCAGTGTATTTGCTGAGCCCACACTGCTGAGAACATGTGGTGGCTGGATGGAAACCAGACAGTTAAGCAACGGTGGGGTGAGATGCTGAATGGAAATGAACATAAGCTGGGTGGGTGGACAAAACCCTCTAAGGGCACAATGGCACAGCTTCCATGCCATGGCCCAGCCATCAGGTGTAGGGGAAAGCAACAGTTGGATGATCTTAGCCAGTGGAAATGAGACAGATTCTTTGAGTGGACTCTTTGGAGCCTTCAAGGAAAGCAGCAGGCAGCTTTGGCCCATGAGCAATAGGTTCTAGAGACAGAGAGTGGTGAAATAACAAGCCAAAGAATAATTTACATGAGCATGGAAGGTCCTGGCTGTCAAATTGCTTGGGTGAGCCACACAGAGTTCGCATGCTTGACGACAAAATCAGATTCAGAAAGATCTCGGTAAGCTGGATGGACCCACCCAGCAAAATGAAATGTAATAGAGATAAATGGGTATTATATGTAGGTCCAATGATGAAACTCCAAGAACATATGAGTGTCAGCTTAGCAGCCCTGTGTGTCTAAAACTTAGAAGTTATAGTTGGGAGCCATCAAAGAAGCAAGTTGATGAAAAATTAATTTGATTAATAATGTAAAACAAAGAAGGAGACAAACCCTGTTTACAGACCAAAGGCAGTGCGCTGTGCTGGGATCCAGATGTCATCCATTAGGAAGGTGTTCAAAGAAGAGGAATACAGGAAGTCACTGACAGCATTTACTCTGGGGGTGTGAGAACTCAAGGACATAAAGGCTCACATTTTTAAAGGGTTATGATGTGGACAAGAGATTGAAGTTATTCTATAAGGCTATTATGGATAAAATGAGAGGCAATGATGGACATTACAGTTCAATCATTCATTCAACAAATATGTTAAGCTCCTACTATGTGTCAGCCATTGTGCTAGGCAGCCCGATTGCCAGTTAAGAAAAACTTTCCCAATACTCAAGCTTTCCAGAAATAAACAGGGCTACCTTCTGGAGACAATTCACACATGGTTGCTGAAGAGAGTAAGGCAAAAGTTGAAATTTCAGTCTTAGACTGGTTGGAAATGGAATGCATGCATCTTAAGCTCCCCACCTCAGAGAGGTTTGCAATCATCTGTGAGTTACACTATGTACCTCTCTTTTTCAGTTCTTCCACATTTCAAGAGAGATGCTAACCAACTCCACATGGTGTTCAGTAGAAAGCAGCCAAAGCCAACATTGGCAAATTTAAATCGAAATGAATGGCATTTTTAAGAGAATACTGGGTTTCCCATAGACGCTCCAGGAGACCTGCAAAAATAGGCTTGAAGACCTCATCATCAGAAAAAATGCCTAGCCATGCACTGCAGAGCTGGTCTGGGACGACGCCTCTGCTGGGAACCATGAGCTCACATCACTATCAAGGGACACTGGATGGTGCTACAGGAAAACAGCAGCCTGGAAACCAAAAGAAACTGCCACCATCATCACCCTCCTCACTGGAAGGGATTCCAAGCACTCCCCAGGTCTTTGTATCACCAGCCTCCACAAGAAAGTCTGGTGAGGCTGAATCAGACTGGCAGAGTCTGGGTCACACTGGGTCATGGCTCTAAGTCCTGGCTTCAAGGCTGGATAAAAAATCAAGCACTGGCGGTCAGGCATGGTGGCTCATGCTTGTAATTCCAGCACTTTGGGAGGCCGAGGCAGGCGGATCATCTGAGGTCAGGAGTTCGAGACCAGCCTGGCCAACATGGTAAAACCCTATATCTACTAAAAAATACAAAATTAGCTGGGTGTGGTGGCACACACCTGTAATCCCAGCTACTTGGGAGGCTGAGGCAGGAGAATCACTTGAACTGGGGAGATGGAGGTTGCAGTGAGCTGAGATCACATCACTACACTCCAGCCTGGGCAACAGAGCAAAAATAATAATAATAATAATAATAAATAAATAATAAAAAATAAAAAAATCAAGCACTGGCATTTTCAGCTTTTATAGGTGGGCCCTGCCTCACAAGAAAGGGGATTCTATGAGTACACTAGATGCTGAGTTTCGACACCTTAACAAAGACCAAAAGCATTTAACATAAGGTGTGGCCATTCTTCTCCCATTACTCATTTAACAAAGCCCAATACTTGAAGACAAAAGGTGAGAAAATTAAAGTTAGCAACATAACTTCCCTAACATGATGAAGAGTATTTGCTTCGAAGGATCCTTCTTCAGGAAGAATTCTGATGGACACAGTCACTCACAAATCGGGTTGACATTGACTGGGAATTGTCCTAGTGGGTTTGAGATAAGGCGGCTCTCCCCTGAATGGAACTGACAGGAGGACAAGCTGAGGAGAAACCAGGAGTTTCAGCTTATATTATGGCAGATGAGTTTTCAGGTCATTCTGCTGGGAAACTAAGTGACCAGGAATAACTTACTAGTATCACAGGAGTAACAGAAACCTCCAGCAGTCAAGAAATCCACGACGCAGTCTCCCCAAGGCCTATATTTCTAAAAAGAAAAAAAAAAGATGGCTGGCAGCCTCCTTTCTCCAAAAGCCTTGAGAGAAAGTCATTTGATAAGTGAGAACTACAGGTGTTCGGAATGTTCCTTGCTAATGTCTTGTTCTTTCCCTCCATATGCCCCCAACCACTGGGAGTGAAAGCATAGTGGAGGGGCTCACCATCTCTTCCATCCATTTCCCTGTGGTTTCCAGAGGACAGTGCTGGGGTCAGAGCCAGGATAACCTCTCTGGCTACACAGTGACGCATCCACTGGGGCATTCCAGACTCTGGGTGACACTTCATTACGCCAGACTTCCTCCAGGAAGTGTGAGCAGGCTAATCACACCCTTGGGCGAGGTGGGCACGTGGAGGGAGAGATTAGCGCTCCCCCACAGCTGTCAAGCTGGGCCCCTCTCATTAACACCCACGACTCTCTTTCCTTTTTTTTTAGGTCCTTTGACGGCAGCTCGTGTACTTGAAGTATGTCACTGAAAAACGCACAGATGGGATCTACCAGATCATGAGAATGCTTTCGCAGCTTTTGAAAGAGTGCTGGGTTTCTTTCCTTCAGAAGAAAAAAGAAATCCTGTATTCTCAGGTCTACCCATTTTCCACTCTCTTCCTGCTTTAGAAATATACTATTGCAAAAGTCAATGTAGTAATAACCAACAGGGCAGTAACTAAAATCTAGATCTTTTGATTTTTTTTTTGATCCTAAAGTAGCTAATTGTATCTGCTAATCATGTCTTCATAGTTCACAGAGAGGGTACAGCATCTGAAATATATTCAACATTAGCTGCAACCTACTGAAATCCAATGTCAGGCCGGGAGGGGAGACAGCAGGCCAGGCAAGTGAGTGTCTGACAGGTTGTGCCCTGAGGGAAGATGTGTCCCAAAGCAGGAGGAAATGGCTCAGGGAAGGCATCTTTTATCTTGTTATAAAAGTTCTGGACAAGGGTCTGGGTGCTTTAACATGGAAGCAGTAAGACAATGAGGCCTGGAGGAAGAGGACCAGGAACTGTGAGTCTGTCTCGGATGATCCAGAGGCTTTTTGAGCATTTTAACCAGTATCATCTATGATCCTTTGAACAATATCAAAGAGGCAAAGAGGATAAGGTTACTATTCTCTCGGTGGTCACTGTGTTCTCTTTTGTATGAAGCTGTCTCTTTGTGCATAGAAGAAAAGGAGCTATGCCAAGGCCCAACAGTCCCATTATCTTCTGTTTTAGAGATAGGGTCTCACTGTCACCCAGGCTGGAGTGCAGTGGTTTGATCATGGCTCACTGCAGACTCGACCTTGTGGGCTCAAGTGATCCTCTGGCCTCAGCCTCCTGAGTAGCTGGGACTACTGATGTGCACCACTGTGCATGGGTAACATTTTTATTTTTTGTAGAGATGATCTCGCTTTGTTGCCCTGGCTGGTCTTGAATTCCTGGCCTCAAGTGATCCTTCTACCTCTGCCTCTGCCTCCCAAAGTGGTAGGATTACAGGTGTGAGCCACCGTGCCCAGCAAACAGTCCTATTTTTAATATAAGTTCCTAGTTCAGGACTTCCAGGTGGCACCTGCCACACCTACTGCACCCAGTCAGCTTAAGGCTTTCACCAAAAAAATCTGACACCAAGAAAACCGGGTCCCCAGGAAGCGGTAAACTGTAAGAAATGGACGGGATTTGCAATCTTCCCAGAAAATACCCAACAGCATGTTTCTTTTTTTTTTTCTTTTTTTTTTTTTTTGAGACGGAGTCTCGCTCTGTCACCCAGGCTGGAGTGCAGTGGCGCAATCTCGGCTCACTGCAAGCTCTGCCTCCCGGGTTCACGCCATTCTCCTGCCTCAGCCTCTCCGAGTAGCTGGGACTACAGGCGCCCGCCACCACGCCCGGCTAATTTTTTGTATTTTTAGTAGAGACGGGGTTTCACCGTGGTCTCGATCTCCTGACCTCGTGATCCGCCCGCCTCGGCCTCCCAAAGTGCTGGGATTACAAGCGTGAGCCACCGCGCCCGGCCCCAACAGCATGTTTCTATAAAGACTTTGCTGCTGATAATATTACAGTACTTCTTAAATCTCAGCAAAGGCCTTCCATAAAAAGAAGGCATTCACTCAATAAACATTTACTCAGCACCTTCTATGCCCATGTGTCAGCTGTAGAGCTGGAGGGTGGGGGTGGGAAGAGAGGAGGGAATCTAAGATGATTTGATAGGCTCGCTACTGCATAGAACCCCATCATTTAAAATGCCACTAATACAATCTTGGAAATTATGAAGTTTGGGGACTTCACAGGACTTTGACTGATAAGTAATGCTGAAAAATACTCAAACATGCCCATTTATCTCCAGCCCAGTACAGCCACTATTGTGCATCCTTTCAAGGGACATCAGGGCAACACAGCTTACCCTGGGGTCCCCCTGGGGCAGCACCCCGGTATAAGCAGTGATGGGCCAGACAGCCACCAAAACCAAAGTATAACTACAGAACCTTGTCCCAGAGAGTTCTGGGGGAGATTCAAGGGGAAAAGTTACATATTCTTAAAATTTTGATCACTGGTGGATGCACTCAAAATCCTGCTCTTCTCTGGGAGCAATTTTCATGCTGTTCCTGAAAGCCCAGAAAGAATAGGAAAATTTTATGTTCAGTGATAGATGGCCTAGACAATGGAAAACCTGCACTGAACCAGACACAAAGGACCTAGCAGAGGTGATGCCTGCCAGGGCTGTGCACCTGTGTTTCCTCAACATCTGCAGGGACCCCATTAGTAAGTTTCTATGAAAATGAATTAGACTGTGTGCCTTCTGGTCTTGCAGGTCTGTCTCTTACGTCAACACCAGTGTCTGAACTGAACAGAGCCCAGCAGATTCTGATTCCCCCCTCCAACCTCTGCATCCAGCCTTAGCCTCTGCACCATCTTCTTGGCTCTGCTCTGGTGTCAGGAGCAGCAAACAGTGCAGTCTGCAGTTAGCACCTTGTCACTGATCAGCCATAAGCCCCTAGACCTGACAGAATTACTCCTCTGAGCTTGAGGCTGTAGTTGGCTATCTGGACAACCTGCATCAACTTCCTACACCCACCACCCTTTGGACCTAGATTTCCACCCTGACTCTGCAGCCACGTGGGCCCCTTCCCCACAGCAGGTGGAGAAGAGGGCAAGGTCATGCCTGCCCTCTTCCATCATGTGTGAAGCTGGATGAGACGAGTGGGGTTGTACCGTGAGCATCCTAGCTCTGAGAAGAACCTGCACCAGCCCTGCTGGATCTACCCATGCAGACCCCATCCCTGTGATCTCCTGGAGGGCTACTTCCTAGATAAGGAGGTGAAACTCATGGAGAAGATGGGTGCCCACCTGACCATCCTCTGCAGGCCAGCAGGACCCCTGGCAGGCTGGGCAAGTTCCCCTGAGAAAAAAATTGAAGGCACTTTGTAACCACTTTGAACCCTTCTCTCTTAAGCTGTGGAAAAAGTGCAGACAATATAGCTTTTTGTTGGAAAAAAATAGCAACCATAAGAAACAGAATTTGCCAATTTATCAGCTACACCAAGAAGCCACTCTGTGGTCCCTCAAATAAATAAGCCACTCTGTGGTCCCCCATATAAATACCATAATATGTAATTTAAAATGTGGACTCTGGAACTCGGCTACCTGAGTTCAAGCCTCTTTGTATCTCAGTTTGTTGTCCTATAAAATAGGCAATATAAGATTATTCTCCTCATAGGTATTTTGTAACTACAGATTGCATATCCCTAATCTGAAAATCTGAAATCCAAAATGCTCCAAAATCTGAAACTATTTGAACACCAACATGACACACAAGGTGAAAATTCTACACACAAGTATTAACACAAACTTTGTTTTGTGCACAAAACTATTAAAATATTGTATAAATTACCTTCAGACTACATGTACAGGTATATATGAAACATAAATGAATTTCATGTATAGACTCAGGAAACATCCCCAAGATATCTCATTATGTCTATGCAAATATTCCAAAATTCAAAAAATACATAAAGTCAGAAACACTTCTGGTCCCAAGCATTTCGGGTAAGGGATACTCAATTGGTCTCAGATGGACAGCAAAGTGCCTGGCACCTACTGAGTGCTCATCTAACCAAGTAAATATGAGCTATCATTATTTTTATTAAATATTTATTTATATCACAGAACTATGCTTGGTTCTATTTCTCACCTCAATGAATTCTCTATGATCCATTGCAAAAATAGATTAAAAACCCAGATAAGGTGATTAAAATTACTGTTCACCTAAGGAAAGCCTCATAAAACTGGCTTATTTTGCAGATGTTTCTTCAAGGCTGACTCTTAATCAACAACTAATCGAAGGCCGTATTGTGAACATCGTTACTACACATGGAAAATATATTTTGAGAAATAAATGATAAAAGTTGTAATGTGAACCCTGAAATCATACCAATGAACTTTAAAAACTCTGTCACATTAAAATCTACTGCTCTTAGACACTGGGGACTCCAAAACAAAACAGGGGAGGAATGGAGGGGGTAGAGTCTAAAAACTACCTGTCGGGTGCTATGTTCACTATCTGGGTGATGGGTTTAGTTGCAACCCACAGAATACATGACGAAGACCTCAGCATCACACTATACATCTGCGTAACAAATTTGTACATGTATCCTGCCCTCCCAAATCTAAAATAAATATGAAAAGGGAAAAGTGGGCTGGGCGCAGTGGCTCACGCCTGTAATCCCAGCACTTTGGGAGGCCGAGGTGGGTGGATCATGAGGTCAGGAGATCGAGACCATACTGGTAACATGGTAAAACCCCATCTCTACTAAAAATACAACAAATTAGCCAGTAGTGGTGGCGGGCGCCTGTAGTCCTAGCTACTCAGGAGGCTGAGGCAGGAGAATGGCATGAACCCGGGAGGCGGAGGTTGCAGTGAGCTGAGATCGCGCCACTGCACTCTCCAGCCTGGGCAACAGGGCGAGACTCCGTCTCAAAAAAAAAAAAAAAGGGAAAGCGACACATGGCAAGAACATCTCTAATTAGTGATCACCGTAGAAATGCCTTAAGAACTTGATCCATATATGTGCTTTTGCTTCTGAATCCAAACCTATTTGTCTAATGACCACATTTTGGGAGTTTGGGGGAAGCATTTCTGTTTCAAACGATGTGGAGACAAGTACTGAGAAAGACCACCACAGAGTGAAGGGGATCTATACACACAGACAGGCAAGCACAGTGTTGTCTCTGCCTAGGAACGGATCGATCCCTCCAATCTGGGGAGAAATCCTAGGTCTCATTTTAAAAATATCCTTCAGAAAAGAAATACCTCTTCAACTCACACAGTTCCCAATGAAGTCCTATGCAAAAATGCTTCTTACAAAAATAAAGTAAAATAAAATTTATCGGTCTATCTTGAGCTCTAAATGAATCTTTTACAAATGAATACTTTTTTTAATAAAATATATATATATTTTTATTATACTTTAGGTTTTGGGGTACATGTGCACAATGTGCAGGTTTGTTACATATGTATCCATGTGCCATGTTGATTTCCTGCACCCATTAACTCGTCATTTAGCATTAGGTATATCTCCTAATGCTGTCCCTCCCCACTCCCCCAACCCCACAACAGTCACCGGAGTGTGATGTTCCCCTTCCTGTGTCCATGAGTTCTCATTGTTCAATTCCCACCTGTGAGTGAGAACATGCGGTGTTTGGGTTTTTGTCCTTGCGATAGTTTACTGAGAATGATGTTTTCCAGTTTCATCCATGTCCCTACAAAGGACATGAACTCATCATTTTTTATGGCTGCATAGTATTCCATGGTGTATATGTGCCACATTTTCTTAATCCAGTCTATCGTTGTTGGACATTTGGGTTGGTTCCAACTCTTTGCTATTGTGAATAGTGCCGCAATAAACATATGTGTGCATGTGTCTTTATAGCAGCATGAGGCAATACCATTCAGGACATAGGCGTGGGCAAGGACTTCATGTCTAAAACACCAAAAGCAATGGCAACAAAAGCCAAAATTGACAAATGGGATCTAATTAAACTAAAGAGCTTCTGCACAGCAAAAGAAACTACCATCAGAGTCAACAGGCAACCTACAGAATGGGAGAAAATTTTTGCAACCTACTCATCTGACAAAGGGCTAATATCCAGAAGCTACAATGAACTCAAACAAATTTACAAGTAAAAAACAAACAACCCCATCAAAAAGTGGGCAAAGGACATGAACAGACACTTCTCAAAAGAAGACATTTATGCAGCCAAAAAACACATGAAGAAATGCTCATCATCACTGGCCATCAGAGAAACGCAAATCAAAACCACAATGAGATACCATCTCACACCAGTTAGAATGGCGATCATTAAAAAGTCAGGAAACAACAGGTGCTGGAGAGGATGTGGAGAAATAGGAACACTTTGACACTGTTGGTGGGACTGTAAACTAGTTCAACCATTGTGGACGTCAGTGTGGCGATTCCTCAGGGATCTAGAACTAGAAATACCATTTGACCCAGCCATCCCATTACTGGGTATATACCCAAAGGACTATAAATCATGCTGCTATACAAATGAATAATTTTTTAACATCATGCGTCGGTCATTTAGAAAATCTTGGTTCACTGAGTTGTACTATTTTCCAATACGACATCTTTCATTATACGACATTAAAAAAGCCCACATTCATTAACATTACCACTGAGCTCATCGAAAAAATTCTTTAAGTATTTAAGTTAAAGTAGTTGTCAAACTCCTGGTGGCAGATAGAAGTTTTCTAAGATTCTAATTTTTGCTTAAAAGCTCAAATTTCATCATTAACAACAAACACTGTCAGTTGTTTTCCTTGAAGTGACAAGTTCACTCCATTCATTTCTGAGAAAATGTCTGTCAAATATTCAAGTTTGAAAATCATAGTCTGTCTCTCACCCATTCTTTAAAGTGAAATAGTGTTTAGTGAATAAAAGTAGCTTTTCTCAAGACAATCATCCTACTTGAACAGGCAGAAGTGCCTTGTACGTATTTCATATTTATAGAGTATTAGAAAGCACATACTCCACTGCTGAGATTTAATAAAATTGGTAACGTTTGTTACTTTATCAAGGACATTCTTAAGTGAAACTGGCATTTTTTAAAAACTGGGTGTTCGTGGCAGAAAAGAATAAAAGGACTGCTAATAGCGTTTGGTGGCACCGCTTTGATTCCCACTAAGGTGCCTGCAGTACTGTCATCCATTGTTTTTACATCTATCTAGTGTATTATCAACACAGTGAAAAAAGACAAACAACATTTTTGTATTATTATGAAGATAGTTTTGATCTTGGGTATGCATCGTAAGCATCACTGGGCTTTCAAAGACTCTACTTGGAAAATCACTGCCTTAGGTAGATTCCTTCACCTCTGCATGCCTCAGTATTCTCATCTGTAAAATGGAGAGGATTCACAGTACATATCCCGCAGGGATGTGTTGAGGACTAACTGGAATAAATCACGTAAACAATGAAGAACAAAGCTGGCCTATGGAGATGCCATCTAAGGACTGGCTATTAAGGAGATCAGGCATCATTTGAGGCTCTTGTTTAATCCAGGTGTGACAAAAATCACCATCTTAGTTTTTTTTTTTTTTTTTAAGAGCATTTATCAGCTATCTCCACTGCATTTATCAATTATCTCCACTGTGAACATTCCTGGTTATTTTCCTGAGATTGTTAGAGACACCAACAGGTCAGAGACTCTTTCAAATGCCAAAACAACTAGACTTCTCTTTAAGAAGCTCCGCCGGGTGCGGTAGCTCACACCTGTAATCCCAGCACTTTGGGAGGCTGAGGCGGGCGGATCACAAGGTCAGGAGATCGAGACCATCCTGGATAACAAGGTGAAACCCCATCCGTCTCTACTAAAAATAGAAAAAATATTAGCTGGGCGTGGTGGCGGATGCCTGTAGTCCCAGCAACTCGGGAGGCTGAGGCAGGAGAATGGCATGAACCTGGGAGGCGGAGCTTGCAGTGAGTCGAGATCCTGCCACTGCAGTCCAGCCTGGGCGACAGAGCTAGATTCCGTCTCAAAAAAAAAAAAAAAAAAAAACAGAAACAAAACTCTACTCACTGTAATTTCCCCTGATGTGGCCTGAGAACATTACCTAGCCCACTTCTGCAGACTTCAGAGCATGTCTTCTTAGGGGCTGCCACTCAAAAACAATGGAGGAAAAAGGTGGATGTTTATATTCATGTCCTTTTGTGTGTCTGTGTTCTCAAAATATTGTGACACCAAGAGACAGAAGAGAAATTGCCTGGTCCCTGAACCTGATGTGCAATGTCAGTTCTCTTCGGTTCAATACGGTTTTCAGAAACGGACAGACTCTGAACAAAGATATCTGTCCCTTTAGTCAACAAGACAGGAAACTGATTTGGGGGGTTGTATTTTCCTAATGATACTAGGTTGAATTTTTAAAAATTAAAGCAGATGTGGATATATTAGGAAATAAAATAAAAACGTGATTTTTTAAGATAATTTTGTTTGTGACTAAAGAAACATAACTTACTGAAATGCATGATTCTGGATCACAGGGCAGAAGGTTGGGGCATGGGAAGAGGTACAAGAACCTTTATTAAGAAAACTGGTGAAATGTGAATATATTCTGTGGATTATATAATAGTATTACATCAAAGTTAAGTTTCCTGAATCTGAATGATTGTGTTTATGTAAGAGCCTGTCCTTGTTCTTAGGAAATACATTGAAACATTTAGCAGTAAAGGGGCATGATGTCTGCAAGTTACTCGAAAATGATTAGAAAAAAACATTAGAGCAAGACACAGAGAAAAAGAAGCGAATATGGTAAAATGTTTAAAATTGTGGAATCTGAACAAAGCATATATAGGAATTATTTGTATTATGCTTGTAACTTTTCTGTAAGTTTGAAATCATAAAATAATCAAAATAGAAAGTTTTAAAATGTCATTTAAAAAAAGGACAAGACATTCTTTTGAGTTTCTTGTGTCACTTATTAATGACAGTGCTCCCCAGGCAATTTGCTCCCTGCTTATCTGTTTGGCCTCGTCCTGTACCATCTCCTTGTCCAGCTCAGAGCACTGCAGCCTCTGGGGCCTTGTCTCTGACCCTCAAGTGGGCCCCGATCTCCCCCCGAGGCCTGTGACTCTGGGTGCTCCCTAGTCCTGACCACTCTCCAGGCTCTCCTCCTCCAGGGCTGCCTGTATCACAACCTCAGAAGGCCTTTCCTGATCCTCCTATTTAAAGGAGTCCCCTCACTTCCACTTTTGTCACTCTTCATAACCATTCCTATTTATCTTTCAAATAATATTACCACTGCCCAAAATTGCTTTATTTACAGTTATCTATCTTCCTCCAACAGATTATTCTCCATCTGGGTAGAGACCTTGCATTTTTGGTCGCTACCACTTGTGCTTGGAACATTGTAGGCACGCACTAGATATCTGTTAGCTGAATGAATGAACAGATGTCCCCAGGATCTGGCAGTGGGCATTCAAACTCTTCCTCCACCAGGGGTACTGGGCATGGCAAGTACTCAATATAGATGTGTTGATTGAATGACAATATGTGAATGAGTGGATAAATTAGAGAAAGTTTCTAATTCTAAAAAGGACTAGTTCTGGAAGGCCGGTGAGCTCAGGAATTATACAGAGAATCCCACATGCAGCCTGGCTCAATACGGTCTCCCAGGCATGCACTTTGACATTTACCCTCCAAACAGCCCCAGTCTGGCTTTCGTTCCATTGCTCCACAAAAGCCATCCCTGCGAAGGCCATTCATGATCTGCACGTTGCTGAATCCAACAAGCTTTTCCATCTTTCCCTTCCATGTCACTCTAAGCAGCACTTGACAGAGTGGGCCCCTCCCTCCTCCTTCAGTGACTATTCCCCAGGCTTCTATGGCACTGGCGACTTCCAGTTTTTCCCTGATTCTCACTCTCCTCTGCCAGCTCCTCTCCAATCACTTAAGAACCCTAGGGGTTACAAAGAACCCAGTCCTGGGCCTCCTCCACTTCTCATTCCATGCTCATTCTCTAGGATATGCTATGAATCCCTGTGGCTTTGAAGACCATTTGTATTTCTAAGTTGAGTCCTGAATGTGTATCTCCAGCCCAGATTTGCTGGCTGACCTCCAGGTGCATTTATCCAAATGCCTAGCTGATAAAACCATTTGGATATCTCACAGAAATCTCAAAATGTCTAAAGCTGAACTCTTGATCTTTGCTGCTGAACTTCTTTTTCCATCCTTCTCGCCTCAGGGAACATCCACCTTATAAAGCCCCCGGATCTGTCCCTCTCACATTCACTTCATCAGTAAGTCAGGACAATTCTGCCTCCAAAAGATATCACACATCTACGATACCCCGATCCATCTCTAGTGCTGTCACTGTATCCTAAGGTACCATCACCTCTCCCCCGGCCTGTATCCCACTTTCCATTCTCGCTCAACTCCACTCTTTACATAGAGCCCAGAGGAGTCTCTGTAAAAGAGGAATCAGATCATGTCATTCCCCTGCTTGAGATTCTCCAACGGCTTTCCATGGCCAGTAGAATAAAAACCAAAATTCTTAACATAGCCTAAGTGGTCCTATACGATCCAGTGCCTCCCCACCCTCATGCCAAAATACTCTCTCTTGGCTCACGAAGCACTAGTAACATGGATCTTCCCTCAGTTTCCCTAAAATATGAAGACATCTCTTGCCCCAAGGCCTCTGCACATGCTGTTTCTCAACCTGGAATGTATTTCCTCCAGCTTTTCAGCTCTCTAAGTCATCCACGGGCTCTCATTCATATTGAAAGGTTTTAAGAAGGAAAACTGCTTAAAGTCGAGTTGGATTTTATAGTGGCAAAAGAGTAGAAACTGAATTGGAGTATCGCTGGACATAAGGACAGGTTGGTAGAGTGGGTGGAGGCTGCTAACGCTCAGGGAGAGAGGAAAATAAGAAGGTCTAACCTAACAACATTTCCAGGACAGTGAGGAATACACAGATTGTCGGGAAATTCCTGTCTCCTGCCATTCTCGGGAAACATTCCTTAAGGACAATCATGGGGATCAGCTGGACATGGTGGCCAGCATGGAAATGCTGAAGATGCCCTCTCAGTTTCTGGGTTGGATGAATGACTGGTCAAACAGTGAAGCCAATGAGATGGGGGATTGAAGGGGAAATGTAATCGGTATGAAGGGCAGGAGGAAGATGATGAGCTCGGTTTGGGGCATGCATTTGGGATGCCAGGGGGCCTTCAGGTACAGATGTCCACCACCTGCTGTGATGGGGACTTGGGAAAATACTAACAATTGAAATCACCACTATGAGAAATGAGACTGAAAGTGATTGGAAGCATGAAGAAAGAGGCTGTGAGGCCCATGGGTGGTGAAAGCCATGACAATTGATGGCAGCACAGACAGGGAACCTCTTTTATGACGAGATTGTCACTGGCACTTTATTAAAGACCATCATTCTGTAGTCAGAAGTTCAGAGCATGTTCACAAAACACACGAAGTCAGCATGATTATTTTTGGAATGCAACGAAAAGATTAAATGAAAACATAAAATTATTTTATGAGTATAATATACTACTTTGTTTAGAAAAATATATACCGCTTGTTTGTTACTAGTGTGAGGGTTGCTAGAGACTAGACACTATCATCTAGACTCTAGGTGTTATTTTTTTTCCATTCTAAAACAAAGTAATTCACAAAAATGTGCACTATTCATTCATGCAATAAATATTACTAAGTCCCACTGTGGGCCAGATGCTATTCTAGGTGCTGGAGAGAGAGTAGTAAGAAGTACTGAAGGCACTTAAAAAATGCATGTTGGATGAACACATCAAATCAAATCACTCTATTATTACATCACACCCTCAACACTGCTCCCCAGTTCCACAGACATGATACTGTCAGTCAGCTTACCTTGATTAGTAATCATTAAATGTTGCAAAAACACCTAAGAGTTAAGTCCTATGTTGAAAAAAATAGACATCCAATAAAATGCAAATTTGTGGTAAGCAGTAGGAGAAAACAAGAAGCAGAAAGAGGAAGGTTGCCTAACCTCGATGGCAATATTCTCTAGGTCATCTGTGAGCTTTGAGTTAAGAAGAAAAATCCAGGCAGGTCAATTTGACCTTGGAACAAAATTCTTTTGGTTGAATGTTAAGTGGCTAAATTACAACTTTGGGGAGAAACAGTTCTTGCAATGAAACGCTCTTCCCTGCGTGATTAGACTTAATCACACTTTTTTGTACTTTAGGGTCAGGGAAAATTTTCAACCTGTAATATTGGGACAACCTACTTATTGGGACACACTAAGAGTTCATGATGGATTTTTAAACACCCAGAGCCTTCCAAATTAACTCAAAGTCTCATGATTTCTCCCTTTAATATGCTACTTTATAACAAGTAGATTTTAATAAAAATTAAGGGAAAAAAATTTCAGGCTTCTGCCAGGAGGCACTGACTTGTATTTCTTCCAAGTCTCATGCTCTCTGGGGGTATGCATCTACTGAATTCATAAAATAAAAACATAGTAAATAGTAAATGTAAATGTAAGAAGAAGTAAGACATTTCTATCAATTCCCTAAGAAAACTATCACGAAACTCTTGATTTGGAAATAATGAAGTCTCCCAAGTAAAAGTAAAAAGAGGGTTGGCTAGGTGATTCCCAATGCCTGCCAACAAAACCTGGTTTAGACTTTCTGTTTTAGAGCATTCTGGCCAATAAGCTTCACAGAGATTTAAACAATAGCCCTTTGGATTCACTTTGGATTCTTTAAGTCCATGGACTGTCTTTCAAATATCTAAACAAAACATAGACAGAAGTTAGGAAAAAAAAAACTAGATAACCCTAAGGCCACAAAATTAGGTAACTTCAGAGACAGAAGATGTCAGAATTTTTTTATGTGCAACAAGTCTACACTCATGGGCAGCCCAGGAATCTGTGGGTAAGAAGCACTGAAGTGATAATTCATAGGGTTGAAAAAAATTCCAGAGCTGATCATGGTGAAGGAAACATAAAGTAGGCAGTTTTAAAACTGTTTTCCAGATTGTATTCTTTAACAAAGATACCTATTATTTATGCGTTTGAAAAAAGTCAGTGACGTCCCTACACAGTTCATAATGAGTTCTGCAGATTCATGGAATTCCTTTCTTGAAATCATTTCCTTTCCCTGAACTTTTATGTTTATACCATCCATAGTATCACATCCATCTTCCAGCTTATTTAAATTCTGACTGTGAACAGGGACCATGTTTATATCTTCTGAGCTGTGCTCATCAACTTCCTCGTAGCTCCATAAACGTGTATAACAACAATATTAATAATATTAATGAAACACTACATTAAAAACTACAGTGTGTGTATCAGTATTTCTTCTATTTCCTTGAGGTATAGCAAGCAACCTTTGTAGAATTTCTCAATCACCTCGTAGGTAGAAGAATGAAAAGAGGTTCTCTGTCAAGATGATTTGGAGCTTTTGGATAGTTTGCTCCAAGTCAACAGGGTATAAACAAATGGTCCTTATACTCTTGTGCATTTTGCCAAAGGCAGCAAAATAAATTAGTCATCATTTCACACATGGCCAAGTTCACAAACTACCACCTCTTGCCAACGTGCCCAAGGACCCTATCTGTGCTCTGTGACCTAAATACAGAAACCCTAGTCTTAATGTCCACCACTTTCTTGAGTATTTTATGTCCTTTTTGATTACTATTAATGTCCATGGGAACAGATAAAGTAGCTACAGACTCTTTTAACAGGTATGAGTATCAGCTATCACTGTAACTTTCATTAAAATATAAAAATAGTTAAAAACCAAATAGAGCATCACTTTTTAATATTATCTAAAATAACAATAAAGGTGGTCAGATGGTTACATGTTCATTTAATTGCTAATGAAGCCAGACCAATAAGTCAAAGCTGGATTCCCTGTAGAATATCGATTTGAAGTATTAGCAGCAAGGATCGTTTGATAAGACAGATTTAAAATAGGAGTAAAGATTTTACTTTCCAAGGATTCATCTTTGAATTCTTGTGGGTGGTTGTTTTATTTCCAGCCTGCTAAAAACCATAAGATCACCTGAAGCAAGCAGGCATGAGCTTGGAACGGGAGTGAAATGACGACGAAACATTTGTACATGTTATTAAAGCTAATGAAGCAAGACACACACTGCCTGGTTTTGTGTCACGTGCCCCTGGAGAGCCCAACTGTGCTCTGGGGCTGGCTGAGGTATCTCCCCAGGATATGGCTCACCCTGAGGCCTCTGATTCAGCTGCAGAGCTGTTTTTCCCCTCGGGAAAGACCAAACAGACACCTGACCTTTTATAAAACCTCTAGGATGAATCACAAGTAAAGTTCTTTGGCATTCTGAGGTGGTGGGTGGAAATCAAGGCTTGACAGGCGGCCATGCGATGGGCAGCGTGGGCTCGCGCTGTGGGCTATGCCATAGCGTGGAGAATCCCTCACACTAGGACCCCTGGCCTACATGTCATCTGGCATCCAGGACTCCCACTCAATTTCCAAAAGGTGCTACCCACCCTGGAAAAAAATCTAGCCCATTGAGTAGCTGGGAAAATCCACAGCCAGGGAGACAGATGGCTCAGGAAGAAGCAATCTGGAATAATAGTGAGGGTGTGGGAGTTGGAGTGTAGGCTGGGCAAGGAGATCAGAGAGGAAAGAACGGGCATCTGTATGTGGCGACAGATGACGGAGTGCTGTTTGGGATGAGCAGTTGGAGGAGGCAAAGGAAATGGAAGTAATGTATTTATGCATAAGGGCTGTATCATAATTAGGAAAATTCCCCTTCTGTCTACCCCGCAAGTCCCGTTTGGTTCAGATGGGGGCAGACAGCAGAGAGCACTTACTTCACGGAGGAAGCAGAGGCTACCCGCTATTCCAACAGGCTTTCTATTTCTGATAGAAACAAATCCAAACTGAGCTAATTTGTGTACAGCTGCAGGCAATATAAACACGGCTATTTAGAATTCTTTATAGAGTATAGGCCTTTGTACTCTATACTTCATGGAAGTTAATAAGTAGGTGTCAAACTCTGAATTAAAACTCCCAGAAGAGGACACAGCACAAAGGACAATAAAAATGATTTTTAAAAAATCATAGGGATAAATAGCATCCACTTCTGACAAATGTAAGTGCTGGCATAAAATGTTATTAGGCTGCAGAGATTGTCTTTTGTTCAGGAAGTATGTTTTATTCTCCTGCCTCATCATTCATCATCCTAATGAGCCCTCAAAATGTAAATTAAATAGCAAAGATGGATTCATTTGAAAAGCATCTTTTCAAAAAAAAAAGCTAGGTGTTAAACCATGTTTTCTACTTTTATTCTATATATTGGTTCATTTTTTCACTGAAAAAAAGCCCTCAGTACTTGAACACTTTATGCGGTAAGTTCATGCAATTCATATTTTCCGTAAACAGTTCATTCATTCTCCAGTACTATGGGACTGGTGACTTGAAAAGAAAAAAAATCGCATTTTAAAATGGTATGCCCTGTAAATGATGTTTGATCTGGAAAATCTGAGAAACCTGTGCATGCATTCACTTTTTTGTTTTATTCAGAAGTGATTTGGTCCAGGGAAACCCTCAATGGAAAAGGATTAGCAAAAATTTCAAACAGCTTTAGTTTACTGAACTGAATGCATTAATGGCTAAGCAAACACCAGTTCAACCATTAATGATAAAAGAAGAAGGTCATGAGCCAAATTAGTTGCAATTTCTTGTTATGTATTGATAAGAACATTACCCGTTCCTATGATGAATAGAGAAATCAGGGTTTTGTACTTGACCTGAATTTATGCATGAGCACACACAACAGAAGTGACTGAACAGCTCTGCTGGGGAGGCACCCAGGAAAAACACGCTGGGAAAGGAAAATAGCAGCAAATCATGTCTCATTTTGGCATGATTGGTCCTCATTTGCCTGTCTCTCTGTCTCTCTCTGTCTCTCTCTCTCTCTCTCTCTCTCCCCCCCTCACTCTCCCCACCCTCTCTCACTGCAACCCATAAATCATTCTTCGCATTCTTTGGCTGTCCCTGCTTATGTGAGAGAGCTCAGCTCCCAGCTCTGTGTGGGTGAACGTATATAAAATGAAGACACAAGTAACTGCACTGTTGAGGTTTGCCTGATGCCCAGGGAATAGCCATTAATCTGCACAAAGGGGTTTCAAAAGCCCCACTCTGCTGAATAAATTATCATTAACCAATCTAGGCATTCTAAAGACGCTATATTTTTATGAGGTCAAATGCTGCAGAAATATCCCAGAGGGAGGGCAGAAACTATCCAGCTGTGAAAGAAGCAAGCTAGTGACAGCACTGCACAGAAGCCTGGGGGGTCTTGCAGTGGCTACAGACCGGCTGCAGCCCTGGCTGAAGCACATCCTCAAAGTCTGCCTGGTTCATGAGGACTGCTGCATTTGGGAAGCACTCATCCCTCACAGCAGTGCCCAATGGAGGATCACCTCTAGAGAAGGGGCATCTCTCTTGGAAGGTCTGGCTGATGAAAGAGCTTATCATGACAGACAGGAGCTCTTGGTAAAGCCTGCATAATCCACTGGCCATCCTGTTCCAGTTTACTTACTCAGTTATTTTTAATGGAGAATTTTCTTTTTAATGTGACAGAACTGAACTCAATGCAAGGCTCAAGGCTGTCATCATGACAGTTGCTCACATAAAGAAACTGTAGGCTGGGCCCAAGCCATGGCCCTATCAATTTCCCAGTAATGCACATTTTGATGGGCACATCAGTTGGTTTCTGATGTAAGAACAACACTAATTAGTGAGGAAGAAGCCAATGTCCTGTGTTGATAAGGCCCGGTGCAGTTTAAGCGATGAAGTGAACGTTACTTCTAACAAAGGAAAACAAGGTATTATTCTGCACAGATATTTAACTCTGAAGAAGTGTTGAACAACGATAGATGTATTTTAAAGCGGGATTGAAGCCTCATCCACAGTTTAGGGAGAGAACTGGCTAGGATATCAATAAATTGTTTTATATTTGACCCCAGGCAGGAAAAACAACATACAACCCAGGGAAGGGATGGTGCCTTGCTGTGAAATATGTGCATTTTAACCTTCGCAATATGTTAATAATTAATATGAATTCACATCAATACGATATCTTCATAAAAACACAGAACTCTCATGTATAAAACCTTTCAAGTATAAAAGAAATAAGCTACCTCCTAAAGGTTTTCTGAAAAAAATTCCCATTAAAGAAGGTTCTCACAGTATGAATGTATAGACTTTTAACCAGACCTAAAATTCTTGCGAATAAGCCCCCATGCTAAATGACTGACAGTACCACTAAAAACTCTAAAAAATAAAATATACGCTTCATTAGTCTCCCAGCTGAACTCAGAATCTCTGGCCCAGAATAAATCTTAGCCTTTAAAAATAAATTCTCTTCTGAATTAACATCTCAGAGTCATTAATCTTTGGAGTGACCCTTCAATTTCATTTGGAGAACTACTACATTTCTCAAAGGTCTTTTTTCTTTTGGCAAGTCATGATTTCATGGAGAGAAGGAAAATAACATGATCTTTCTTTTATCATTTCCTCATTCTCGCCCTCAGGGTGGCTTCTCTTCCCTTCCCAACTGAAACATCCTAAATCTGAAATCAACAGAGAGCCTTCTACTGAGTCAGCAAGGAACTCAAATTTAACTTTAGGGATACGTGAAAATAAAAACAAGACTAGGTAGAATTATTATTATACATTTCAGGAAGAAAGGAAGCATTATCGTGAACACAATTTTACCAAATTAAAAATGGTACAGACTTTATTCTCTATTTCAGGAGCTTGTTTATTAAGCAGACAGAACTCTGCTTGATTATTCCATGAAGTCGCCAACCATTAATCATGCATATTTGTATAACAGGTCAAATGAAGAGAGGAAATTTGTGTGCAGTCACGGTAAATACTGCCTCATTTTACCCACTTGTGATACTAAAGGTACAGACATCATGTTGTAACTACATTAGGAGAGATTGGTCCATAAAGTAATTTGATTGTAATTCCTTCTTGAGCAAACAACTATTTTTGAAAAGCAAATAACTTTATTTTTTTATTATTTGTTTTTAACTGACAAAAAGTATATGTATTTATGGGGTTACAATGTGATGTTTTAATAGATCTATACATTATGGAATGATTAAATCAAGCTATTTAACATATCCATCACCTCACATACTTTCGTTGTATGGCTTGAACATTTAAAATCTGCTTAGCAATTTTGAAATATACATTACTATTAACTATAGTCACCACGCTTATTTGATTATGTATGTATGTATTTATTTTTGAGACACAGTCTCACCCTGTCGCCCAGGCTGGAGTGCAGTGGCATGATCTCGGCTCACTGCAACCTCTGCCTATGGGGTTCAAGAGATTCTCCTACCCCAGCCTCCCCACTAGCTGGGACTACAGGCACATAACACCATGCCTGGCTAATTTTTGTATTTGTTTTTGGTAGAGATGGGGTTTGACCATGTTGGCCAGGCTAGTCTCAAACTCCTGGCCTCAAGTGATCTGCCAGCCTTGGCCTCCCAAAAGGCTGGAATTACAGGCATGAGCCACTGCACCCGGCCTGCTTATTAATCAAGATTTTCAAAGTTAGATGTTTAATTAAAAGAGAATATGTCTATACCACTCATCCATCAATTTTCACTGTGAAGATGACATTAGCTAGCTCCCAGAGGAAACTCATTCTGGTAAGGGGGTGGCTGGATTCACCATATTCGCTTCTACCATCCTCCAATCCCAGCTTCTCCCTCTACCTGGGGGATTCACTGGAACAATCCATTTGTATTCCCACATTTTTTGTGTTCTTAAGCCAGCAATGTCTCCCGTATAGCTTGCCAACTGCCCACCCCTTCCAAACACCTCTATCCTCTATTGCCATGTGAATCTTAAAATAGAGCTTCCACTGTTCAGTTCTCCAGACTTACCAGCCGTTAATAGCCCCTCATCACCTAGAGGATAAATCTGTAGTCCTCAGAGCCAAAAGCAGCCCTACCCTCAGCCTTCTCATCTGGCTCATTTGGGCATTTTCTTCTGAACAGTCTACAGGCATTCCTACTGGGAACATCTGCTCATCCATCCCACCTGCAATGCCTTTCAAACTGTGATTCAAATTCTTCCTCTGAAGGTCCACTTTACCCTATCTCACACACGAAGGCCTTTCCCTCATTTTCCTCCTCAAAACCCAATGTCCACACTGTCTTGATTGATATGCATTCCTTCCTGTCTCATGGGGCTATTTAACATTTCACTTGTTTAAGTCTTATCCATGTTTTCCTGAGAGCAGGAATTGTGTTTGGTACTCACATGCACACAGCCTGCATGTAACATCACACCTTACCCAGAGTAAAGACTAAAACAAAAATGTAATAATTTAAAAATTATTTTCTTGTTCCTACTTTCAATCAAGGAATCATGAGTCTCAGAGATACTCTAGGCCCCTAAATCTATATTTGTGCCCAGGAGTTGCTGATTTCAGGGATGGGAGTTTCAAGGAGAGGGTGCAGGGTCTTTTTTAAGTCTTGACAATTCCATCCATGGCCCCTTGTAAGTTTTAGAGGTTGTAAAAGATACTGAATCCTTGGGGTTCCATGAACTTGTCTGTAGCGGGTCTGTGTGTTCACTCCATCATACTCTTGGTTGGCAGAGAAGCTCAGCCACTCACTTGGGCCACTGGAACAAGGTCATTTGGAGGGCAGAACTCAGTTTTGGGGCAGATCATACGTACAGGATTGGTTTTGGAATATATCATGTGATAGAGCTTCTCCACCTACCTTCTCTTACTACGTTAACCCATAAGAGAGGCTTACCTGTTACCAACTAGTTTCATCACCTACTGTCTGGAGATAAGACAGGAGATGCTGGAACAAGGAACACGCAGACAGTGAAAGTTTATTGATTCAGTTTACATTTAATGACTGATTGGTAGAAAGAGAAACAAGTCCTGAACCAAGTGTGCCCCTCCTTCTTGATGCCCCAAAATGCATTTAAAAACCTCTTTCAAATATACCTCGTATGTACCAGAGCTCTGCTTCATACATAACGCTGATCACATTTTGTCCAGTTAGATTGCACCTTTCCTACCTCAGAAAGGTTTACCTGACCTTACTTGACCATGCTAGCGAGGTCTGATCACCACGTTCCATGCACACATTTTAAAGTTGGTGGAGCACTTTCTTTGTTCCTGGCCAGCTCCTGCTGGGGAACCTTGTCTTTAAATGGACTGGCCTTAGCCTGTTCCAACATACACATGCCCCAAGATGCTGACAGTAAATTACAACATACTCACTGAGTCATTACAATTTTTTTTTCCAGGAATAAAGGAGGTACGCGCAAGGTCAGAGAGCCTCCTAAAGCAGTTTGGACACATTTCCATGATGTCAGGCCTGAGAGCAGAGCTAAAATCATCCACAGTCCCCTACTGCCTCCCCCTCCCTGCTAGAAAAATGTAAAAGACGCACATTTGCCATTAGGAAAACTCCTCATTGCCTTTTGGACTTTAACTTCAAGTCCACTGGAGTAGGGCCATTTAAAAATGGTCTATATACCACGCTTCATGAACAAGTTTTATTACCCAAACTGAAAAAAATTAGTGATGGAAAAAATAAGGCAGATGTATATTACATCAGAATAACTGCTGCAGAAAAAATTCCATCATCATATTTCATTTGAAGATTTCTTGAATGGCCAGAGAGCAGTATTTGTGAAAAATTTTACCATATTTATTTGGGATACTTTCTTAAAAGTTTTATTTTTTAAAGACTTCAATTTAGGAAAACCACGTTTAAAATGTATTGACTTCAACTCATACCTAGTGCTATAGGAAGTAATGCATCTCCCTTAACGAAATGTCCAGTTACTCCTAATTTTTAAAATTTCATCACTTCTCTCTTAACTTCCCTTAATGAGAAGGCTGAACTAGCTCGCCTAGCTGAATTTATCAGTAGTCCATGCTTGAAAGAGAAATGGTTCTGCCCTGTGTTGGGGGCTGGGTTCCCTAAAGCAGCAGGTGTGCTGATGGAAGACAGATGAGCTAATCTGTTCACCTGAACCCTCTCTGTCATGTTCAATTTAGCCTCAGTCTTTAGAAACACAACCTAAAAGGTCTAAGGCAAATAGCAGCTGTCCAAATCAGAGACCAAATCAGAGACCCTGTCCCTGAGTCCAGAAAGGGTAAAAATACTCTATTGTTTCCTCACCATTTGTTTTTGGAAACACAAAATTATAGGAGGGGGAGAACCTTATTGTTATTAGAATCATCTTTCAGCAAGAAAGACAATAAATTCTAAGACCCTTAGCCTTTTGTATAACTGTTCAGACAGGGGAGTCTTAGTACTGTGCTTGTTAATTCAGAATCTAGTTTATAAAGCTGATTATCTTTTTAAAGCAACACATTATCCCTGCTCACAAAATATCATAGTATTACTAGGAATGTAGTTATCACATTATATTGTAATTATCACTTAAATATATGCGTTGTTTACAAGGAAATATAAGCTCTTCAAGGTCAGGAGTTACTCCTTTTTTAAAAAATTCATGGTTCATAACACAATATTTGAAACATGGTTAGTATTCAATAAATATTTATTATTGCTATACTTATCATTAAACTATGCTAGTAGATATCAACTATTGAGTTCTTATTGCAAAAGGCATCGTGCTCAACTCTTTCCATACATTGTCTAATTTAATCCTTTATGGCATCCCTATGGGACAGGTACTACCACCCTCTGTTCACAGGTAAGCAAACAAGGCTTAGTAAGGTAGGTAATTGCTCCAGATCATTCAGCTGTGTAGGGAAGATACAGGCTTCCACCCAGGGCCACCCAACTCCAAACAGGCACGTCCCTAAATGCTACACTAAATATCCATGGACGTCCATGATTCTGAGAACTAGCTCTCTGCACTCACTATTTGTAATCAAAATCAGCAAGTGTTATATTAATAACTTCAGAAACGCTGTCATAGTCAAAAATTTGTATCAAATGTCTTAGTAATGAGCCTAATATTCACAATACTTCTCATAATCCCCAAGAAAGAGATGAAAAAGTATATTCCCAATAAAATACTTGGATGGAAAGGCACAACTCGAAAAATAAAACACTGTAAAACTTCACTGTAATATGAGAACAAATGAAGAGAGCAGATGATGAAGGTATTGGAATAAAGTAAAGAGAGCTCATCTATAAAGCATAGATATTGAGGACAAACTTACAACTTCAAATGAATAAAAACTGTTAATTAAACAGGAACTTCAGTATATATATAATGTTTGAACTTTGCCATTTAAAAATAGCATTTCATTTTCTGCACCACTAGAAACTACATTTGGAACACATTTAGGATTTCACAGCTACAATACTAGAAATGTTTATTCCAATTAAATGTTACAATTACTCTACTGTGTATTATCTTTTCCTTTATTTCTCCCTATTTCATCAATTTCTTTTTAAAAATTGTGTAAGTCATGCAGTTTTTGAAACTCACCATCTTACAATGACTTTTATTCTTAAGTATGTCAGATGGACATTTAACTCGATGTGACTTTAAGAACTCTTTCTTTTACTTGTCCTAAAAAGACTAAAGCATGTGCATCAAAACTGTATCTTTTTTTTTTTCTTAAGCATGCAGCTGTCTTTGTCAAGCACTGCATCTTTTCAAGGAAATGTCAGCAATGTTATTCTTGGGCCTCCTTCTGCCCAAGAGGCCAAGGAGGGATGAACAATGAAGCCAACAAGACACTTAATCAATAGCAGTCACAGCACCATTTTTTATCCTCCAGAATCTTCATTTTCAATGAGGTTTACATCATTAAAGTAAGAAAACAGGACCGTCAATCTCCATTGGCTTCAAGTGGTGGATGGAAGAATTAATTTGACTGCCATAAAAATAATGATGCAGCTGTACGCTTTAAACCTTTAAAAATTTATTTTTAGGCTTAAAACCTAAGAGAAGGACAGACATGTTGCCTAGAAATAAAAGCACGATTTATCAATTCTTTTTCTCATATTCTAGATAGATTTTTTTTAAATTTTATAGATGTGGTCTCACTGTGTTGCCCAGGCTGGAGTGCAGTGGCTATTCACAGGCAAGATCATAGCTCACTGCAGCCTCAAACTCCTGGGACCAAGCAATCCTTCAGGCAGTCTCCCGAGCAGCTGAACTACAGGCATGTGCCATTGGGACTGACTCCACACAGATTTCTAACAGATCTGAATCTTGTAAAGAAAGGCAATAGGTTTCGATCCAAGTCCTTTTAAGGTGTTATGAATAATCTATTTGAAATATATTTATTAGCAGAGGTACCACTGCCATTGTTTTTGAATCATGTTGACACATGCCATCTCCAACATGTGTTCTCACTATGACAGATTTATATGAAAGGAATAAAAACATTACAAAGCACCCGCATAACCCCTTCCCAGGGGCAGAGGCAGGTTTTCTGGGCCCTTAAAGGCTATAATGCTATCTTTAAAGAAAAAAGCAGAATTATGGGTTTGAAATTAAGTAGAGGGCCTTAGAAGAAGACCACTTAACCCAGGAGCCCTGAAACTTAGGCTGTTTTTTTGAGACAGAGTCTCACTCTGTTGCCCAGGCTGGAGGGAACTGGCGTGATCTCAGCTCACTGCAACCTCTGCCTCCAGGGTTCAAGCAATTCTCCTGCCTCAGCCTCCCAAGTAGCTGGGATTATAGGCGTGTGCCACCACATCCAGCTAATTTTTTTTTATTTTTAGTAGAGATGGAGTTTTCTCCATGTTGGCCAGGCTGGTCTCGAACTCCTGACCTCAGGTGATCCACCTGCCTCAGCCTCCCAAAGTGTTGGGATTACAGGCATGAGCCACCGCATCCAGCCTGAAAGTTAGGCTTCTTTAATGGTAAATCCGCCCCTGCCTCATCCACCAGAAAACACAGGTGAGTTCTGAAATAGGAGGGCTCTCTGTTTGGTCTTTTTGTTCCCACAGTGTTCTCCCCCAAGAGCCCCAGACATTCTGTGTGAGTTTGGTCCATGTACCAGCGTATGCCTGGAGTGGTAATGGGACACCAGCTCAGCCAGCGGTGCTCTGTGAATTTTCTGGAAAACTACAGGTGGCCACTTCCACCCAATGAGGCAGCAGCAAGGGAAATGGCAGGACAGGTGAAGGGTTTTGATTTGTACACAATTCAGGGAACACACAGGCTCTGTCATTAGGTGTAAGTTCTGGGTTCTCGCGCCTAGCTCTATACATTCAAATACTTCGCTTCTAATCCTTTAGTTTTGGTATTCACTTCAACTGAACATTCATCAGAAATGCAATTAAAAATACTTTTAACAAATGATTGAGATACATGCATTCCCAGCTCATTTTCAATTATGACAAAAACAAAACAAGCCTTGCCTGGACAGTCACGAGGCTTGACTGGGCACACTGAATGCTCAGAGGTCAGAGTGGGCAGGAGCCCTGGAGCAGGAGGAAGAAGCGGGTAACCTCTCCGAGTTCTGCACTTTCTCCCAACCAGCACTCTCTCACAGGCTGCACACTAACTACCCCTTCGTGCCCCTGTCCTTCAAAGGGCAGGACGGCAGGGCTGTTGGGGGCAGGCTTTGACGTGCACCACTTCTGTCTGGGCACAGTGACCTCTGCATGCCCCTGGCCTATCAGGTACAGATCCACAGCCTGTCAGTTGCACCCTCCCTGCCACCACCACGGGGACCCGCACGGACTGGGAGTTCATTTCCTTGCTCACTGGGGCCTGCCTTCCCCAGGCTGGTGTCTTCTGACAGCCAAACTGAGGGGTGGGACGTATTCTGAAATGCAGATTTAATTATTCACGTGTGGTGAGGCCAATAGATCAGGAGATAACTGCCATTAAAATGATAGTTTGTTACTCACAGTTCCCAATGGGAGGGGACATGCCACACACGGTGGAGGTCACACAGGGAAGCACCAAGGTAAGTTGGGAGGTAGAGGGAGCTCGGGAGAAACGTGGGCAAAAGACTTCATTGTTTTCCATGGGAGAGAACGGACAAGGATTTGAGTAAGTAGGTTTAGGATTGGCTATTTGGAATAACTTCAGCGGGATCCGGAGCACAGAGGCTGTCCTGAGTTATCTGTTACGTGTCCTGGATTGATTAGGGCAGGAGACGGGCCCAGAGTGTGACAGCCCAAAAAAAAGGAGGTGGGGTATGGGCTTTGGAGCAGTTGTTTGTGGGTGAAAGGTGTGTTCACAGCAGCAGGCCAGGCTTTTGCTGTCTCTGGGAATTAGCTAGCCTTTCAGGGTCAGTGAGGCCCTAAGATGTCAAAGCTTCAAAAATACAGAATAAAAAGACATGATTAGTACAGGAGGGAACGAGTAGCAGGCAGGTGAGCATCACAGCCTCCAGCAGAGGCAGCCACAGTCTGCCCAGCCCAGCAGGATGCTGAAGCTGGGGAAGACAGACTTCTCTTACCCCTGCTGCAGGTGCGGGCAGGCGGGCGGCTGAGCTTTCCACTTTGGTCCTGTGACAAATGGAGGACAGCTGCAGGTGGATGTTTCACTCAACATCAAGCAAGCAGACACAACCTCACTGTGCGAGGCGATACTACCTCACTGTACAGATGAAGACACGGAGGTTCGGGATGTGTGGAAGCGCTTTTCCCAGGGTCCCACAGCTCATAGTTGGTAGAGCCAGGATTGCCTCCATTTTCTCTCTCAGGCCCTGGGCTTAAAGCCCACCAGCCGGTTTTTTTTTTTTTTTTTTGAGACGGAGTCTCACTCTGTTGTCCAGGCTGGAGTGCAGTGGCGCAATCTCAGCTCACTGCAAGCTCTGCCTCCCAGGTTCACGCCATTCTCCTGTCTCAGTCTCCGGAGTAGCTGGGACTACAGGCACCCGCCACCATGCCCGGCTCATTTTTTGTATTTTTAGTAGTGACGAGGTTTCCCCATATTAGCCAGGATGGTCTCAATCTCCTGACCTCGTGATCTGCCAGCCTCAGCCTCCCAAAGTGCTGGGATTACAGGCATGAGCCACCGTGCCTGGCCAAAGCCCATCAGCTTTTGAAGGTCTCGCACAAATGTTTCAGACCTTTAGAAGGAAAATATATGGGCTCCAAAATAAAAAGAGAAAGCAATAATGTCAAAATTAATAATGTTTAATTAAATGTCTAAAAACATATTAAGCCATTTTTATTCATTGTTACATTTAGTTTTCATTACAAAATTCATTACACTTGAAAATAATATGTAGCTTAGATTTTTTCCCACATTCTAAGAATTCTTGAGTTTGCCTAATGATTACTGAGAAGCCAACTATAAATTAAATGAATTACTCATAGTCGGGTAACTCCAAAAGCAAAATTATAAAAGCTCTTTAGAAAGTCTAAAGAATTTTTTAAACTGTTGTATTTAATATGGGACATGAGTCTATTTTAATCTGTCTCCCAGGACGGGGTGGGGCCTCTGAAAGAAAGCAGGCCTACTGTTTCGGAGGTCTTCAAAGGGCCCTGACGGCATCGACCTGCTCTCAAATTCCAGCTCCTTCTACTCGCATTCCCTCCCCAGCAACACCTGCCCTGGACGGCAGTTCCAGAGGTCCCTTCAGAGGAGGCCCACTGCTGAGAATGGCTCAGGGGCTCTGCTTCCTGCTCAAGACAGCATCCGATCTCTGTAGCGCTGCAGGACCTGACTGCTCCCACAGAGTGTCATGGCCTCTACACACACCAACATCCTGAGCACCAGAGGGAATCTTGGGAGATCAATATAACTGTGGAGAATAATTCTAAGATTACCTCCCAGCTCGTGGTGGGGCCCAGCATTCAACTCTAGGTCCTTCCATCCTAGAACAGCGTGGAGGGAAGGTGTGGACTTAGGGGGTGACCAATGCCAGTGACCAAAGAGAAGCTGTTCCAAGGGTGGGCAAGGAAGGGAACGTGGTTGCTTAATTCTCACCTCCCTGGTGCACCCACAAATCATTCTGTGCCCATGAAGAAGACATCACAGGGTGGACCATGACCATTAACAGGTTTGCCAAAAAAAATCCATGTAACTGTCTTTGTTACCCATGGCAGGGCCTGCCTGCTCCCTGGTGCTGGGGCCACCTTCTGCTCAGGATGTGACAATGGTCACACCTTCTCAGCACCTTCCACAACAGGAATATATCTGAATATATGAATATATCTGAAGTATTTCACAGAGTGTGCTACAGAGAGCAAGCATTTAATACGTATGACTGACTGGGAGCCTGACAGTCTCTATTCAGACAGCATTGTGGACTCAATGCACGTTTTTCCTCAAAATTCACAAGTTGAAGCCCTAACCCCAGTGTGATGGGATTTGGAGATGGGGCCTTTGGGAGGTAATTCGGGTTTGATGAGATCGGGAAGGCGGAGCCCTTGTGATGAGTGTCCTTGTAAGAAGAGACATCAGAGACACAGCACAAAGGTGGCTGTCTGCAAGTCAGGACCAGGGCTCTCACCGAACACTGAACCCTGCCTGGCCCTGATCCTGAGCTTTTCAGCCTCCAGAATTCAGGGAAAATAAGTTCCCCTTGTTTAACTCTACAGTCTATGGCATTTTGTTACGGCAGCCCAATAATATTTACCGATGGTTTTATAAACTAGAGAAGAACATCAACTAACACTATTTGATTTTCATAAATTGAGAGGGACTAGACACAGAAACTTTCAAATACCCTTATCATTATCCTTAAATTCTATTTGAAATTTTTATCTGTCAGTATTTAAGGGACTCAGAAACTGAGAATCTGGGTTCAGACTACTTGAGTTTACATCCTGTTCTGCCACTTTCTAAGTTTTGAGGCTCTATGTGTCTGAACTACAATCTTCTTATCTGTAAACTGGGGCTAATAACCGGCCTTCTCTCATGGAGTAGTTGTGGAAATTAACCCATTTATGCCAGAGGTTGCAAATTTCTTTTTTTGTGCAAAATCAGACCTTTGCAATGACCTTGAGTAGTAGGATATAAATAACTCCCACAAGCTTAGCAATAATGGAACCAGTAATGGAACACTAGGCATAAATGGGTTAAACAGGATGTTCCTCACAAAGCGCAGAAAAATACACATTGATATGGTGCCTGGATGCCTTTTTTTGGAAAAAAAAAAAGAGGGAAAATAAAGATAATATTTATGGCTACATGTGCATCTGCTTAAAGAAAACTCTAGAAGGACACATTTTTTTTTTTTTTTGGGACGGGTCTCCTGTCACCCAGAATGATGGCACGACTCGGTCACTGCGTCTGCTTCCGGTTCATGCCCGAGTAGCTGGGACGACAGGTGCCCGCCACCACACCAGGCTAATTTTTTTTTTTGTATTTTTAGTAAAGATGAGGGTTCACCATATTAGCCAGGATGGTCTTGATCTCCTGACCTCGTGATCCACCCACCTCGGCCTCCCAAAGTGTTGGGATTACAGGCGTGAGCCACTGCACCCAGCCAGGAAAATATTTTTTAAATGCTTAAATTACATAATACATAGGTGCATGCTTTTAGAAACATCACACAGTACAAAAGCACATAGATTTAAAAATGTAAGTCCCTCTTTACTTCTGCTTCAGTCTGTATCCAAAATTAACCAATTACTAATAGCTTTGTGTGCCATTATTTAAAAATAAAAATGGAACCACACTATGTACCGGTGTGGCAGCTGCCTTTCATTTAGCATTTCTCGAGGCCCTTTCATTGCCAGCACACATAGGTTGGCTCCATTTTGTGTAACTGACACATGAGAAACCACACCATGATTACACCACAATTTACTGAACTTCTTCTGTATAAGAAAGCACTGGGGTTGTTGGCAGTTTTTCTGTATATGAGTTGGTCATGAGCATGGCTATTTCTGCTGGATATGTTCTTAGCACGGAACATCAAGCTCGAAGGGCTCACACTTTGAAATTGTATAGATACTGCCAAATTACACTCTGCAAAGACAATGCCTGTGTCCAACCCCACCAACAAGGTGTTTCCCATACTTTGGAAGAGAATTTATGTAAAAATCATGTAAACATTTTTAAAGTGTTTTTTAAGTTGAACCGCATTTCAGAAACATTGAGTAGAAGAAGTGTGTCTTTGATTTTAAAAAGATGACATGCCGAAATTTAGATACGCTGAAGTGCAGAGATATTCTTGTGGAATAGGGATCAGAGCCTTCCCTTATATATTATTGAACTGCATCCATTTATATAACCTTCTGAAGTCAGTTTTATAAAGAGGCCACCAGGCTCATGGCAGAGAGGATCTTACCGCTGACAAAGGCTGACCTCTGACACTGCAAAGCCCCTCACCACCATGCCAGCCACAGTTAGCATCCGGGCTATGCTCTCCATCCTTGCTGACAGAACAGACAGAGCACACAGCAGGGACTCGGTGGGAGTGATTTAAAGTACTGAATTGAAGAAGGGAATAAACCATATTTGCACATTCTCCATAGCTGCTTCTACAGTTATAAAAAGCTGTCTTGGATGGGCGTGGTGGCTCACACCTGGAATCCCAGCACTCTGGGAGGCTGAGGTGGGTGGATCACCTGAGGTCAGGAGTTCAAGACAAGCCTGGCCAACATGGTGAAACCCCATCTCTACTAAAAATACAAAAATCAGCCAGGCATGGTGGCACATGCCTGTAGTCCCAGCTACTTGGGAGGCTGAGGCAGGAGAATTGCTTGAACCCAGGAGGCGGAAATTGCAGTGAGGCGAGATCGCACCATTGCACCCCAGTCTGAGTGACAGAGCGAGACTCCCCAAAAAAAAAAAAAAAAAGCTGTCTCATTTTTTCTTTGTTCCCCTAAATTTCAATGGAGAAACTGGCAATAGAAAACTCAAGAAAACTCTGTCCACCTTAAGTTTCTGGATAAATAACCAGGGAGGCCTAAGTTGGTTGTATAATAAGTAGGGCATTTACATGACCTTGTAAATTTGTACGAAACTGTGTACTATGGAGTGACCAAACATTCTGCATTGAGGAGTTTCCTACTACTATCAGGGACCTCTGAAGCTTCCCTATCTAAAGACTCACCTGTGATCCCCAAATTCCAGAAATATAGAAAGCCATCCTGACCCACTCCCATGCTGCAGCCATCTGTCCATAAGACCACTCCTGCCACTTCTGCAGGAGTCTCTGGTTCTTGGAGTATCTTCCTGGGTCAGTGCCTGATGCCTTTTGCATGAACCGTTACCCAAGAACCTGTCAGAAGTTTCCATCTGAAGTGAAACAGATTTAAGTGAAACAACTCTAAATTTCTAGTCAAGATGTTTCACTTGATCATTTACTTCCCTGTCAAAATGCATTTTTTTTTTTTTTTTTTGAGATGGAGTCTTGCTCTGTCACCCAGGCTGGAGTGCCGTGGCACAATCTCGGCTCACTGTGACCTCCGCCTCCCAGGTTCAAGTGATTCTCCTCCCTCAGCCTCCCCACTATGGGACTACAGGCACGCACCACCACGCCCAGCTAAATTTTTGTATTTTTAGTAGAGACGGGATTTCACCGTGTTAGCCAGGATGGTCTCCATCTCCTGACCTTGTGATCTGCCCGCCTCGGCCTCCCAAAGTGCTGGGATTACAGATGTGAGCCACTGTGCCCGGCCCTGTGCATTCTTATTTAATAGTTCTCTCTCCATCTTCCCAGGTGTACATGAACTGTTTTGCAAGTACACCCCGTGAATTTTAAAGAAATGGTTTACTTTTATTAGTTACTGTATATTTTTTTAATTGTATTGCGAAGGCTTTTTAAAAAGCTGAATAATGGTTACTTTATCTACTAAAATTAAGTGAAATAGATATTTACTACAAAATAAATGAAAGGTGAATTCAACTAATTTACCATAATTATGATTGCTATTTTGGAATAACAAAGACCAATATTTAAACTGTATTTCAGGACTTTTTATTCAGCAACAAGTATAAGACAAATTGGATGGTAAGCATATATACTTTGAAATTTCATTTTCAGTCACGTGCAATTAACTTGAAAATAAAACACCCCCCTGCTCCCATTCTCTCCCCTTAAAACATCATTCCAGCCTATTTTCATAGAATTGTAGGCGTGAAATAGAGTCACACGGACTATGGCAATCAGGCCCCCTCAGACACTCAAAATGTCTCTTTGGCCAGGGTCTGCTCATCCTTTGGTGGAGACCTGCTCAGACCCACTTGGGTCTCTCTGCTCATGTTGGTCATCTCTCCTCACACTGACCTCCCACTGCCCACACCTGACCACCTCTTCAAAGCCTGGCTTCTTATCTCACCTTGCAAGGCCTCTGCTGAGGATTTTAGTGCCGGGTTCTAACTTCTTTCCAGTTCTGGAGAGCTCACTGTCTAGACCACTCCTGTTAGTCCTCATTCACTTACCGTCTTCTATCGTCATTTGACAGTCCTTTCTGATAAGATCCTTTAGGAGTGAGTGAGACACACATATATTGTTTTATTTGACCAGTAAGGTAATGAATATGTAGTTAGCAAATGCCAATAAACACTGAATCAAAATATGTAGCTGAAAAAAAGATGTAGGCAAATGAATTTTATGCACTTAAGAGCCCCAGAACCCTAATGCAAAATTATAATCTGCCAGTTTAATAAAAACACATTAATTGTGAATTGATAAGAAACAAAGCCTCTCAAGTGATTACCTTCTGAAAAATACTGGAGACCTCATCTGATAAGCTGGGTTGACAAGCCTTAAGGCTTTTCAAAGTCTAGCTCGCTCTGTAATTTCCACCAAGTACACGACAAAGTTATATGAGAACCACAGAAAACATGTGGCTGTTTCTCTTCCTTCCTGTTATTAAGAAAAATGTTTGCAGAGTGGAAGATGCCTGAGTGCTCATTCCCTTCATTTCTGCTTTAGCTTCTTAAAGAATGGACATTTTTTCCCTAAAGGATCTTCAAAATAATAACCACTCCCATTTACTGGGCACCCACCCCGTGTGCAGCACAATGTCAAATGCCATACGGGATCATCTCACTTTACCATCACTCCAGTCATAGAGGCCAGGTCCTCCACAAGGACACTGAGGCACCGAGAGAGAGTGGATACCACGATGCCATCTCGCAGCCACATCCTTGCCCTGCTGCCAGGCTAGCTCTTGATGCTGACCATAGCTCTCCAAGCCCATCGCCTAAGAGAAGCTGTCAGTGCAAACTTCAAGAACAAGCTCTTCGTCAGGAAGAGTGCTTCTGTGAGCCACTGGATCTGGGGCAACTTCTCCTTTTCCATCATCTTCTCTGCCCCGGGCATGGCATCACAGTCTTGTCCACAGTCCTGCGCTTGCTCATGTTGACACTGGGAGCTGCCATGGGTCTCCTCTGGCCCGCCTGCTGCACCTGGATACTGAGGAAGCCCATTCCCCAGGAAGCCTCTTGCGGCCACCCACTCTGATCACCTCCTGCCACCAGATCAATTTTTCAATCATACATTTTCATCTCAGCATGAAATTCTAAGACAGTCCCCACTGCCTTCAGGCCCGACATCAAGGGCTCCACTGCCTGGGGCTCTCGCTTTGGCCAATGCTGCCTCCCACTTTGCTCTGCCCTCACAGGGCCTGTCCTGCCTCCTCCCCACCAGCAGCTCAGTCTCTTTCCTGTTTCCTGTCCTCCACTCCTTGCTCCCACTCTTCCCTCAAACCTCTGCTTATGCTAATCTCACCTTCTAAACCAAGACCACTGCAAATGCCATATTTCTGCTACAGCCATTGTCACAGGGCTGGGCACACAGATTGTCTTTAATAAGTGCCTGTAGATTTGACGTGTCTGGATTTTGGCAACACAAATGGAATGCAAAATACTGAATAGATAAGAAAACAAAAATGCCTACTTCTGAAAAAATACCTCTTCCTACTTTCACGCCACATTCACAAATATACACAACTTCTTCCAACTCTCCTAATCTTGGCAAGTTTAAACTACAGTTTTCTGAAACAAAGGTCACTTGCTCAGCTACAGATAAATAAAAATTCACAAGCATCTCCAGGAAAATCAATACAGGTACTAAAAAATCTAAGTTGATAATAAATTTCAGTTCCCCTTGCACATAGCTCAGGAATGTCACTATTTACTGGAACCACTGTAATATCAGATATTTCAGAAGAGTATTGATTTTGCCACTGAAGTGTGACTAAAGGGATAAATAAACTGTTCCTGGGGTCAATCGATCCATTTATCTTCACTGGTATTTTATAAAAAGTCAAAGTAGCATAAACTCTGATAAATAAATGTTATCATGAAAGAAATATTGCTGACATAAGGATTTGAAGGAAAAAAGAACAGACAATTCTGCTACCTGAAAGCCACACAATTGGATTCACATTTTAGTAGTTTTAATAGTAGCTACCCCCACAGAAACATTCTTTTTCTCCTGCACTACATAATCCATGGGGCCAGGTCAAAGTCTGAGCCAAATGCCAAGAAACAGAGGGGCCACCAGTCAGGTCCTAAGGAAATAGAAAGGCAAAGGAAATAACATTTGTTTTTGCCTTATTAGAAAGTAACTGCTAGGGTCTCCAAGGTAGACACATGTCTTTGGATGTTTTGAAGGCACATCTGGAAATGGCAGAACTATTTAGACTTAGAAAATCAGGATGGTGTGCACTCTGAAGTGGCTTTTTAGGGCTTTATTGTTAAACCATGCTGCACCAATAACCACTTAACTGCACTGCAATGATCCCATAAAGATTTCAATGCAAGGCCATGGAGAGCTCACAACATCGTGGCTGTAATAGGATATTAAGGCTTGAGAAGAATTTTAATTCAAATGTAGGAAACGTGGGAACCCTGTGAAGAGGCTATAACTTACCATGAGAAATTATACTGGCAAGGTTTTACTGCAGTTGTATGGAGACAGTATTACCATCTCGTGATGAAACAAAGTGATGATGATGAAAGTACATGAGTTGATACTGTAATTTCAGCCCAATAAAGACTTCACTTAAATTACCATACCCCAGGGGAACACACAGCTTTCAGGATGCAGAGACTGTTAAAGATCAGAAATGTGGTTTGGGTCACCTCTAAAAGGGCTCTCAAGCTTTAAAACATTTCCAGTCCAAATATGTAGCTCTAAGACTCGGGCCCACCCCCACTCCCCTTCTCAGTGACCACCCAGGGCTCATTCAGAAGCTCCTTATTTTAATTCTTGCCTTCACACAGGCCATTGGACCATTGCCGCCTTCAAAGACCCCTGCCCAGAGCTACAACGTTTTTCAGGGTCCCATTGGAGGAAAGCCCACTCAGCATTTGGTGAGGCAGCTAAAAGGGCTGTATCTCCTGCGGGCTGGTGCAGTGCCCAGCAAGACACAGTGGGCCCTGGATACAATGGCATTTACTGACTCGAAGTGTCTGGGTGGCCAGACCAGGCCTGGGATTCTCTGAAGGTCACAGGATGTTGGCAATGTGGTTCTAGCAGCTGCTAGAGCTACTCTGGGCAAGAATAGAGTGGTAGCCATGGGTACAGTCAAAGGGGGAAATGCCCATGACGAAAGGCTGTCTGGCAGGTTTGATGATCTCTGCAAAATAGGTCTGGCTCAATTCCGTGACGTCAGGTTGCTAGAAAGAGTCCACAGAGTGAACAATGCTACTCATTTTCCTCCTTCTCCTAAAGAGCCACAAGTGCAGGATTAGCCACAGGCTTGTAAAAATGCAGGTCCCCTCTAACAGCAGGTTGCTCCATGTCTTTTGAAGAAACAGACTGTGTGTGTACATGCATGAGTGCATGCCTGCATATGCATGTGTGCATGTATGCAATCTGGCTATGAACGCATTGCAAAAAGTCTCTCTGATACCATGGCACTGAAGAAATAAGGTGAGGTTATCTTTGATGGGATGTCTCTTCTCTCTTCTACCACTCAATTCTTCTGAGATGTCCTGGGATCCCTGAAAATACCTCCCCAAGGCATTATGTCTGCGTATTTTGAGCCTGCTCTTTCTCTACCGTGGATCTCCTCTACATGTGGATTATTTAGTTTGGCTACAGAAAATCTAAACATCACTGCAGCTTTGTCTGGGTGCTTGGGCTGTGCAGCAATCTGTGTTTCTCCCGCTGTCAAGTGGGTTCTGCCAACCCGGCTGGCACTACTAAACCATTGCCCTCCTCTCTCTTCACAGCCGAAGGGACACCTCCACTTATAAGAAACTCATTATCATGACCCCAACCTGCTACTCTTCAGGTGTTCACTATTTCAGAGAATGGCTAGCAACTCCATCCTTCCCACTGGCCAAACTGGGAATCTGGGGCTCAGCCTCTCCTCCCTCCTCATTTCACCCCCATCCAATGCATCCTCCAGTCTATCTGAAGAGCCATCTTCTCTGGAGACTCCTCTCCATTGCTGCAGTACTGAGTCTAGCTCATGCTTCCACTCATTCTTATCAATTTGTTGCAGTCACCTCCCTGCATCTGCTCTTTCTCCAGCGGTTTCCCTTGCTGCAGTCAAAGGGATGTTTCTAAAACACCAGTCTGATCATGTTGCTCCCTGCTTGAGAAACTTTGATAGCTGTGCCCCCAGAACAGAAGGCCAACTGCTTGTCACAGCTAAGAAGGCATTTCATGACCGGGCCCACAGTCATCTCTTTCAGCTCCTGTCACAACTCCACGTTCCGGCCTCTTTCCACTCTCACCCACACTTCGAGGCTTTGAAAATGTTTTTCCCTCTGTGCCTCCTTTGCGTCTCTGCTTGGATGTAATTTTCTCCTGCTTAGAGGCAGAGGTCCCTCCTGGGTGCTCCCACAGAACCCTTGTGTGCGGGTGAATACTGTTCATCAAGTATAGATGTTTGACATATTTCGAAGTATATTTGCTTATGACTGCTTAAACTGTAGGCTCATGGACTTTAAAACAGTATAAACTTCAATAAATAGTATAAATAATTTATAGCCCTATAAATTCTTAAAATCTGGAAGTCACATGCTACAATTAGTATTGACTTGTTATACATATACAATGAAGGAAATAGTTCGTTTTTATGGACAAACTAGGCATTTGTTTAAAACCAATGAGGGATAAACTCTGATTTCCAGTGTGCGACTCTTCTGAATGTTTTAAATGCATAAATACACAACCACACACCGCGCACTCACTACATACTTGGGCATATTCAGCGGAATTCAACTGTCATCTCAACTCAGTGCAGGTGTCCCTTGTCAAGGCAGGCATCCCTCGTCAAGGCAGGTGTACCTCATCAATGCAGGGGTACCTCATTTTACATGATAGACATTCTTTTAAAGTAGCATGCAAACTCAATTTTTGTGAATCAAAGTTGATTTTAAATGTCCCATTTGAGCAAATTCTATGGTAATTGTATGTTCAAAGGGAAGAATCACCTCCAAATTTAACCTTCTTGAGTAATCCAGACTTTCATAATTGGATTTAAAGCAATATTATAAAGTAATTAAATTGATTTTAATGAAGAATAAAACACAAAGAAAAAACAGTAAGATGTGTGGATCACATTACACACTGCCAACATCCTACATAATGCAAACACTGAGATGACTAAGCTGTCTGAAAGGCCTCCCATGCATAATGATGGAAGAAATATAGGAAAGTTTAGACTTTATATTCTTGTGAATCCCATTTTATCTACTAATTCAAATTTTTCTTTCTCTTTTACTCTCAATTTACAACTACCAAGGACACAAAGAGCATTCTATATTGAAGCCATTTCTCCTCCAGAGGCATAACAATGAGTTTCATGGAAGAAGAATCTCAATTTTCTGAATAAATATGAATAAGTAAATAGTTGCTTAGGTACACCAGCATATATGTATAATATTATTATGTAATTGTACCATTACACCCTATTTCAAGGATTCTTAGATGCTACCAGTATAAGACAACACCACGTTGTGTGCCATTCAGAGAGAAAAACTGCCAACCAAATTATGACACGTAAGAGATTGTAAGACACAGTCCAATTTCAGAGCTATTAAAATGTGAGAAATGTGTATCTTTTAATCAATGATATACGGTAACAAACTCTCTTCTGCTTTATCCCCAGCATTTGGAAAAGCGCTTGGCAACAGTAAACACTCTATAAATATTTGTTGAGTACAGGAACAAATAATAAGTGAATATTCAAAACAATGAAATAGGTATGTATCTTGCATTTAAGACAATTATAAAATGATTGGCATTGATCAAACATTTTAAAAAGTAGTAGTTGCTTTATATACCAGATTATCACTTCTTTAAAATTAGAGTTCAAGAAATTGGAATATCAATAATAACCTATTTACAGACTTCCATCACATAGATAACATCATCAAGTTTAAGATAAATAAAATCAGATATGAATTTAATGAGATTTTTTAAAACTAGATGGTGAAAATTTCTGTTATAGTTTGCAATATATTTGCATTTGTCTCCTAGTTGACTTATCTCTCAGGTCTGGGGTATCTTAATGTTACTGGACACCCTATAGGCTTCTGTCTTGAGTCACATCCGTTTGAATGGAAAATGCTGTTTTATCATTGCTAACAACCTGCTGATGCTACCAATTACGAACCTTCTTCCTAAATACATTACAGGAAGTCCACTCTATTTATCTTCTCTATTCTATCTGTCTTCTCTATCTGACATCCTTTTAAGACATTCCCAGTAGAGAGCCCTTTTCTAAATGAAGAAAGAATTTAATAACATCTCATTCTTGCTTAAATTTGCTAAGTTTAAAGCAATTGTTTTATATATCTTCTTTATTAATTTTATCATTCATCTGAAAACTCTTCCCTTTTCTTCCTCACTTGTTCTGCCTTCCTGGGCTCATGAGTATGAAACTGGAAACTGGATATGTCATTTCTGATAGCTTTACCATCTGATGCTCAGCTGGAAATGGAAGCTACGATTTCCCCAAGCCTTGATCTCCATGTATAAATGCTGGGCCTGTCAGGTCTGAGAGAAATCTGTGTCTCCTCTGTGCCCAATACACAATGCAAAACAGGGTCCACGCCCCTGGAGAGTAGCTATGCAAGGACATCATGTTCTATCTTTAAAATAAAATGCACATCCTCCCATTAAATGGCAAATCCTTCATTTCTAACGGTTGAATAGGACGGTACTTACAAATGAATTCCACTTGGTTAAATTTAGAATTCAGAAAAAAAAAAAAAAAGTCCTATCCAAAAATACACTCTGCTTTGGGGCCCTTTTTGTCTGATTTTGAATTAATGTATTTACACCCTTTCCTCTCAGTATCTTGTGAGACAAACACTAGTTGATGTAACAATATCAGACTCTGAAATCTGAAACTTGAATACTCTGATTTAGTTTCCTTGTACAGTTATTTATTTAAAGGGGGCTTTCTTTTTATTAATATGCTTTTCAGGGAGGGCACTATTGAAAGCTTGTGTGTTTTTCATTTTGTTTGTTTCTTCTATAATCAACCTTCCCTTTGCCGCTTCCCCAGACAACCCAGGAGTCCCTCCTTTCCCACTGGGAGAGGGGAAGATAATCCCAAATGAGTATGGCCCGTTCCATAGCCTGTCTCCTTCAAGATTCTCTCTGCAAAACTAACATAGGTGGGTCCTCTTTTTCAGGGCCCCTTAGATCTAGAGTTTGAGCCCTTCCCGTATTGTTGGTGCTTGCAGCCCTCCCCACAGCAGTGCTGGGCTGCTCCAGGATGGTGCCTAGATGCCAAGTGGCCTCATCATCCTGACTCCCCTTTCCTCTGATCTCCCCACTGCTGCTCCCACCACTGGCTTCTTCCTCCTCATGCCAGACCTTGTGGCCTTCTCCTCTGTGGCTGTCACTCCAGCTTTTCCTCCTCCTGCTGTCTCTACCACCTCTGCCCCAATGCTGAGACAGCCCAGAAACCATGCTACCCATGGCGGCATCAAGGGTTGTGTTCTGGCTGCTCACAACTTTGTGGGAATCTGATGGCGCACGTCTGTTCTGGAGGAACTTGCTGCTCTTGCCCTCCGTGGAGCCCACGTCTTCACAGAGTTGCCCTGGAGATGCCTGCTCAGGTTCTTGCTAGCCTAACCCTGCCTGTTTGGGGAAAGGTTTCCAACAAGAACTTGCATAAGAGCTATCTTGGTCATGGTGACCATCAACAGAGAAGGCCAAGGATGGTCACCCATGAGCCTGCCTCAAATTCTTGGTCCAAATACTTCTTGTCTGCCCCTCTGCCCTCCCTTCCTCTTGCTCAAAAATTAAGACTATATCATCAGCTACAGTTTCTTCTCTTGTTGTTTCCAATGTCAGTTATTGTAAAATGCCAAGGAGGAACCGCACTGGCTTATTGTTTGTTCCCTTTGCTCTCCTGTGTTTATTCCTAGCTTCCTGCATTTCTGCGTATTGGTACAAATATAAGGCTTTTGTTTGAATTTTATATTTCAAAAACTATAACAGATATTCATGAGTTTAATTTAACTGTCTACTTACTAGCAGCCATGCTTGTTAAGGGCTGCAATAAACCAACTGAAAAATTAAGCACTCCACTTCCTCACATCCTAAGTAATACATTATTTTAAGAGTCCCGTCATTAGGAATTCAGTTAGTACTCATACCAGCAGCAGCAGATCCTAATGACTCCATTTGGTATTCATACAGATGTTATCATGTATCACGCCCTCCACTGCCATCAGAGAATCATTCCCATTCAATGTTTTTTTTTAACTCCCTGTGTTTGATAAATAAGCTGATATATCTTTGCTCTGCACAATAAAAGAATATTAAATTCAGGCCTGACTAATGCATGGCTGGAAACATAAAAGAAAAGAAACTTTCATAGGTCCCAACACCAAAATACTCTGACCTATTCCTACTACTCCAGCCAGCTGATTTTTAGGCATTCTTACATTTCTGGACGCCATTCTAAATAATGCGAAGATAAAACTCTCTAAATTGAATCTTGAATCTTAAAATGTACCAAACCATAACTACCTTTGACTGTTTACTTTTATCATGCCAGATATTCACTCGGTTGTCTTAACAGCCCCATGAAGCTAGCATTATTAACCCCATTTTATGTAGGAGGAAAGCGAAGCAAAGAGGTTAAGAAACACGCCTGGCCGCAGAGTGAGGATGTGGCAGAGCTGGGCTTCAGATTCAGGACTTCTCAACTACCAAGTGGGTGCTTTCGGACCTATGTGTCAGCCAGCAATGTAACTCTACCCCTATCTATCTGGGATGGTCAGTTGTATCTGTCAATGAGGCAAGGCCTCAGTTCCCAGTCATTCAATCAAACAGAAAGGTTATTCAATCCAGGTGTTGCTGTGAAGGTATTTCATAGATAAGATTAAAGTTAATAACAGTAATTTTAAAAGTCTATCATCAGTTGACTTTGAGGAAGAGAATCCTAGACAACCTGGGTGGGCCTGATTCAATCAGTTAAAAGGTCCTAAGGGCAGAAATGAGGCTTCCCTGAAGAAGAAGAAATTCTACTGGTGGACTTCAGCTTCAGCTCCGGACCACATGTTTCTACGCTGCTCTTCCTGATGGCCTGTCCATGGCTTTTGGACTTGCCTGCTAGCCCCACATTCGTATAAGCCAACACCTTGCAATCAATCAATCAATCAACCTACCTATCCATATTACACACACACACACATACACACACACACACACACACAATGTACACATCCATATATCGCCTACTGTTTCTGTTTCTCTGTTGGAGCCCATACACCACTGAAGAGCTTTTACTGACAACTGAAGAGCTCTCAGGTGCTAATACTATGTTAGGCACTCTCACCTGTTAATGTACTACAAGTCTACACGTGTACTACATGCCAGGCAATTACTGAATGAGCCATAGTCTTTAAAATCAACCTCCCTCAACCCCTTAATGACAAGCAATTTAATTCTAGCAACACTCACGGCTATTTCTCCTTTTGTAAGCGGGTCCTCTTTTTATCCTAATGGAGGTGGAAAGTTACAACCCTTCCTCTTCACAATCTGAAGCCACTCATGTGTTTATCATGTCATTGATAAAAAGATGTTAAAATTATGTAAAACCTGTAAGTTGCCTAACACTGTGCCAATTCTATTCACTGTGTGTAATTTTATTATTTTACATAATTAACAAGTTCATGCAAAACTCAGTCATTCTATGTGCAAGATTAAAGTGAAGTATTTCGAGTATTACCAAAATATTATTCCTTAGACACCAGTTTAGAAAAGCCTATTCTTCTCTTCAGGTTAAATAACCCACGCTTTCTTAATGCTTCACCGTGAATCATGCACCCAGACTTGGAATTACCTCCCTTGTCTGCTGTGGAGCTTTTACTATTTTTTTTTTCTCATTCAAAGTAGCTAACATTGCCTTTGGTCTTTTAATAAATGATTCTGAATTGTTGAGGAATTCTGGGTTTTTGTTGTTGTTATTGTTTTGTTTTTTTAGATGGGGTCTCACCCTGTCACCCAGGCTGGAGTGCAGTGGCGCGATCTCAGCTTACTGCAACCTCTGCCTCCCAGGTTCAAGCGATCCTCCCACCTCAGTCTCTTGATTACAGGTGTGAGCCACCGTGCCTGGCTGGAATGCTACTCTTAATATAAAACAAATACTATGTTTACTAACCACATTCATTCTTGGGTTCACTGTATCCTTCTTGTCCCACTAGAGTCTACCTTCTGATTCTCCCCTTCCAAGCAAAGAGAATCTTGATCCTTTACTGTCAGTCTTGATTCAAGTGAATGAGTACTGGCCTATGACCATGTGATGCGCATAAATTATCTGGTCTTTAACAAAACTGTCTACCTGATGCTTGTTTCCATTCAGGTGGCTTATGCTTGCCCAACTTTCTCCTGTTTCCCATAATAAATTTTAATCTGTTTTGGCTATGTCACTTCCTGCCTATTGGTCTAAACCAATAACTGGTCACCTATTTGCCACTGAACATAGTTTTCAACTTTTCACTCATGTCATTGATCAAGAGATGTATAAAAATAATCTTTTTATGTATAGCAGCAGTATGTTCAATCTGAAATGAACTTTGAAATACAAAATGTACTGATTTGGATTGAAAAGAGCATTACTACAATGCTATCCCCTGCCTCAGAGACTATTCACTAAATATTAATTTTATTAAAATGACCATTCCGGAGAAAAGCACCCTTAATGCCTGATTTGAGAATAAGCATACTTCTGTTTAGACAATAATAGAAAACAATTCTCCCATTATTTATTCACTAAGCATTGGTAGTTAACATTTTTATTGCTCATTTGTTTTCATTTCCAAGCAGATATTTCAAAACTAGACTTGATTAATAATTTAATATACTATATTATGTAGTAGCATTTGGATATCATAAAACATTAAGGAAAGATCTATATAGAGGATACAAATATGTTCTTCCTCCACTGCTACTGTACTTCATTTTGATCACTGCATGTGCAAAGGTATGCATCAGAAACTTCTGATGAAAACTGCTGATTATTACAAGGATGCCATAAACAATCTTGCCTTCTGCATCACTGTGTAATAGTGCAAACAGGAATAACGTGTCTTGGACCAAAGTGTAAGGAAAACTGTGCTTCTCTAAGTTGCTAAGTTGATATTTAAGGACAATATGACTCTCAAAGCCCTTCAAGTTTCTCTTTTAACTTCAGCGGCTAGGAAGCTCAAAGCCTGTCTACAGGCTACTTTTACTTACAATGTAATAACTGCATGAATTTTAATAAGTCACCTTATATCCTTTTCTAAAGAAGGACATAAGAATAGCATTGTAGTTTGGAAGGCTAAGATAAATGTGATCATTTCGAGAGCTCTGACCAGCTTTGCTGTTTGGCTGGACAAATCACATAATTAGAGCTAACATTAGACACTTCTCCACATAGGAAATTAAAATATACCTAATGCTAAATGACGAACTAATGGGTGCAGGAAATCAACATGGCACATGGATACATATGTAACAAACCTGCACATTGTGCACATGTACCCTAAAACCTAAAGTATAATAAAAAAAAAAGAAAATTATAATAACAACAACAACAACAAAAAAAAAGACTCTACAATGTCTTCCCTCCTATCCAAGGTCACTCTGACATTTGGTGAAGTTTAACTGAAGAATCTTAAAAGAAAGCTTTCACATAAATGCTAAGGAAGGCATAAAAAATGCTTCTGATTTGCGCACACATGCCATATAATAACCCAGTGCAGTGTCTGCATCAGAGCTGCTAGGGTGTGGGCTACCTGGGGCGGAGCATCTTAGTCCATCTATTCTGTTAGTTGTCTGATGCTTTCCTTTTGACAGTCGATTGACCTGTTTTGTAGGAAATGTGGCACTATGGGTCTTCATGATTTTGCATGTGGCTACCACATTTATTTCAACCATTGTTTGATCTGTTATTTCTATGTTCTTTTTTTATAAGACTAAGCCCATACCAAAATTTAGTACAAATAGAAGATTTTCATAAGAAAAATATTTTTCTCAAAATCTCAGTATAAACACCTGGAAATTATGCACCTGCTGCCTCAATAGTTTCAACTGGTTTTACTGAATGTTTGTGCCAATTTAAAAATTTGTACTTTTTGGTCGGGCATGGAGGCTCACGCCTGCAATCCTAGCACTTTGGGAGGCTGAGGCAGGCAGATCATCTAAGGTCAGGAGTTCGAGACCAGCCTGGCCAACATGGCGAAATCCCGTCTCTACTAAAAATACAAAAATTAGCCGGGCATGGTGGTGCATGCCTGCAATCCCAGCTACTCAGGAGGTTGAGGCAGGAGAATCACTTGAACCGAGAAGGTGGAGGTTGCAGTGGGCCGAGATCAGGCCACTGCACTCCAGCCTAGGCAACAGAGTGAGACTTCATCTCCGGAAAAAAAAAAAAGAAAATGCACTTTTTATGCTGACGGACAGGCAGTGCAAAGGATGTGAGTCTGGCTGCTGTCGCAGGTTCTGACCCCTTTGACATGGAAAAATTCCAAGTAGGAAGGTTCAGTAGTCATTTGGGGTTTCCAGTGCCCTAGAACTCATACCGAACTTTACTGATCAACACTTGTAATGCACAGAAATGCAGATTGTAAATGCAGGTATTATGTATTATTTGCAAAATGGTCCTTTGAAAAATTAAGCTGCTTTTCTCAGCAGCAGCTGCCATCATCTCCCTGAAAGAAGGGTCAGTGGTAAATGACTGGCAGCACAGGGGCTGCAGGGAAAGACTTGTATCAAAAACATGTGCACCACAGAGACAAAACCCACTACCTGTGCCAGGTGTTAGAGAACTCTGTGTTGTTATGCCATAATGTGAAGTTTCAAGAAGAGCTGAGTATCTGCAAAGCAATTTAACATTTTAAAAGCTGTAAGTGGTAAAGGTTAACCTCCCTGGTGATTCATCAGGACTGTCTTGTTAAGAGTGGCAGAATTTACAAGCACAAAATAATAACTGGCAGCAGAAAGTTCCCAAATGAAAGACAGGAATAGAATCCATCTACAGCCAGCTCACCAAGCTTCAGAAACAGGATTCCTTGGCATGTGGAAGTAATTCAGAGATCAATGCGAGTAATATATTGCTCTTTAGCCCAAAGGAGAACAAGGCTACATTCACACAACTAAGGAATAGTGAGTCCTGATTTCTACAAGAGATTAGCCTATAAAAGGAAGACTGTCCTATCTATTAACATAAGAACCTAGTATTATTAGAGGCTTAGGGCAAAAATCCACCTTGACCCATGGGAAAATATTTCCCAGAAACTAACAATCAATTGTTTTACATTTAGCTAAAGTTTTATGCTTGATGACAAACATAGTCCATAAATGCCACTTGGTAATTTGCATTGGTAAAAACTAGCCAAAAGTCACACTTAGGGCATATGTGCTTCCAAATACCGCATAACTTGTTATAACATGTCCTCAAATTTACAACTATGCTGTATGTCCCCATTAAAACCCAATAAATAATTTCTCTTCACCAGTGATTATGAAGATTTTTCTTCATTAGAGTAGCTTCCAATCATGCAGTGATTTCAAAGGGTCATATTTTTAACCTGAATAAACATAGTTGTATTTCTCACCAAATGGGTCCTCGATATCAGAAATCACTAGGATATGGAGATAGAGAGCTACATATTCAATCAGGAAACCATAAATGTAATGAGGCAAAATCTCACAGGGTCATACATACCCAGTTGATAACATAGGGAAACAAATTTCTTAACTTACTGTTTCTCTATTAGGGATTGATTTTCGCCCTGCCAAAATTGCATATCCATGAGCAAAATAAATTGTTATTGCTACTTTAAAGCCACTTAATTTTGCAGTGCTTTGTTACATGGCAATAGCTAACCCAGAAATGTCCTTAAAGAGATTTCTGAGATGCACATGAAGGGCTGTCCTCTATACAGAGACACACACTAAGTAGGACCAAAATAGACAAGAGAAAGGAAAAACCTACATCTGCACCCCAACACCCTGTTCCCCACTAACCCCACACTCCATCAGAGCCTGGACTCACAAGCCCTTTACTGTGTTCTGATAACCACTGGGACAAAACCAATTCAGTTTCACCCCTTCAGTTCAGAGGGGAAAAGAAAGAAGAGAAGGAAGTAATTTAATGACAAAGACAGTGTCTTATTCAGCTATAGCCCCTACTGTACCTACATACAGCAGGAAACTTTATATAAAGAATTACATTAAACAAATATTGAATACTAGATAACAGCCTTGATTTTCACAAATCAATTTCACAAAGCAATTTTGAATCTACTTTTTTGTGTATTCTGATATTGACCAAATAAGTAAGTATATTGTGGATAGTGGGAATAAGGTTTCTTATAGTTAGAGAAGGGAGTTATAAATGCAGAAGGGGGAACACTAGAATATGCCCTGTGAAACTGGACTGGAATTGGAGATATCAGTATGAACCCTAGTTTCTATTAGATAGATTGGTAGACAGATAATAGATGATCGATACTGAAGTAGATGCGGACAGATATACATATGTATATGTATATATGCACATGAAATACATATACAGTCTACCTCTGTCCAATGAACGGGCCTAGAAGACACACACTTAAGTAGTAATGAGCACCTGTGGTATCCGGATCTTGGTTTCTAAATACCATGTCCGCAAAGGAACCAGGGCTCTCTTGAAAACTGGCTGATTCTAAGTCAGGGTTGTAGAATGATGAAATGATTCTAGAACATCTTGCTATACTGGAAAAAGAAATAATGAGGAATGATGGGGATGTGTCAAATGAAAACAAGCCAACTTGAAGGGGATCCCATTGACCAAATCTCAGATAATTTGATGAAAAAAATGTCAATAATCAATCATAACCTATTGAATAAAATAAAAATCCATGAGTTCATACTGACTAAATATAAATAAGGTAGAAGAGAAAGGTCTTCCTTACAGAAGAATGCCAAGTAATAAATGTAGAAATAATGATGCATTTCTAGAAAATCACCATTTGGCAAGCACCACTGTATTAATTGCTTCTGGTAGGTATCACCAACGAATGCTAGAAGTAGTGTCTGAGAGCTTGATGAAAAGATGTCTACACGGTCTCAAAAAGATACTTATTAATAACTTCAGTGGAGAAACTTGGCAGATACCCTCTTAACCAAGTGATGGCATTCACATCACCAGTAATGGGACAAATCAATGGCAACTGCCTCTGGACATGATGTTCAATGAACTGAGAAGGACCAGCATCTCTCCTGGGTATGCCTGCAAAAAATGTAAAACTTGAATCTAATCATGATAAAATATTAAACAAACCTAAACTGAAGAAAAGACTGAAATGCTGGCTTTTATTCTTCAAAAATGTAAAGTTTGTAAAGGACAAAGCAAGCCCGAGGAACTGCTACATATTAAAGGAGCCTAAAGAGACATGTGAACTAAATGGAAAATGCATGAGCTTGAAGTGGATCTTGGACCAGGAAGGAGAAAGAGCCATCATTAGGACAACGTGAGAAATTCGAGTAAGGTCTGTAGATTATAGCATTGTATTCATGTTAACTTCTGGATTTTGATCATTATATTACAGATATGTAAGAGGATATTCTTGCTTTCTGGGAAATACACACTGAAGTATTTGTTAATAAACATCATGCTAGCCGTGCGCAGTGGCTCACACCTGTAATCCCAGAACTTTGGGAGGCTGAGGCAGGCGGATCACAAGGTCGGGAATTTGAAACCAGCCTGGCCAACATGGTGAAACTCCATCTCTACTAAAAATACAAAAAAAAATTAGCTGGGCGTGGTGGCACACGTCTATAATCCCAGCTACTCAGGAGGCTGAGGCAGGAGAATTGCTTGAACCTAGGAGCCGAGATCACACCACTGCACTCCAGCCTGGGTGACAGGGCGAGATTCTGTCTCAAAAAATAAATACACTAATTAATTAATTAAAATAAAATAAAATAAACATCACACCTGCAACTTACTCTCTGTAGATGTATAATACATGTATTCTACATACATATATAGAAAGGGGCAGATCAGGCAGGGTAGGGCAGGGCAAAGCAACGTGGTGAAGTGTTCATGTTTAGGGAACCTGAATGAAAGGCATAAGGGAATTCTTTGACTCTTCTTGTAGCTTTTAAGTATGAAATTCTTATGTCTTAAAATTAGATTGACATAAAAAGATTTTAAAAAGGCTCTTGATAATGGAACAGATGAAAACATTACATATTATCATCTAACAGCAGTTAACATAAAAAAAAAACAGAGCCACATGGATCAATAGGGATATCAATAGGGATCAAAAGGCAAGTTAGACGATGTCACGGACAGCATGGTACCATTTATGTAATTTAAGACACATACAGGAAACATCACTACATGTTATTTATATAAAAATACAAATGTAATAAAAGCCATACAAACCTGGCCTGGATACCTATTCGGTTTCATCATACTAATGATCTCTGCAGTGGGGAAGAAGGAACTGAGAATGGGAGTAAAAAGCAAAAGCCAGGGAAGGGAGTTCAAATCCCTTTGGAGCCGGGGCTGCCCGACACAGGCACAATCTGGACAGTCACACAGGGCCTTGAGATTGGTTTAATTCACTGCCTGATGCCTTGAAATTCTTAACAATTTTTTAATTATTAATTAATCCCACATTTTCATTTTGCACTGGGCCCCATGAATTACATAGCCAGTCCTATTTCTTTTACTTCTTTCATAAAAAAATAACTGAAATGAATTTGCTATTTCTGGGTAGTACACATCCAGGTGTTTACTGTATTAGTCTATGCACTTTTTAGGATTTAAATATCTTTTTCAAATTTTTAATTATGGCACTGAATTGAGAAGAACCAGCATCTCTCCTGGGGATTCCTGCAAACAATATAAAACTTGAATCTAATCATGATAAAATATCAAAAAGACAAACTGAAGAAGAGTCTGAAATGCTGGCTTTTATTCTTCAAAAATGTAAAGTTTCTGAAAGACGAAGCAAATCCCAGGAACTGCTACTTATCAAAGGAGCCTAAAGAGACAATCTGAACTAGATGGATCTTTTCTCAAGTTCACCTTAAGGTATTACTGTAGCCTGTGGCGATAAAACTGGGAAAAACCCCATAACAAATCAAAATTCAGCATTTCAAAATGGGGTGGCCCTACACGAGAGCTCCGTTAAAAGAAAGGCTCTCTGCCTGGGACGCTCTTCCCTTCTGCGAGGCCTTGGCATTACTTCTTCAGACATTTTCTTAAACTACCCATCTGTAATCCCTCCCGTCCTGCCTGGACTATCACTTCATCCCTCACCCTGCTTTAGTTTTTGCACAGCATTTACCACTGTCTAAAAGTCTATCACTTATTTATGAAGTTATGCATATTTTATTCTCCCTCATCAGAACCTGAGCCCTGGGAGGTCAGGGGCTCTACATGCCTCACCTCCTGCCATGTCCGCAACACCTAAAACAGGACTTGGCACACAAGACATCTAATATAGGGTGAAGAATTGAACTTAGGCTGAGAGGCAGAGACCGAGAGAGACTGGCAAAGATGGAGAGAGGCCTAAAAGTGTCCATCCTTTTGGAGAAAGCTCAGAGCAAGATCTTCCAACAGGTTCTCCAACGGCCTGCAGTATGTAAGCACAGTACAACCACAGTCAAGAACCAGCAGGCCAGTGGCACCCTGGTTCTTGAAAATCACAGTCTCCAATCACGTCCTGAGCACACATATCATGGTAACACTCCCCAGGCAGAATTAGGAGCCACTTCTTCAGGTGCAGCGGCCTCCCTAGGTCATCAATTCTGGTTGTCTCAAACTTCACATCAGGGGAAGGCTGTGACCGAATCACATCCTCATGAGGCCACGAGGCAAAGACACCTGCAAAGATGAGGGCCTGATGCTTAAGGGCGGGGATTCCTTGGCATCTCCTTGGTGAGCTAGGATTGCCAGAGATCTCTCAGAATATTTGCACTTTCTGTGCATCTCTGCTCTTGCTCATACTGTTCCACCAACAGACTCAAACTTCCCTCATACACTTGCTATGATGACTGAGCCCACTGTACAGGCAGGGTCCTGGCAAACGGGGTGAGCTGGGTCCTGGCAGATAAGCGTTTAATAAAGGGACTATTTGCCTACCCCATTGCAGGGATATGGTACGACTCTGTCTGAGGTTAGAAACAGAAGGGTAGTGACCACCCTTTGGCCAGAAGGGCCAGAACCCAGAGGCTACTAAGAGGGTGTCTGGGGAAGAGGAGAAGACCTCACTCTTCTCCCTCCCTCTGGTCTCTTGATGCTCCTCATTGGCTGAACCCACCCAGAAGCCAGAGGGCAGGAGACCCTGATGTGGTTCCTACAGTGGACTTCCCTGGCACTAAAGGGGATCGGGGAGTGGATCCAGGAGCCACCAATAGAAGAGACTCTGCATACTCACACTAACACTTATAACAGGGAGTATGGATTCTACCCCTTTTTGTGTGAGTTCTGCCCTGGTTTCCTGTGTGCTCGCCTTGTCTCCCTCTAAGAGCTTAGATTCTAGGCTCATCAGGGAAGGTGAACAACCCCTAAAGAGCTTATCATATAATCAAACATCATATCATAGAATGACAATAATTTAGTGATTATGTAATAGATTACTGAACAGGTTGCCAGATTTTTCTACATTAAAAAGGACCCAAAAGTATTAGAATTTATGATATTCTGATAATAGTGATAGCAGTGGGTATCTATCTCATTAACAGTAGCCAGAATTCTACACAACTAATTTACATTTCTACACAGGATACAGCATTACCTAGTAAGAAAAGTAAATGATGGAAAATAGTTTGCTATTCGACAAGGAAACTGCACTATCTGCCCCGCAAACAGCACGCAGAAAAATTCTGTTGGGTATTTATTACATGGCCATTATATGAAAATATTACAGAAATAAAAATCCTAGGAAGAGAAAAAAAATCCTCACAAATTCTTATAGGCCTGAATGGTAGTATGCTAGTGCACAATCAATTCTGACAGAAAATAAGGGAAAAGAAAAAACCTTGCTTTTTTCTTTTAGTGTAGTTTTCTAAGGGGAATAAATAATTCACTATTCCTTCAACCAAGAAACTCTCTCTTATTATTTAAAAATATTTACTGGTTGCAGTTACAAAATATGGTGCATTTTTTTCCCCTGGCTTGATGTATATCTTCTGATTATGAGAATGGTAACTCAGAAGTCATAAAGAAAAGTTTTTTGAAACACCATCTTGCTTTAGAGACAATAAGGAAAGGGTAATCAATCAAAGTTTGAAACATTCTGGGTATATCTTAGGCCATTTAAAAAATTTGAAATGCATTAAATTAGACTAATTCACATCACCTTCTATGTTCTTAAAAACTCTCCTAAAAAACATGTTCATTACCCTATTCCTAGTTCTGCAGCACTCCAGAAGGCAGAGTAACAGATCAAGTCACCACTTACCATGTTCAGGTCCTGCCTTCCATAAGGAGAACGTCTGTTCTCCTGACAGTGTTTGTAATACTAATTGCTCTAACCTTTAATTCATTAACAACTTTGCATTCCTTTATTCATTCATTCTGACAACAAATATTTACGAGGTGAGATAGACCTAACACAAATAGGTATTCAATGACTGTCACAGTCAGTGCTAACCTAAAGGCTACCTCACAAAAGTGGTAATTAAGTGAAGTATGAAGAGTGAGTACTGGTAATTATTTGAAACCAAAACCCAGCAGAAGCAGCCTCTCCAAATGCAAACCTTTCATAGGTTTTAATCTCATTTTCAAAGGTTGTTACACAAATGAATAGCACCAACAAAATTCAAAAAGTTTTGCACGAAGACCAAACTTGGGTATCTTAGAGTCTTTGTCATTCAAAACCATTTTTGCACAAAACCACTATATTCCCCCATCTCCCCAGAGAAAAGGTGATTTTCATCAGGGGCATGAAATGCCCGGCTATCCTCCTTTAAAAAGCAGGAGTTAATACCAATTCTAATCATTATTGTTACTGCTTTATGGTACATCTTAGGTTACTGTCTCATTTTTATGAATATAGACAATAATCATTAATTCCCCCCGGCAGTAGTACAGAATCCTCTCCCTCCACTGCAACATTTTCCCTCATAAAAGACATGGATGAAAAACATTTGGGGCACCTAATTCTTCTTTTATGGATGATCCATGAGCATAAAACTATTAATGTTTATCTCTTAAGTGTAATTACCATATTTCCCACATCAATGCCCACAGTTGAACACATCAATTAAAACTAGATGTATAATTTTCACGTTTCAGATGAATTTAATTATGTGAAGAAATCTGTTTTATGCCCTCTTGTCTATATATTTCTGGAGGTGTTAGTTTGCCAATTCTAGAATGGGTTGTCGAATACGGGATGGCTCTTTCTATGAACTAACCCAATCCTCCAGGCAGCTGCCATTAAGAGCAGAGAAGCCATGACTGTTCAGATTATTTTATGTTGAACAGGTGAATTCTGTTCGTTGTTAGGAAACTGATATTAAGTTCAACTTACCTACAATATTTTTTATTAAAAAGTCTTCATTATTTAAAAAGTATTTCATACTAATTAATCTCTTTTGTCCCCTTCCTAATCAACTGGTATTTCCTTTAAGACAAAAGTTAAAAGCAATACAGTTCCCCAAATTAAACCAAAAGTATGTACAAGAAAAATAATACAAATAACAGGAAATAAATGAAACAACTGAAAAATAAAAAAAAATTAACAAAGCCAGAAGTCAGTTCTCTAAAAAGCCTAATAAAATTGATGACCATTTGGCAACACTGATGAAGATTTTTAAAAAGAGAGAACAAAGTTACCAATATCAAGAATAAAACAGTGAATATGACTGCAGATTATACAAAGATTAAAAGTATGAGAGAACGCTGTGAACAGCATTATGCCAGTATATTCAACAACTTAGATGAAATACAGAAATTCCTTGAAAAATACAACTTACCAAAAAGGACACAGAAAGATATAGAAAATCTAAATAACTCTACATCTGTTTAAGAAATTGAATTTGAAATTAAACAACTTCCCAAAAGAAAACTCTAGGGCTAAATGTCTCCACTGGTTAAGTTTTTCCAAAAAATGAATAAAGAAAATAACACCAATCCCACACAGTGTCTTAGAAAATGAAGGAGAGAACACTTCCCAACTCGTCCTATAAAGTTATTATAATCCTAGCACCAAAACCAAAGACATTATAAGAAAATTACCAACCAAAATCTCTCATGAGCACAGATGCAAAAATCTTTAACAAAATATTATCATCTAGAAATATATTAAAAAAAATACGCCACAGTCAACTAGAGTTTATTTCAGGAATTAAAGGTTTGAAATCAGCGTAGTCCAATATATTAACACATCAAGTAGGAAAACTCATGATCATTTCAGTAGACTCAGGGAAAGCACTGACACATCTACTTATGTATTTAACATAACCCGGTTGTGTTACTACACCCATTTATCCTAAAAACTTTCAGCAAACAAGGAATAGCATTTTCTTAGCCTTTAATGCACATCTAGAAAAAATGTATAGCTAAGGGCACTTGACAGTGAAATTTTAAATGTTTCTCCCTTAGGTTGGGAATACAAAAATGTCCACTCTCACTATCTTTATTCAACATTGTATTGGAGGTCCCAGCCTGTACAATCAGATAAGCAAGAGAAAAAAAGGTGTACAGATTGGAAAGGAAGAAGTGAAACTCTATTATTTATCATGTGTATGTAAAAAATCTGAATAAATCTATAAGAAAACTACTAGATCTGATAAATGAATTTAGCGATGTTTCGGAATACAAAGTCAATCTATTAACAATAAAAATTGTTAAAAATGCTTTTTACAAAAGTATGAAAAACATCAAATACATACTTGGGGATAAATTTAACAAAAGACAAGCCAGCTTTTTATACTAAAACCTCTAAAACATTACTGAGTGAATACATAAATGGAGGGATATACCACGCATGCATGAATTGGAAGACTCAACAGTGCTCAGATTCAATTCTTCCCAAATTGATCTAAAGATTCAATACCATCCAAGTCAAAATCTCAGCAGACTTTTCTCAAAAGAAAACCCATAAAAATACAACTTGAAACAGTCACAGACCTAAACATCAAAGCTAAAAAATGTTATTAGAAATAATGAGAATGCCAACTCTGTAACATTCATTCTTCCTAGTAACTCATAACTGCAGTCTCATCATGAGAAGAATTTCAGATAAACACATATTGATGGTTATTCTACAAAATTCTTAGAGTAGTCTTCAAAAGTGTCAAGGCTATAAAAGGTAAGGGAAGACTGAGGAACTACAACAGGTTGGAGGAAACAGAGGAGTTATTACAACTAAATGCAACGTAGTATCCCAGATTGGATCCTGGAATGAAACAGGACATTATGGGGAAAATTGGTGAAATCCAAACAAAGTCTGTAGTTTACTTAATCTACTGTAATGTTCATTTCTTGGTTTTAATAACTGTACCATGGTCATGTAAGATGTTAACATCAAGTGTAGCTGAATGAAGCGTACGTAGATACTCAATGTACTATTTTTGAAACTTTCTGTAATTTTGAAATTATTTCAAAATAAAAAGCTTTAAAAAGAGTTATTAGAACAAAGGAGACACTTCTTAGAATACAGAAAGGAATATGTTAGGTAACAGGGGTACCTTAATGGCACCAATTCCGGGTTCTTCTCCCCTCCTTGACCAGGCACTGTCTGAACCCGCCAAAGGAGGGCCAATCAGGAAGAAGCATCTCCCGCCTTCCCTTGAGCCCGCCCCATGTAGGCCCAAGGGATATAAAACCCAGCACACCAGCAGCTCTCTCTCTCTCTTCTCTTCTCTTCTCTCTCTCCCCCACGTGACCTGACCTCTACCTCTCCAATAAAGATCTCTTGGCTGCCACTGGTGTCGTCTCTGACTAGCCTGTCGCCCTTCAGAATAAATGTGAAAGAAATATTGGAGTTCATCACAATTAAAAATGTCTGTTCACCAAAGAGTACCACCAAAAGAATAAGCCACAGAATGAGAGAAAATATTTGCAATACATATATCTGACAAATGACTTGGATCCAGGATATAAAAAGCACTCTGGTACTCAATAATAAAAATTAGCAACAACACTATAAAAGATAGGCAAAAGATGTGAAGAAACCCTTCACAAATGAAGATAACAAATGGCCAATAAGCACATGAAAAAGTGTTCAACATCTTTCCTATGTAGGAAATACAAATTAAAGCCACAATGAGATACCAACATTCACTCACTAGAATGAATAAATGAAAAAGACTAACAACACCAACTGTTGATGAGGATGTGGCATAACGATATGGAGTAACTGGAACTCTAAAAAACTGCTGATTAAGTATGTAAGATGGCATAATCCCTTTGGAAAACTCTTTGGGAGTTTCTTTAAAGGTTAAACACAAATCTACTCCATAACTCAGCAATTTCACTCATAGGCATTTATACAAAAGAAATCAAACCATACACCTACAAAAATTCCTATATTATATTATCCACATTCATTTTATTCATAATAACTCCAAACTAGAAATAGCCTGGATTTCCATCAAGGGATCAGCCAACTGCGGTTTATTTATATAGAAGATTACTATTCAGCAATGAAAAAAAGAATTACTGATGCAGACAATGATATTGATGAATCTCAAAAATATTCGTACTGTGCTGGATAAAAAGAAGCCAGAAACTTAAGGCACCTACTGTATGATCCCATTCCTACAAAATTCTAGTTAAGTAAAGGACAACCTATGGTGACAGTAGCCAGAGCAAAGCCTGCTTCTGGGGGCCAGGACAGTGACTGGAAAGTGGCATGGGGGAGCTTTTAGGGGTGATGGATATGTTCTGTGTCTTGATATGCATCCGTCACAACTGACTGAAAGGTACATTTAGTAACTGAACATTTCACTGCATGCAAATTATACCTCAAAGAAAGTAATACCATCTTCAAGAACTAAAAGAACCATTATAAGATCTCAAGCAGCCGGGCGCGGTGGCTCACACTTGTAATCCCAGCACTTTGGGAGGCTGAGGCGGGCAAATCACGAGGTCAGGAGATCGAGACCACGGTGAAACCCCATCTCTACTAAAAATACAAAAAAATTAGCTGGGCGTGGTGGCGGGTGCCTGTAGTCCCAGCTACTCAGAGAGGCTGAGGCAGGAGAATGGCGTGAAGCTGGGAGGTGGAGCTTGCAGTGAGCCGAGATTGCGCCACTGCACTCCAGCTTGGGCAACAGAGCAAGACTCCGTCTCAAAAAAAAAAAAAAAAAAAAAAAAAAAAAAAAAAAGATCTCAAGTAAACACCTGAGAAGTGTTTTTTCCTTCATGCTTAGACTCTTTTCTACCTCTGGGGCTAAAATAAACCTCATAGTTCCAGGCCTCCAGCCACTCCTCTGCCAACAGTAGTCTACATCTATTTTCTACCCAGCCTTTTGGAGCTCTCAGCCAGAGAAGGCTGCTGTGTGTCCCTAAAATGCTTCTTGAACGTAGTATACTACATTCATGCATATGCCATTCATTCCTAATGCAGCACCCGGAGCAGCAACCTTATAAATGTTTCTCATTTTACAAACTTTAAAACAGAATAGTAATTTCTGCCCCATACCACCTTTGGAAGAACTGAAGCTAACTCTTCCTCACCCCACAGGAAGCACAGCAGTACTGAGCTCCATCTCCATTCTAGATAAGATACACCGAGGAAATCTGAAGACAAGGCAGAATTGGGGTTCTCTTTAACCTGGATCTATTCAGACCACACTGCTCAAAGTTGAATGGCTCCTTAGAGAGCTACTAGATTTTGTTCGCACACTGTTAAGGTCTGAATCACATTTGTGATGCTTACCACAGTACAGATTGTTAATTTCTATATATTAGCTTTTGATGTTGAAAAGCATACTGAGTAGCTGGAAAGAAATAGGCTCTGGACTAAAGAATCAGCAAGTATTTTATTTCTTTCGCATTCTACCCAAGTACTCTCAAGAGCCACAATTGCAAGTTCTGTAAACTTGCATTTATGCAAAAGGACCAACAAAAGATGACCAGGATCCTCTGAAGTCTAGCTAGATGTAGAGTGAGGTCCAATGAATTCACTCAAAAGAAATATAGCACAAAGCAACAATGGTTGTTCAAAATGGCAAATGAACATATTGTTAGTTCTTTTCCAATAAAAATTCCATTTTTCTTTATTTAAAAAATTCCTAAAATAGAAAATTTCTGCATCCTTGGTTTCTGACATATAAAGAGGCAAAAAAAGAAAAGAAAGAGAACATGTTATGGCCTACTGCAATATGTGTGCCTCCAAACATATTAAATGTTTGCTGCCTCTAGACAGTCACGGTGTATAATTCACTTTTAATTTCATAATTGTTACAATTAAAATTAAACAAAGGTAAAGAATAAATCAATAACTACCTATAAAAGATAGGAAAATCTCACTTTAAGAACTATCTCTGCTTTCTGAGTATAGAATGGATGAGAGAAACTGAGCAGATGACTTAATGCAGTCTACTGGGAGTGAACCTACCTATGAATCGGCCTGCTAGATATGACCCTCAAAGAGGCATCAGACATTTCTCCAACTTAAGCTATTCCCGTGTTTATTGTAACATTCCTCCCTTGAGCTCACCTGCCCTGTCCTTTCCAAGTCTCACTGAACAACCTTCGGTGTTCCACATTGGACCGGGGGATTCGGAGAATTTCCCAAAAGATACGATGCCTGTTGTAGGAGGTTAAATTATTTTGGAAAACAAATGAACAAAAAACATATACATAAAGACAACAATGTATATCCTCTCCCTTAATCCAACACAAATCTTAAATATCCTTCAAGGTTCCACTTGTACATCAGCTCCTTTGAGTTGTTTTCCTAGAGTCCCCAAAGAAATGAACCCTGCTACCCATATTATGATTAGCATCCTTATTATAGCTCCTACTTACAATTCATGTCTGAAATATATGTAGTAGGCTCTAAGTTCCTCTCTAGTCCTCTGAGAATTCTTTCCATGGTGCTTAGCATAGCACCTTGTATGCAGTTAGTGGTCACCAAATAATAGTTGTGTTCTCAATCTTTTCATTTAAGTCTGGAGTACGGAAGAGGGCTGTCATGAGGAGGAGCGTTAAGGAGTAGAAATCCTGCTTCTAATTACCAGCACCATCCTCCAGTCTGTCACATTACTTATAAACTCACACTTCCTTTTACCTTTGCTTATTGCAATAAATTCAACATCGATCTGGAAAAACCGACATTATGAGGTCAATCTGTCATGTGCTATGCTGCAGATTTAGGAATTATTAAAATGACATATAGAACCCAAAATGCTATTTCATCAACTTAATTTTCCTGTGTCCATACACACCAAAAAGGATTTATTAATTTTTTTTTTGAGACAGGGTCTCACTCTGTCACCCAGGCTAGAGTGACATGGCTTGATTATGGCTCACTGCAGCCTTGACCTCCTGGGCTCAAGCAGTCCTTCCACCTCAGCCACCTGAATAGCTAGGACCACAGGTGCGTGACATCATGCTCAGCTAATTTTTTACATTTTTCGTAGAGATAGGGTCTTACTACGTTGCCCAGGCTGGTCTCAAACTCCTGGGCTCAAGCAATCCTCCTGCCTCAGACTCCCAAAGTGCTGGGGTTACAGGTGTGAGCTACCACATCAGCCCCAAAGGAGAATTTTTATTTTAGAACTACAGCATCAAGTGTAAATGACTATGGTTTTATTTCATTATTATTATACATTTTTTTCCTTTTACTCACACTGATTTATTAAAATTTATGTCAGGCTTGACATGGATGATCAATCCTTATTTTTTCAAGCTTACTAAGGATATTTTCCTAAAAAATAAGTATATAAATATGTTTACATGCAAGCCCTTCTAAGGAATGATTCTTATCATCACAGATCATGATCTAGGAATTTCTGTCAATTACTCTTGAGCTCTTTGAGGTCAAGGACTACATATTAAAGTCTTTGTACTTTTGGCACATGGCACGGTGCCTGGCACATAGTAGGCACTCAGTGAAAGTTTGTGAAATGAGTGCTCTGCCATGAGTCTTAGGCAGATGAAAGAACAACTAAAAAGTGAAGACTGACAGTATGCTGAACTCTCAGCCTTCTGCTACCATGGAAATATGTCTTTACATGCTTCACCAGGGGTCAAGTTCTGGCCCTCACTGAGGCTGTCTGGGCAGAGCATGCTGTTCAGAAGTTAAGTGCAGGTAGAGGGTAGAGATGCTGCATACAAGAACACGATTGAAGACCCAGTCCCTGACATGGGCTCAGCATGGAGGAGACATTCAGTGAATGTTCAATGAAACTGCTTATGTTGTTCTAAAGCCAACAAGCTGAGCTTCCATTCCCAGGGAGTTGCTGTACTATCAGGGAGTCAATCAAGGTCTCACAACTATGGATCAGGAACCAATAATGTTGAGATATAAGCTGACGTCCCTTGCAACTGTGTAGTCTTTGCAGGCATTTTGATTAATATCTGAAAAGGCTGCTCATAGTTAAATGATATCATCATTTAGCAAACATGTATTGAGTCCCAATTCAACTATTCAGGGAACTGAGGATACAAAAATAAATAATTTGCAGTCATCAGTACTCATGCAACTCTCAGGCATGGGGTTACCGCTGTAGCATAAACCAATGAGTACTATACTAGAATCTAAATATATACGCCTGGAAAGGAAAGGGAGAGGGCTAGTGAGACGGCAAGTGCAAAGTGCACATACAGGGGTGCAAGAGCACAAAAGAAATTTAAGCAGTGTCATTGCTCCCACCTGCCCTTCTCCCCAGTAAGCACGCACACCCGAGTACACTGGAGTGGGAGCCTGGAGCCTGTTAACTCCCACAGTCAGGCACTGGTTCTTTATGCTTCTCATTTCTCCTCACGGAGCTGGATGCTACTGTTTAAAGATACAAATTTTTCATAAAACAAAGCCTCCAAACTCAAACCACCTACTTCATGCATTATTAATTTATACATATACATTATACATACATACATACAGGACCGGGTAAATTAAAACATGGATTAGCTGGTTTCTGTGAGAGATTTAGGGAGCCTCAAGGACAATTTCGACTAAGTGTGATTTCTGCTTCATACCCTGAGTATGAGTCTAATGGTTCTGTGGAACATGCAAAGTGCTTCAGAAGCATAGGACCTGGTGAAAGGGGCAAGCCTGCCCTGCCTGGGGGGTTGCAGAGGATTAAGTATGGTCTGTACTGTCATGATTCAACAACCTCTTAAAAAATACCATATATGCTTAACAAGGCTTCTGTTGACCTCTTTCTGGAAGCCTGATTTCTTTCATCTGCTTATGTTAACAGATTAAACAATTTTTTTAAAAAAAAACATAATTTTTAAAGTAAACACAATCAGGATTTTGCCCCCAAATGTAAATCTCCAAAAAATCTGAACTGCGGCATCATAGCCAAGTGATGCCAATCCTGGTCTACTTCTACTGTGCCTCCAACTGAGTCCTGCAATCTCACACAGGGCTAGAGCATAAGCTAATGTGTAGGGTGGTCCTAGAACTGTTGAGAGCCTGGACTCCTGCCTCCTTGAAGGAAAGAATATGAAAACTGCACTACAGATATCCCTACTTCTCATCATGCCATGCCCCTACTTGCACAAGCCAAAGCTTGCTTCAAGTCAAAAGCTTAGGAGATGAGCAATTAAACGATTTTCCAAAGGTTTCTAAGTGAGTCAGAAACAATCCAGCCACGGGGCCTCTCCAGGGTACTCTTAAAAGTACTAAGCGTCATGCACACATATGTGCACTGAAGCACTATTCACAATAGCAAAGACATGGAATCAACCTAAATGCCCATCAATGATAGACTGGATAAAGAAAATGTGGCACATATACACCATGGGATACTATGCAGCCACAAAAAAAGAATGAGATCATGCTGTGTGCAGAAACATGAATGGAGCTGGAGACCATTATCCTTGGGAAATGAACTCAGGAACAGAAGACCAACTACCACTTGTTCTAACTTATAAGTGGGAGCTAAATGATGAGAACACATGGACACGTAGAAGGAAACAGCACACACTGGGACCTTTCAGAGGGTGGAGGGCAGAAGGAGGGAGGGATCAGAAAAAATAACTAATGATTACTAAGCTTAATACCCGGGTGATGAAATACCCTTTAGATGTAATTTTACCTATGGTGACAAACTTGCCCATGTACCCCTGAACTTAAAATAAAAGTTAAAAAAAATTTTTTTAAATACTAAGTGTCCTAATCAGAGAACCATGAATGTACATACCGAGAGGCCACAGAGCACGTGGGAGACTGATTTGGTTTGGGAGTTTTGTGTTCCCACCCAAATTTCATCTTGTAGCTCCCACTGGGAGGGACCCGGTGGGAGATGACTGAATCACAGGGACAGGTGTTTCCTGTGCTGTTCTCATGATAGTGAATGGGTCTCATGAGATCTGATGGTTTTAAAAACGGGAGTTCCCCTGCACAAGCTCTCTCTTTGCCTGCTGCCATCCATGTAAGGTGTGACTTGCTCCTCCTTGCCTTCTGCCATGATTGTGAGGCCTCCCTAGCCACATGGAACTGTAAGTCCAATTAAACCTCTTTCATTTGTAAACTGCCCAGTCTCAGGTATGTCTTTATCAACAGCATGAAAAGAGACTAATACAGAGGCTGTTTCATGCTTCAGAGTCTACATAGCTATTGTGGGGCAGATGTACTAATATGGGAAGGGAAATTAAAATTTAAGACTAAATAACTTCATGAAAACCTCAACGCAGCACGTAAATGGCATTATGTAAGTTTTTAAAATATATAAAACATTAAGCCAGGGATTCTTCCTTGAATACAAGTTCAAGGAAGCTTGAACTTGTTCCTTGAATACAAGCTCTTTGTCCTCACAGACAACTACAAGGGAAAGCTGATATTTCCAGGTCATCTTCACAGCACATACTCACCTAATTACATTTCTATAACTAGAACAAGTTGTTGTTCTAGTAAACTTCGTTTTCCAGTGTCAGGTGGAGCTTGAAAGCTGCTATGGATGAAAGACTCCTCCTTCAAAAGCTCAGTAACTGTATCTGTGTTAACTAAGTTAGGTTCCTCTTTTTATAGTATCACTTCAGTAAATAAGGCCAGTTGTGCTCATTTGTCAACAGGAAACACAGAAAGGAACCAGAAAACAAGATGCAGCTCCCAAGGCTGGTCTTGGCCACGTGCTGGGTAAGGTAATAGCATGGCTGTGGCTTGAGACCACCCCAACCTCAGTTCACTTGAATGAAGAATTTTATAATCTCAACTCTAAGGGACCTGTCAAATTAGTCCAGGGTGAGCTCAGACCCACTCTCTTGAAGTGGCAGCAGCCTTTAATGATAACAATTCTGACCACACAAACACTACACAGCAGTGTGCAACTCACACATCACAGAAACACCACAGGAGCCACAATTTCAGGTCTAGAAGGAAATACTGTAGATTAAAGTCAACTTTTAAAGAAGTAAAAAAATAATTGAGATCAGTTTAATACATTTTGGACTATTATTTAAGAAATGGCGTGGGTAAATGAAAGTAAAAACTCAGCAAGGTGAAGTTGGGAGTTCGAGACCAGCCTGACCAACATGGAGAAACCCCGTCTCTACTAAAAATACAAAATTAGCCAAGCATGGTGGCACATGCCTGTAATCCCAGCTACTCAGGAGGCTGAGGTAGGAGAATAGCTTGAACCCAGGAGGCAGAGTTTGTGGTGAGCCAAGATTGCACCATTGCACTCCAGCCTGGGCAACAAGAGTGAAACTCTATCTCAAAAAAAAAAAAAACAAAAAAAAACAAACAAAAAAAAAAAACGCTCAGCAAGGGTGAGAAAATTCAGACTCATTACGTTACTTAATCAAAATTAATAAAACCTGTGGAGCAACTCAGCTCTAGCAAAAGAAAGAATCTAATCATCCCTTTCATCAGTAACTGCTTATCTTCTTCATTTTAATTTTATGTTGATGTGCTTATTTATTTTTATTTATTAATGAATCTAGTTTCTTGTTACCCTGGACTTCCCATATTAATAATCTGAATAAACAACCTTATTCAACACATACTTTTTACCAAAAAATGTCCTCTAAGACAAAGCACACTCTGACATCACATTGCCTTGCCTTCACTTGATTTAGACTCCAAGTTCACAGTGCAATAAAGTACAAGGCAATTGAGAAATTTTAAAGCAAATGTGTTTTGGGTACAGCATTTTACAACCAAAATAGCTTTAAAATGGCATTTCTGAACAACTGAAGAAGCTAGAATGCCAACAAATATCTGAAAATGAGCATGACATTAAAATACAGTTTGACATGTTCAGTGAAAGAGAACTGGGGGTAAATCCATCATCATACATTTTGAATTTTTAGCTTTTTTTTTTTAAATGAGTATCTGACTTCTTCATATGTTACAAACTCAGGAAAGCAGACAGTCTTGGGATATTAAAATAGATAAAGTGTTTTCAGGATGAGATGGAGACTGCCACAGAACTGTACACAAGTATCTCTCTAAACTTAAAGAAAACACTGATTCTGGGCTAAGAGAGTGTTTAATGTGTAGATTAGGTCTACAGGATAAACTCAATTTATCCAATCCTGTGCCTTCCAGCCAAGAAACTATAAAAGAAGACTTTGTAGAATGAAGCAAAAAGTTATACTTCCTTTCCTAAGGATTGCAACCTGTTCACAAGACAGGCAGAGCTGAACAGCTGGTCCCCTTCCAGGGCTCCAAGAAATGTGAATTCCAAGGACAAGGTAGCCCTGAAATGCCTGCCTCATGGGGGCCTGCACTGTCAGTAGTAAGCATCTTCAAAGTGGCTCCTGCAGGCTGGTCTCCTCAATCACAGAGTTTAGACAGAACCCTGACACCAGCCACGTGTATCATGCGGTCAGCCGAATGTGTAAGGAACTTGTTTTGAGAAAAGAGAAGAAAATTCTGTAGTAGGCGAGACAGGCCTCTCTCTCCTGCTCCTCCTTCCTTTTTCTCTCTCTCCTTTTTCTTCCCTCCCTCTCTCCCTCTTCTCTTTCTCTCACACAGCTCCTATATTTCTGCACTGTGGGACAAACCAGGCTTCTGATCAAAGGCAATCTGAGACTTGGGTTCAAAAGCTTTGATGAAGATTGGTACCTGCTATGCAGATGGAGGGAGGGAAGAAGAGACTAGCCTAGGGGCTTTTATATTTCTTTAAAGCATCAGCCATTAATGGGCTAAGTTTACCACTGGGACCCAGAGAGCTAGTCCCCAAACACAAGCTCAAAATGTATGCATTTTCCAATCCATGGTTTTCAAGGACATGTTCCATTTCTATGAGGCTCTAATGAGATCTGAGAGATGTACATATTTTTTTAAAGTCGCACTTATAATGGCTCTCACAGCACATCTGGGAGCAACTCAGTAACTTATCTAAGCACTTACATACTGAAGTTCCGACAACCGCCAGCTTAAGGTTTAGGATTGAAATTCACAGACCCAGTCTTTGCTTTTTTCAACTGTAATCTTGTAGACGGTTCATAGGTTTAAGACATTAAATAACCATGGATTATCATGACTCTAGAATCAGTTGGATTTGTGACAAAAATCAGCAAAATGATGAAATAAATGTAAGGATCTCCTTCCCATCTCATTACTTTGGTTAGTTCATGCCCCAGGTGGGATGAGTCAGGACTTAAGAGTCATCCATTCATGGAACAGGTACTGAACTCATGCCACTCCCTGGAGATGTCAAGAAAAGTGAGCTGCTCTCTCTGCAGGAAAGCCAAAGTATTAGGCTTATGTAAAAGTAACTGCAGCGTTGCCATTAAAAGCAATAGCAAAAACAGCAATTTCTTTTGCACAATATACAGATCTTTTATTTAGGGAGAAAAAAGGTATTATTGATTGATATGGCTAGAAACAGACTGGACCTTTGTGGGTATAAACCCAGAAGGGCCCTGGTGTTGAGGTGTTGGAAGAACAATGATGGATTCTTTATTTTTTTCATTAACTACTTAAAACAACAGTTATTGATAGGGTACTGCTTAGAGATCACTACGATTCCTTTGCAGTTATTTGACATATATAAACATACTATAGGCCGGGTGCAGTGGCTCACACCTGTAATCCCAGCACTTTGGGAGGCTGAGGTGTGTGGATCACCTGAGGTTGGGAGTTTGAGACCAGCCTGGCCAACATGACAGAACCCAGTCTCTACTGAAAATACAGAAATTAGTCAGGCATGGCAGATTCCTGTAATCCCAGCTACTCAAGATGCTGAGGCACAAGAATCACTTGAACTCGGGGTTGCAGTGAGCCGAAATGGCGCCACTGCACTCCAGCCTGGGTGACAGAGTAAGACTCTGTCTCAACAAACCCCCAAAACCCAACATACTACAAGTGAAAGTAATCTGCATTGTAAGGTTTGTTATGTGCCCTAGTCTGCCCACAGGACCCCTGAAAAACAAAATGTTAAATGGCACAGCCTTTTTAACTGCAAATGCTAGGTGCATTTACCTTCTTTAATACAGCACTGTGATCACATATATGATGGTATAGATCAAGCTTGTCCAACCCGCAGCCCATGAACGCATGCAGCCTAGGACGGCTTTGAATATGGCCCAATACAAATTTATAAACTTTCTTAAAACATTATAAGATTTTTTTTTGCGTTTTTTTTTTAGCTCATCAGCTATTGTTAGTGTTAGTTTATTTTATGTGTGGCCCAAGACAATTCTTCTTTTTCCGATGTGGCCCAGGGAAGCCAAAAAACTGGACACTCCTGGTATAGATGGTATGGTTCATTCTGCTCATCCTTCTTTGAGAAAGGGCATTTCAGAAGCGATTTCTCCTCATTCCAGATTTTATGCTGATTAAAGAAAACAAGATTTGCACACAGAGCATCCTCTAGTTATTTGGGTAACAGACACAAGCCATGAAAATGTTCCACTCCACAGGGGCCATCAGTGCAAATGGCCTTCCCCATACTACATCGACCACTTCCCCACAGCAAGCTTGGCCAGGATCCAGCCAACCAGTGCTGACTTCCTTTGCTCGGGGAGGGCGCTGGGCCTTGCACACTCTATGGCACCTTACACACTCCACTGCAATTTGGTTCATCTCTATCTGTCCAGCTAAACTGTAGAAACCTGGAGTGTAGGGACTGTGTCTTGAATTCATCTGTGTCTGGCATGTGCAAAATGCTCCTCGACGTCAGTTCCACACTCTTAGAATAAGAAAATTCATTTTCGTATACATATGTAACAAACCTGCACGTTGTGCACATGAACCCTAAAACTTAAAGTATAATAATAATAAAATATAATTTTTTTAAAAAATGTAAAAAAAAAAGAAAATTCATTTTCAAGAGTTTTAATGACTACAGAGAGGCGGCAAGGTAAACAGTTTCCACGTGACCCCGTAGACTTCTCCATTAATCATAGTTTCCAATTAGCTTTTTCGTTGTGCTACATAGATCTTCTTGTTCTATTCCTGATCATAATGTACAGTTTCAATAATGTGTTTTTTAATTGATGTTAAATATGCTCCTAGAAGCTGCACTGCAACAAAGTAATTTCAGACAAAGGCAAACTGGATTCAGTTTTCAGATAATAAATACATATGTACATAATTAAAACAGATTGATGTCTCCAGAAAGGAGCATAATGGAATGAAGAAGGTGGTGCAGAAAGGCTGAGCCCTGTGCTATTAGTGATGAGTTTCACCTGAGATTTTTTTTTTAAATACAAATTTAATTTATCTTTCTTCGAATTCTACGAGATCTCTTTCAGACAAATGCAACATTCTGAAAATCAAAGACTTGGGGATTACTTGGGAAAAGTTCCTTTGAGAACTCATCAAGAAAGCAAGGGGCTTAAACTTGAGGCATAGTATTTAGCTTAAGAATTGGAAAGACTCTTTTTTTTTAAGTTCTGGGATACATGTGCAGAACATGCAGGTTTGTTACATAGGTATATATGTGCCATGGTGGTTTGCTGCACCCACCAACCCATCTTCCAGGTTTTAAGCCCTGCATGCATTAGGCATTTCTCCTAATGCTATCCCTCACCTTGCCCCCCACCCCCCGACAGGCCCTGACAGACAGGGTGTGATGTTCCCCTCCCTGTGTCCATGTGTTCTCACTGTTCAACTCCCACTTATGAGTGAGAATATGCAGTGTTTGGTTTTCCCTTCTTGTGACAGTTTGCTGAGAATGATGGTTTCCAGCTTCATCCATGTCCCTGCAAAGGACATGAACTCATCCTTTTTTATGGCTGCATAGTATTCCATGGTGTATATGTGCCACATTTTCTTTATCCAGTCTATCATCGATGGGCATTTGGGTTGGTTCCAAGTCTTTGCTATTGTGAATAGTGCTGCAATAAACATACGTGTGCATGTGTGAAAGGCTCTTTAAAACACGAGACTTGACATCTGGTAGAATAAATAATTAATGGTGTCCGGAGGTAGTTAAAAAGGGAGGGATGGAAGACAAGCTTCAACTCCAGTGCCAACCCCAACTGAGCACCATGACCATCCCTGGGTCCCCGCGGCTATCGCTGTATAATGTCTACCATGCATTACAGGCTTTAGAGGTAGCGCCAGCATCTCTAGGGCAGCCAGTCATTTCTCTAGAATGGTGTAGAAAGAACAACAGCACCAGGAACTGAAAGGAACCTGCAGTACAACACAGCAGGTGAGGAACAGAAAGCCTTCCTGAATCTCACCACCAGAGGTGGGCTTGGACTGGGACTCGGGTCGCTTCTTTCTGCCATGTGCCTGGTGGGAGTAGGATCTAGACAGGGGTATCCAGATGAAGTGTCAGGTCTCCTTTAGTCCTGTGGTTTGACATGTTTAGTTCAATGGTTTCACACTAAACACTGACCAGGCAAATGGGCATTTTCATGTGTGGAAGGTGAATGAACATGTTCTGTGAGTTTTCATAAAGTTCTGCTTAAAAAGTTTCCAAGCAGAAGACCCTCCCTGTGACCCCGCATGTATAGAGCTAAAAGGGAATTCCGTAAAACAACAGACAAACCTCAAGGGCCAACATGGTGCTGCACACATGTTCTTAAGCATCTCACAAGCAGCCAACGACAAGCAAAGCAAATCACCTCTCAGGAACCACAGAAGCAGGGTAAGGAAAGGGAATATCCCACAAAACCTCTAACTACAATGAGAAAATCATCCAGAGGGAAAGAACGCCACCCCCTCAGAAGCCACTGGGAAGGGGAACTTCCACCCTTGCTCAGCCCCTCACTCACAACCCCCTGGGCAGAAGCGTTGTCTTCTATTAGTGCCTCTGTCGGGGAGAAGAATGGGTGCACACAGCTCAGCTAGGTCCTTCTGGATCTTCCCAAGGAGAGAGTGAATCTGTGCTGCTCTCCGGCCATGCAGATAACTTAGCTAGCAGGGTCTGCCCTCAGGAGAAGCTGTGGCTGCTAAGCATCACCTGAGACCAATGGGACTGGGATGTTTAATTCCAGGGAGAAGAAACACAGACTGAAAGCCACCTTCTCTGATCCCTTTATCAGCTGGGACATTGACCTACATTTGACCGTCATTTATGCCTTATTTTTCAACTAGTTTTGAATTCAGGAGAGAAAGAAGTGTGTTTATGAGCCTCCTAAACTCCCAGCACATTCATGTCTGAACATGGGGGGTCATCTAATGTTTTGCATTAGCACAGGGATGGCAAATGTCTACTGCCTTCTCTTGCACATGTGGCATTCTCCAGAGCCATGAAGATCCATCAGAATCCCTGTCAACATGGTATTCATGGCGGGGCAGCTACCTGGTGGCCACCACTGCAACGTGAAATATCACCTATCTGTTATGGCTGACCTTTGCCCATGGGACATTGGCCATGTCACTTTCGGAAGAACCCCTTCTTACTGCGCTTAGCCAAACAATTTACCTACAGTCATTATTCTCATTCAGCCATTCTACAAATATTTCATGAGCACTTTATAACTCTTTTGAGGGAGAAGGGAGCAGGCATTTTCTTTAAGGATCTTCTCTGAAATAATGAAGTACTAAGAACAAAGTACCATGAACCTTACTGAGAAGACACATTCTCACTACAGTAGCATGTACAATTTAGGAAGAAGGGGACTGAAACATTCCAAAGTGTGCAGAGATGGTGGGCCACCCCCGATGATGGACTGTGACAATCTTACGTTCCATATGATGACTGACAACTTCCTGAGACCTTGGCTCCACCATCAGTGTTTCTAGGACCCCATAAGTAGACCATATCAAAGGGATATTATCTACCTGAATACTCTAGTGCCACTTTTCTATTTTGGCAGGGTCTGCCCTCAGGAGAAGCTGTGGTTGTTGAGCATCACCTGAGCATCCCCTCACAATTTGAATACACTTCAATTTTTTCCATTCCACTTAAAGGAGCTAGGAGAGTAAGACATCAGAGTCCCCAGTGACACGGAGGAAGGAATTGAGACCATCTACGTGAAACAATACAACTTCAAATAAAAGGTCTTCCCAGTAGGTAACCCAGTTACTCATCCTCAGTTGAGGGAGTTTCATGATGAATCACTGAATAAAAGCATGAGAAGGTAGGAAGTAAGAATATAAATTCAAACATAAATCTTTAAAAAATCTCCATTATTTGTATTCTAAAATTAGAAGAGGAAAATCACCCATACTAAATGGCTAATCTAACCCTCAGGAACTACAGCCTTTGGGGAAACAGATTTGGGTATTTACGAGCTGGGTATTAATTAGAGGATCTCAGCTGGCTGGTATGGAAAGATTAGCAATCACTAGCCACACGGTCTCCGCTAATCCCCCATCTGAGGCACAGGAGCTGTTACAGCCTGGTGGGGCTACGTGGGCAGGAATCCCCAGGAAATCTGAAGGATCACTTCCTGACAGCTTCGTGTGCTGAGTATCAGCACCTGGCCTGCTTTGATGATGGGTTTTACCCTAATCAGACCACCCAGAAATGAAAGAGACAAGGGAGCCAGCTGAGTTTCAGGGAGATGTCCAAGAAGCAACCAGGAGGATTAGAGAGGAAAGGCGTTCTTGTTATCTGTCAAATCCCCATATGTGCTGACAAGGACGGGAGGAAATGCTGTTTGAGGCTGTGTATTTACACCGTTTACAGGCTGTAACTTCATCTTCTAACCTGTAGGATAAATTACCCAAAACTAAAGGGACAAAATCCAACTTCAAACTCAGAAGACCCCAGAAGAAAAGGCAGGAGGGTGCATTCATTTTGTCTGCAGACTCGGGCTCATGGGGAGAAATGACTGGACTTCCGAAGTGTAAACATGCTTGCTAAAAAGGCAAACACACTTGAGAGTTCTAATAACCTTCATCAGGGAAGGGTTTCTTCCTTCAGTAACTACTGTCATGCATTTTTTTCCCCCTCAGCTGAGACACCAGCCCAAGGTGGATTTAACTGTGGCACTTTTCATGAGCAGTGTCAACACAGGACACCTCAGTAAGCACAGCTCTCAGCCTCTCAGGTCTAATCCCAGGACAGCTATGGTTTTTTCACGGGTCCAAAAGCCCAGAAAATAACATTCTGAAATGACGATTGATGTTCAGGAAAAGAGAAGCAGGATAGGACCTATTTCTTGATGGACAGGAACAGGTCCATCTGAAAATGCTGGGACTGGAAGCATTTTGGATTTTGGATTTTTTTTTGAATATTTGCATTATAGAATACCGGTTGAGCATCCCAAATCCATAAATTTGAAATCCAAAATGTTCCAATGAGCATTTCCTTTGAGTGCCACATCAGTGCTCAGAAAGTTGAATTTTGGAGCATTCTGGATTTCGGATTTTCAGATTTGGGATGCGCAACCTGGATAAGAGCCAGTGATGTCCTGGTCTGAAAGGCTGAGAGAGAAGGGAAAACATCATTCACAAAGACATTTAGGAGAATATGGAGGAGCCACACATATAAAGGCCATAGAATTTAAATGAATTGAAAGATTTTTTTTTTTTTTGAGACGGAGTCTCACTCTGTTGCCCAGGCTGGAGTGCAGTGGCACGATCTCAGCTCACTGCAACCTATGCCTCCCAGGTTCAAGCTACTCTCCCGCCTCAGCCTCTCGAGTAGCTGGGACTACAGGCACCTGCTACCATGCCCAGCTAATTTTTGTATTTTTAGTAGAGACGGGGTTCACCATATTGACCAGGCTGGTCTCGAACTCCTGACCTTGTGATCCACCTGCCTCAGCCTCCCAAAGTGCTGGAATTACAGGCGTGAGTCACCTCGCCTGGCCCTGAATTGAAGGATTTTTAACAGAGAAGATGTGAAAACAGTAATAGAATAACAGACTTTGTTTAAGGATGGTATGTCTAATGGCAATTGGTCTAACATGAGAGTGTTAAGGGAGGGTGGTTATAATTGGGAAGAATGTCCTGGAACATTCAGAATGCACAATCCCTGGATTTAAGGAAAAGGTTATAAAAAGCAAGTAACCAGTCGTTTATGTATTTCCAGAGTCATCTATTCTTTAATGTTGCCTTGATTCTTTCAATACTGGTAAATTTTCATAGGCATCTCACAATCACAAAGAGATGAATGTGGATCCTGGCTCCATCATTCAGAGCTCCATGACCTTGCTCAGGTTAGTGGCTTCTCAGAGCCTCAGCTTTCCATCAGTCAAAATACCTACTCTTTAGATACTTTTCAAGGGTGCTTAACCCAGTCCTAATACACAGTAACTGCTCAAAAAACAGTAACTACCATTCACTCAGTGAACAATTACTGAGCACATACCAATGAAGAGTAACATCAGCCATGTCTTCAAGTAGAATTTATAGGCAAGATGGACATGCGCACAAGCAAGTTAGACTAGCTATGGAAACTGTGGACATGTTATTTGACCCCTCTGACTGTATACCTATCATCCGTAGAATGCATGTAGTAAGAGTGTGTACCTGACATGGTTGTGGTAACGATCCAATGAGTTAATACATGTCAGGTACTCAAAATAGTACATGGCACACAGTCAATGATAATGATGATGATGATGATGTAATGGTTAGCTTTATATGTCAAACTAGCTAGGTCACAGTACCCAGACATTTGGTCAAATACCAGTCTAGTCATTTCTGTGAAGGCATTTTTTAGATGAGATTGACATAAAAATCAGTAGGCTTTGAGTAAAGCAGATTACTCTGTGTAATGTGGGTGGATCTCGTCCAATTAGTTGGAGGCTTTAAGAGAAAAAGACTGAGGTCCTCAGGGAAGAGAGAATTCTGCCATCAGACAGCCTTTGGACAAGACTGCAACATCAACTCTTCCCTGGGTGTCTAGCCTGCTGGCCATCCCTGCAGATTTGTGACTTGCCAGTCCCCACAATTATGTGAACCAATTCTTCAATATGAGTCTTAGTGTCTTTCTCTCGCTCTCCAAATATATAATATACACTTGTCAGAGACAGAGAGATTCTATGGCCTTTATACATGCAGCTCCTCTGTATACACCTATAGAATTACCTTTTTCCTTTCTCTCTCAGTCTTTCCAACCAGGTCATCACTCGCTCTTACGTGGCTTGAGCCTTCCAAATCCGAAAATCTGAAATGCTCCAAAATTTGAAAGTTTTGAATGCCAACATGACACTCAAAGGAAGCACTGTTGCTCTCTCTCTCTCTCTCGGTCTGACATATCCTATTAATCTAATACAAATGTTATTTTATTATTTTATGGCTAAGAAAGAAAGGAAGTGTGAGAAATCAATATCACAAACAAGATTTCTGCTTGATCAACTTTTTCTGCGTGGCCCTGGAAGGACTATCCTGTTTCATCTTCGTTCCATAAATCCACTGGCAGGATGCCAAGAGAAGTTACTTAATGCATACCTGGTCATTTGCTTTTTATTAGAAAATAAATACAAATGTTTAATTAAGATAAACTTGGGTAACATTTAACCTTCCTGATGACACCATGGGGCAAGGGTTTTCACACCTAACTCAGTTAATCACATAAACATAACTAAGTTCTCTGATGCAGGAGAGAAAAGGGCCCTGGTGAGTCTCCCTCTTCACTCTGTTAAAGAACACCTAAGCTCCTCTCCTACAGAATAGCTCATTTCAGTTTCGACTGACACTGTATTTAAGGAACATTTAAATATTTGCAACAAATGGAAATGAATCACCCAAGATGAAAAATCCAACTTCCATACTGCAGCTTTAGAAAGGCTATGATATACTGAAATAGAAACTACCAGTTGTCTTACTCTGAACTCCACACAGGAATGTATATGGCGATTTGCTAAAACGAAGCTTCCTGAAGCATCTGATATTCTGACTACTGCTGCTGGATTAGTGAAACACTTTAAATGTAAAAAACGCAAACCATATTTCTCTCATTATCTGTTTATAGCACTAATAAGAACCACTCTGCTCTACTGTCAGTTTTCTGCTGGGATAATTTTAAAGTTTTAAGAGTACATAAAAGCTTTATATTTAAGTCTTGCTCTCAATGATGGGTGTATTGTTCTGGTGGGGCCTATATAGCTTTAGATGATAGTTAGATGTGTTATGCTATAGTGATTTAAAAGTTAATTTTTGGGAAACAAAATTCCTCAATAAATACTAAGATCTTAGATTTTTCAGTAACTTCCACTCCCAAATGCATATGTCTAATGTGGCAAATGCCTCATGCTATAATCTGAAGTTAGGACACCTGATGCTCCAGGGTTTCTAGACATGTCTGTGTGTGAGTGTGCACACGGTCTATGTATGCTGGTACACTTAATCTGCTAGATGGGCTTTCTTCTGGGATCATAAAGTACTTTACACAAATTAAGCCATGAGAATAAGACTTCTCTGAAATGGATAGAATATTCCAGTTCTCCATATTATCCTCACAGTGTCAGAGGTATTTGAATCAGAGCAACTCCATCTTGAATAGGAGCTGGGTAAAATGAGGCTGAAACCTACTGGGCTGTATTCCCAGATTGTTAGGCATTCTAAGTCACAGGATGAGACAGGAGGTCAGCACAAGATACAGGTCACAAAGACCTTGCTGATAAAACGGGCTGCAGTAAAGATGCCGGCCAAATCCCACCAAAACCAAGATGGTGACGAGAGTAACCTCTGGTCGTCCTCACTGCTACACTCTCACCAGTACCATGACAGTTTACAAATGCCATGGCAACGTCAGAAAGTTACCCTATATGGTCTAATAAGGAGAGGCATGAATAATCCACCCCTTGTTTAGCATATCATCAAGAAATAACCAAAAAAAATGGGCAACCGCAGCCCTTGGGGCTGCTCTGTCTATGGAGTAGCCATTCTTTTATCCCTTTACTTTCTTAATAAACTTGCTTTAGCCTTGCACTTGTGGACTCACCCTGAATTCTTTCTTGCATGAGATCCAAGAACCCTCTCTTGGCGTCTGGATCAGGACCCCTTTCCTGGAAAAACAGTGTTGAAAACCAAAACCAGAACTAGAACCGGGAGGCAATTCCAGCTTGTGATTTTTTTCTGTTTGTCATACCCCCACCTGTCTTTGTTTCATGGCCACCCACTCCCGGCTCCCATCTGTCTGGTGCAGCACTCTGGGACCACTGGAGAGGAAATTAGAAAAGGCTGACAGAGGCTAAGGACACCGTGGTAGAGCAGGAGCATTCCCAGGCAGCACAGGCTGTGCTTCTGAAGCCCTGAGCAGGGAACGTGAGCTCCTGCTGAGAGCACACCAGGAACAACTAACCCCTGCCAAGAAGGTGGGTCTGACCAAGGGCCCGTCTCCAGGCCACAGACGGTGACCACAGGGGAGTTTCTCTGGCAAACAGCCAGAGAGAAAAAAGAAAACAATGACCTCAGCACCACTCTGAACTCATGGGACAGCACGGATTCTTTAGAAGATTGGGCAGCTCTCACTGCTACGAAAAGCTTTGCCTGAAAGAAAAATTGAACAGTCTCATGGGCAGTTTAGTGATGTACCATGCTACTGTTATTTACTGCACTTATTAGAGCAGCCTAGCACACCATAGTAAATCTACTAAAGTTTTACATGACCTTAAGTATATATGGTGGCAGAGTCTGCCAGCTGCATATCACGATGATCCATTCTCCCATTCTTCATGACTAACAGCCCCTGAATTTCATTGGAAGAGGCAATGTAACCAGCTTAAAAACTACATTTCCTAATTTCCACTGTGACTACACATGTGACTAAATTCTGTTCAATGAGATCAAAGAAGCTCTATCTGGGGGCTTCTGACAAAGCTTCCTAAGTGGGGACTTAGTTAAAATCCCTCTTCTGTCCTTCCTCCTTCTTCCTCCTTCCTATCAGGAAGAGAGACATGATGGCTGGAGGCACAGTATCTTGTGAAGCAATTTTGAGAATAAAAGTCACACACTAAGGATGACATGGTAACGAAAAAGAATGAATCTGGGGTGCTGATGACATCACGGAGCCTCTGCTCCACCCCTGCAGTGGCTACCTCTATACTTCATGGTATATGAAAGAAAACACAGATATCATTTTGTTAAAACCATTGATTTTCAGGTCATTCACAGACAACTGCAATTCCTAACTGAATGAGTGTACACTGAACACACAGATACAACATATATATAAGTGTAAGCAGCCTGTTGAGATCAACCAATCAATCATTGAAAGATTATCTCCCAGGCAGCCACAGTCATCCCTTTCTCTAGTGAATCATTCAGCACTTACTGAGTGCCTACTTATGAGCCAAGTGTTGAAGATAGGAAGATGGATGAGACACAGCTCATGCCCTCAGGCAAATGACGATCTGCTGGAGGACACACTCGGGAAGTAGTGGTAACTGCTGTATGAACAGTAAGATACATGCAGTGCATCCACTTAACAGATGTCTGTTACACACCTACTAAGTGGTAGGCAGTCTCCAAGGGCTACGTTCACAAGTCTATATTCTAGATGGCATGCGGCAGATCAAGTTGGAGGGTGGACAAGAAAAATAATAAAGAAGAAAATGAAGAAACAAGACAACTTCAGAAAGTAAGGATGATGTGCTAGTGAGTGACTGCTGGGAGCTATTTTAGACATGGTGACCAGAAAAAGCCTCTCTGTAAAGGTTATATTTAAACTAAGATTATGAATTAAGTGGGGGGTGGGGCGGGGGGGATTGCAGCACAGGAAATGGCCTGTGAAGGGCTTGGGGAAGAACATTTTTGGCAGAAGGAAGAGCAAGTAGAAAGGTCCTGAGGCAGGAATAGGTCAGATAGAATGTTAGAGGGTAGTGCTCATGGCTCAGAGAGGAGCTTTGATTGTGGGGAAAGAGAGAAGTCAAGGAAAGTTTCCCAAGTTGCCCTTGACTGCAACCAAGTCTTCCTCCTCTCTAGAGCCAGGGGGGTTCCCATCAGAGAAGGAGCACAGCTGCCTGAACCCCACCCTCTCCACCCATCCGGCCTCACGGCTGGCTCAGTGACACCTTTATCTGTGCCTTAATCCCAATATATTTTCCTTTCTTGAAGAGCAATATGGATGCCCTCTCTCTCCAAGTACAAGACTTGGGCTGAGGAGGAAGAAGAAACCCCTCCTTCTCCTTCTGCATTAGAGAAAACCATTTCTCAGCAGCGCTACCACTTCAAAAGCAGGTGTCCTGAATAAGACCCAGGCTGCTTTCAGATCCATGGCCACATGAAAGCTTACTAAAACACCATTCCTGTTTGAGATTTGCCCATACCACAGTTCAAAAGGATCAACCCCATTGTCATGGGTGATAGTCCACACCAGTGTAGAAGAGCAACAGCCCCCAGGATCTACAGCTGCAGAGAGCACCAGGCAGGATAAAATGATGCAACCCGCCCCCTTACTCCAAAACCCTAAGCTGGTCCCATGCGAGGGTCCATGAACACGCATGACCATGCTGGACAGTATCTGCAGTCCTGGGTACCCTCCAATAGCTTCATGACAAATACCAATAAGATGATGACATCCCTAATCTTTTGATTTAGTTACTATTATTTACTCATCAGGAAATGCACTGGGAATGTGCTAGCCACAGAACCAACTTTAGAAGACTTCAGGGGTGATACATCTGATTTTCAATGAATGGTGGTGTTATTACACCGCCAGTGATTCTTTGATCAGTAAAAGAAAATGTGACACCGCCTTCTTCCCAAACCCTAGCTCTTTTCCTCTGAAAACTATGACTTTATCAAGTGAATGAGTTTTTCCCTATTTTAACAAAGACTCTTTCCTTTCACAGATTCACTGCACTGAATAAATTGTCCGTTTATTACCTGTTGATCTATTTCTAGTGAATTCTACTTGTTAAAAAAGTGGAATTGTAATTTCTCACTGGTTTTCTATTAAGCCTCCACTCAATGTTCTTGGTCTCCTGTCTAACAATGGCGCTGATGAGTTTAGTGGAGTCTTCCAGTAATTTCCCTCTTTTACTGCATGTTTCTCTCAGGTGAATATTTCAGTTAAAACTGAGACTAGTTGATAATTTTTCCCACTAAAGTCTGTATTCCAATTTTTTTTTTTTTTTTGATACAGGGTTTTGCCCAGGCTGGATCACAGTAGCACCACTAGGGCTCACTGCAGCCTCGACCTGCTGGGCTCAAGTAATCCTCCTACCTCAGTCTCCCAAGTAGCTGGGACTATAGGCATACACCACCATGCCTAGCTAGTGATTTCATAGTTTTGTACAGAAAGGGTCTCCCTAAATTACCCAGGCTGGTCTTGAACTCCTGGGCTCAAGCCATCTTCCTGCCTCCGCCTCCCAAAGTGCTGGGATTACAGGCATGAGGCACTGTGCCCAGCTGTACTCCTGTTTTTGTCTGGTTGTTCATCTGGATCCGACCGAGTATGGACTATCCACCTCACCCACTTCTGTCTTCCATAAGCTGTTTAATGTCAGATAACATGTACTGACTTACTGTTCTATCCGCCAAAATTGGGATTGGAGTTGAGTGTATTGGTTGGAATTGATTATATTCTTTCCATGTTGTCACACTGTGGGTGTTTTTCACTGTAAAATTAGAGCTATATAAATACATTATCTGCTCACCTACAAAAACTCTCACTTCTTCAGAAACACAGAGGTTGGTCAGTGCTTCCCATTCCACTGAATTCACACACCCTGCTGGGAATCCAGTGATGAATGGAGAATGGGGAGGGTCAGCCTCACCTTCCATGCAGGTCAAGATGTTTATTTTTAAAGAAGAGTCAACCTGCTCTACTACTTTTTGTTTTTTTAATTCCTTAGTACTCATACACTATGAACCACAACACACATGCTACAAACCATGCTTGGGGAAGGTACAAGAAGGATAAGACAAGGCATCGGGTGACACAGCTGCCAGGGGGCTCGCCTCTAGCCAGAGTGACATATAGTCAAGCATCCACAGGACCTATGTCCAGAAAGAGTTTTCTTTTTCCAGCAAAACATAATAATCAAAATCTAAAATATATATTGTCTTACATTTGAGAGAAAAGATATGAACCATAAGAAGCTAATTATTGGATTTTTAAAAAATCAGACTTAGAGAAAATGCAGTCATAAGGACTTCACGTGAGTCTTTGAGTAGAATTCATCCATTTAAGTACTCCCCACTCACTGGACACCTATGCATATAGGCACTGTTAATGCTGGAGTAACAAAGTCACGACCTGCACCCCGCTCTTGGGGAGACCTGGCCCTTAGACATGAGCACAAGTGTAGAGGTAACTCATGGAGGATGATAAGGCTGGTGAAGAGATGCAAACCAAGCACACAGGAACCGGCAATCAATCACAAAACAGCCTTTAGTTGGTTGCAAACCTTTAGCACGTTAGCAAACAGATGCTTAAGTTCTTTACACACAGAATTAGCAAAACCAGCAGCAAAACAGATCTTTGACCAGGTAAAACCAGTAGCCTAATGGGACTCTGAAATAAGTTTTTACACTTTCCTTGAAGACTCATGGCAAATATGAACCTCCTATTTCTGCTGATGGGGTGAAGAGCGGAGGTCAAAGAGCCTCCCTGGGTCTCCCAGTTCCCATCACACTTTCTCACCTATGAGGGCAGACTGCCCACCCAGGCATCCCAGTGGCTCCCACCCTGGGAGTCATCAGGTTTGGCCCCTTTTCTTCTTTTCGTGAAGACAATGAACAGGAAGGCAGTTAGCGATAGTTCCTGCTTTCTACTTGCTCAATTTTTACCTCCTGCTATCTAGCAGGGAAAAGTGAGAAACTCTCCATCAGCCTCACCCTCACTGGAGAAACTGTATGTGATCCAGGTTATGTAAACAACTCTTCCTTCAAACAGCTTCTAGTGGGCTTTATAACCTCATCTACCAGTATTGTTATAGATGGCTCAGCTCTAAACTCTGAGATGGATAATTGATATAGGAGCCATACTCACTGAAAGTAAGCCATGCTTATGGAAGATGCTTGGGGTTTAAAAACAAAGGCTGTCAACAAAAGCCCTCCCAGCCACTCAGTACTTATCAGAAAACCTGTGAAGGATGCGACAGAGATCCAGCACACCCAGCAGAAGTCTGGATGATGCTCTAAATATAACTGTTGAATGATTAGTATCAATGACTATGTATGTGCAAAGCCAGTTAACTAAATTTTGACAAATAGAAATTCCTTGGTTAACTATTTCAATGATTTTCTAAACATTTCATAGGAAATGAAATTCAAGAAACATGTATGTTTCATGCTGTCCTCCCCTGGGTTCTACCAGACACAGCCCCTACCCCAAAGAGGCAGCTTATAGAGAGACCACATAGGCAGCAACAGAGTGGTAAAAAGATGGGGATGGGACAGGGCGTGGTGGTTCATGCCTGTAATCCCAGCACTTTGGGAGGCTGAGGTGGGCGAGTCATTTGAGGTCAGGAGTTCGAAGCCAGCCTGGCCAACATGGCGTAAACCCCATCTCTACTAAAAATACAAAAACATAAGCCAGGCATGGGTGGGCGTCTGTAATCCCAGCTACTTGGGAGGCTGAGGCAGGAGAATTGCTTGAACCTGGGAGGTGGGGGTTGCAGTGAGCCGAGATCACACCACTGCACTCCAGCCTGGTTGACAGAGTGAGACGCCATCTAAAAAAAAAAAAAAAAAAGATGGGATGGAACACAAGGAGGCTCTGACTTCTGCCGGAGGGTTCAGGACACCCCACTGTCTGCAGAATTTCCCCATACCCCCAAACTCAGACATGGAGTTTCCCTAGCAGACTGACAGTTACCAAAATATAGGAAAGCAAACTAACTTGGGGTACCCTAATTTGAAATCAATAATAAACAGGAATTAGGCCAAAGTTTACGTTTTTTACTACACATATAAAATGGTCTCTTGAAGGAAACAATAGTACCAAGAGTTGTTGTGTAGGAAAAGTCATACTTAACCTACTTAGCAGACTGGAGCATCTCAGACATCTCTGCATCCGCAATTATATACAAATAAGTAGCAAACTAATTACAAATCATTAAGGCAGTGACTATGTCTTTCACTTGTGTGTCACTCCAAGGGTCTTGCCCCCCATTCTAGACAAAATGATCTTTGTTAAAATGTGTCACTTATGGACTTCTACTTGGCAACATGTTGGTCATCTGTTGCAAGGAGATACATTATTTGATTCAGTCATTCATTAGGTAAATATTTATTCAATACCTATTATGTCCAAAGCTCTGTATTAAGTGCTGCAACTGAATATAAAGGCGCATAACACATCTAAACAAATATACGGGATATAAAGTCAGAAAGTGAACATCCAGCCGGGTGCAGTGGCTCACGCCTGTAATCCTAGCACTTTGGGAGGCCATGGTGGGCAGATCACTTGAGGTCAGGAGTTCGAGACCAGTCTGGCCAACATGATAAAACCCTGTCTCTACTAAAAATACAAAAAAATTAGCCAAGTGTGGTCGCAGGTGCCTGTAATCCCAGCTACTCCAGAGGCTCAGGCAGGAGAATCACTTGAACCTGGGAGGCAGAGGTTGCAGCGACCCAAGGTCGTGCCATTGCACTCCAGCCTGGGAGACAGAGCGAGACTCCCTCCAAAGATAGAAAGACAGGAAAGACAGACAGACAGACAGACAGACAAAGAAAGAAAGAAAGAAAGAAAGAAAGAAAGAAAGAAAGAAAGAAAGAAAGAAAGAAAGACAGGAAGGAAGGAAGGAAGGAAGGAAGGAAGGAAGGAAGGAAGGGAGGGAGGGACATCCACAGGCACACTGAGTGAATACATCACAGGAAGTGGAGGTGGCATCTGACCGGGGAGATCAGAGGCAGGCATTCAGGACTGGCTTGAGGAATGCACAGGATTCTGGTGTGTGTGGATAAGAGGACTGGACACCAGCTCGAGACAGATGGAAAGCATGGCACGGGGGCCATGGGCAACACTGAGACATTTGTTTTTCTCAGTGCTGGAATAAATGAACGGCTGGGGTTGAAGGGATGAATCAGAAGAAAGAACATGGACTCAGCACAGAGCATCCTGCAGCCGAGATCAGGCATCTAGATTTGGCAGTCCAGGGTGAGTCACTGAATGCTTTTAAGCCAGGAAGGTTGTGACAATTGTATTTAAAAACAATAAAACCAAGTTGCTTCTCCAGTCCTCCATAACTTAGGGGAGCCTCCTTCAGGTTGGCTGACTCCCCTCTCCCATGCGGGTCTGCGCTGATGAGAGGCTGCTGTACAGGTCACTGTCTAGGGTGGGACTCAGAGCTCTCTGGTCTGTGGCTGAGGTTCACTGCCTGTCGTGACTGCCTGTGTCCACCTTTTTCCCAAGAGTGGCCTGACTGCTCCCCATCTGCAGTGCTCAGTTCCTGCATAACTCACCCCTTTATGAAGCTCCAAGTTTTGAAGACTCCTACCCTTAACACATCCTGCAACAACTGCTCATAGTGCCTCGGGTTCCATCTCCCTGCCCCACTACATGTTTTAATATCTGCAGCACAGTCTGAGGGTCCTGGTTGGCTTTATATGCAAATAGCATGAATAATTTTCTTTGATGTTTTATTCTATTGTATTTCATTTGGAACAGAGAAACTCAAAGGAGGAAGGAGGATGAATGAGAAAAGAGGGCAGCAAGCGCCTCCATGTAAGGTGCTCTGACTTAAATCAGCTTTCTGCAGATTCTCTGCTATTCCCAAATCAGCCTCCTTGCCTAATTCTCAAAAAGAACAAAACTTCTCCAGACAGAGCCCGCAAGGCCAGAGCAGGACAAGCAGTGTGTGCATCCTCCTCTCATCCCAAACCAGCAGTCCATGTAGAGCTAAAACCAGTCTCAAAACACAAATATAAAACAAAAAAAATCAGACTAAAAACCCCCAACTGTCTTCTGTATCATGAGCTCACAACAAGATCCAATCTTCCCAATTACAGCAATATGAATACTGGGAAAGAAATGAGTGAAAACCTCCAAAGTATCCTCAATTTACCTCCTCCAAAGTAAATTTCATTTGGGAAAAATAAAGGTAAATACATAACAGAGGGCCTTTGCTTAAGTTGACAATAATATTTGGCATAGTGTTTATTTCAGTTAGGAGGTTATGCCAGGGCACGAGGGGTAAATCCACAGATTTGGGGGTCAGAACACCTCGAGATTTAAATCCTAGCTCTGCCACTTTCAAGGGTGACCTTAAGCAAGTAACTTAGGCTTTGGATTCCTCATGTGTAAAATGGAAAAATAATATTACCAACCCAACGGGGCTGTCAAGAATTAAGTGAAATACTTGCATATAAAAGTACTTAACACATCCATTTAGGATATTTTATTGCTTCTAGCATTCATATATCTAAACTGTTTTAACTATTTCTGTCTCCTTAAGTAAAATATTTGTTTCTTTTTAGTTCACCTAACGCAGAAATCCCCAATCTTTTTGGCAGTACAGACCAATTTTGTGGAAGATCATTTTTCCACAAACTGGAGAGCAGTGGGGAGGATGGTTCAGGGATGATTCAAGTGCATTACATTTATTATGTACCTTATTTCTATTATTATTACATTGTAATATATAATGAAATAATTATACAACTCACCATAATGTAGAATCAGTGGGAGCCCAGAGCTTGTTTTCCTGCAACTAGATGGTCCCATCTGGGGTTGATGGGAGACAGTGGCAGATCATCAGGCATTAGATTCTCATAAGGAGAAATCTAGATCCCTCGCATGTGCAGTTCACAATAGGGTTCATGCTTCTATGAGAATCTAATACTTCTGCTAATGTGAGCTCAGGCAGTAATGCCAGCAATTGGGAGCTTCACACAGATGAAGCTTTGCTCCCTTGCCAGCTACTCACCTCCTGCTGTGCGGCCCAGTTACTAACAGACCACTGACCAGTAGCGGTCCATGGCCCAGGGGTTGGGGACTCTTGCGCTAAAGGCAGAAGAAAAGATAAACTTTAGGGAAATATGTGGATTCCATTTGGTATATGAATGTTCTAAATATTCATAACTCTTATAAATATTTCAAGTATCAAATAATGGAATAAAATGTCTTTTCACATCATCACACAATAACCATGAAATGATATCCAGGTACTGAAATCACTTATACTCTTCTATTTTCCCTAGCCACAACAAAGGAATTCTAAAACATCCCATCTCTGACACTAGCTATTTGATTTATAAGAGACAGGCAACAACACACTACTAACAAAATGACTTTAGCGAAATCTTAGGTACATGTGCCACTGCACCAACTCAGTTTGGACAAATAATTACACAATTAATTGTGCAGAAACATTAAATGTAACATAATAGTAAGCTTAAATGGATTGTTTCTATATTCTTTTCCTTAGCCAAGTATTTCTGGCTGTGTGGTTGGGATTCTGGTTTTTGTTTGTTTTATTTTATTTTAACCTGTCAAAAAATAAGAGAGAAATAAGTTAAAGAGGAGTAAGTATGTGGATGACTGTATGGTAGAGGTTCTAGGAGAGGAAGAATAAAAATATATGGGTTGCATCTGAACATTCTCTGGTGAAAGGCATATAAAGTCACTGTATTCTGTATACCACAGCCTGGGTCATGTTTGTTTCCTGAATGAATGATCACAATAATTCATTGCTACTACTAATAAAGATCATATGACTGAATGAAAATTTAGAGGGATTTTTCTTCTCTTTCACTAAACTGTCATATCCATGAAATCATTTTATCTTACAACCTCAAAATAAGGATAGATTTAACCATTCCAAATTCATAGATTGAAAATTTATGCATCCATTTAGCAAATATTTCATAAACACCTACTATACATAATTACAATCAGACTCATATCAATATGTGAATTTTAAACTGTGTATTATTTATGTTTCTTGCCTTACTGTGACAAACTTTTGAGAAGCTGAAAACGTACTTCCTGTCTATGACAAATAAAATCCAATTTGTAGACAGAAAACTGAAGTTGAAAAAATTAAGATAATGAGACTACATATGTCTACATCCAAACACACATGCCCGTGTGCACACACATACACATATGTCCTTTTATCTAATTTGGTGTCCACAAGGGGCTGCATAATATGAATCCACTGAAAATAGAGGTCAAAGTTCTATACTCAATAGTGAAATAAGCTTTTATTTAGTCTAAAGACTAAGAAAAATTTATTTTATAGCTTAACATTTTTAAATGTTCTAATTGAAACTATACATTCACTCTTAAGCAAAGAATGAATCAAGTCATAATTATTTTTCAAAATAATTTTTCTGACAAAAATTATGTGGTTTCTCTTGAAAATATCTTTCTGATTTTGTATTCATAAAGAGGATCATTTTTGCAAAAATAGCTTACGGTTTCTGCAATTCTTGCAAGAGCTTCTCTTTTTTTAAGATTCCTCCTATGCCATCATCCACTCGATTTTCTCTTTAATTACTAACTTGCCTAACCCTGCCAAATGCTCGTTTGCCAGTGGCTCTGCCTGCGATGCGAGCAGCTCTCCAACATCACTTTCACTGACATCATGAAATCCCATATTTTTGTAAGATTTACACTTCATATTTCCAAATTGCATTGTACCTGCAGTTTCCTGAAAGATGTTTACAACAATCTATTAGTGAAGGACAAGTAGAATGGATGGGTACAACAGACGGCAGATTAGGAAAGAGGGATGTTTGAGTAGGGGCCAGTTTTACAAGTGGTCAGTTTATTAGTAAATACTGTCATATTACAATACCTTTTTATTTATTTATTTTGAGACGGAATTTCGCTCTTGTCCCCCAGGCTGGAGTGCAATGGTGCAATCTGGGCTCACTGCAAACTCTGCCTCCCAGGTTCAAGTGATTCTCCTGCCTCAGCCTCCCGAGTAGCTGGAATTACAGGAGTGTGCCACCACGCCTGGCTAATTTTCATATTTTTAGTAGAGACAGGGTTTTGCCATGTTGGCCAGGCTGGCCTCAAACTCCTGACCTCAGGTGATCCGCCTGCCTTGGCCTCCCATTACAATAACTTTTGATTGTCTTTGCAACCCTGGAACTGACTGAAATCTCTGAGAATAACAGCTTGGAGGACATAAAAAGAAGCGCTAAGTTGTCTTGCTTAGAGAGCAAGAGGTACAGGTTTGGTTACTCTCCCTTTATTTCAGAAAGGCCTTTGTTTTCTAGTATGGTTTGGATCTGTGTCCCCAACCAAGTCTCACGTCGAATTATAATTCCCAATGTTGGAGGTGGGGCCTGGTGGGAGGTGATTGGATCATGGGGGCGGATTTGCCCTTTGCTGTTGTTCTTGTGACAGTGAGTGAGTTATTGCAAGATCTGGTTATCTAAAAGCGTGTAGCACCTCCTCCAAACCCCTTCCTCCTGCTCTGATCATGTAAGACATGTCAGCTTCCCCTTTGCCTTCCACCATATTGGTAAGTTTCTCGAGGCCTCCCCAGAAGCTATTATGCTTCCTGTACAGCCTGTAGAACTGTGAGCCAATTAAACCTCTTTTCTTTACACATTACCCAGTCTCAGGCATTTCTTTACAGCAATGCAAAAATGGACTAATCCACTTTTCAAGCTCCTAAACCCTCTTGCAGCCTGTGTGTTATTATTTCTAGGCTTTATTAGAAAGATGAATACATCGAAATAGAAATAACATATAAAAATTATATTAAAAACTCATCTGAATGATACTATTTATGAAGAAAAGACTGAGCCTGCAGAAGCCCTCTCACATGTCTCATGTGTCATGTTTTCCTTTACGAGGGTCCTTCTGCTCCTTATTCAAAGGACTGACTCACTCATGCAGGGCACCTGCACCCTCCTGGTCAGAAATGTGAGTGTGGAAGGCAGGCAGCCTGGGTGCAAATCCTGCCTCTCGAACTTACTATGTGACCGCAGGTGAGTTGTTGAATCATCCTGTGTTTCAGTTTCCTTACCTGTAAAATGGAGGTAATTATAGTGCCGTACTTACTCTGCTGAGTAAGAGGATTTAAGTGATAAGATAATACATGGAAAGTGCTCCATGGTGCCTGGGGTCCAGTAAGCACAAAGTGCTAGTCTTTACCGGGAACGTCAAACACCAACTGGTGCTCAGCAAACACGAGGCCCCACACTAAGGCCTGGGAATACAGAGATCATATACATGCCTCAGGCCTGAAAAGTGTTCTAAGATTTTAGAATTCCAAAGGTATCCTCACATTCACAAGCAATTTGGGGATGGGGGACTGGGACGGACATTCAGTGCCACCTGTGTCTCCTGGCACCTCTACGACTCTAGATTGGGCATCTCTAATGTCTTTAGACTTTCCTCCACTGGAAAAAAAAATGGAGACAATACACCTTAATTCACAAGTTCTTTGGAATGAGTATGGCATACAAGACACATTTAAGAAAGCTTCTAGGACAGACTCACCCCAACACTCACAAATGTGCATCTCCCTTCCTTTTTAAAAGAAGCCCATAAATGTAACTTGAAAATACCTAGAAGAAGATGTGCCATTTAAATAAAAGTGATCTGTGATTAATTTTAAATCCTTCTATGTCCAAACTACAAGTCTTAGAAGATTGTGGATCGGTAATAGCCATAACTTCTCAAATTCCTCAAAATTTATTTTTTCATCCTGTACTGAAGTGGCTTACCAAGGAACTAAGAAAGTTGTATTGTAATACCCATTCTGGGGCTCTGTTTTATAAAGAAGAGAAAAATAACAGTTTCTAAAAATAGGTAAGAAAATTACATGAAAATGAGAGGTGAAGTGAGGAATGGCAAGAATTGTAGAACCAAATCAGTGGGCTGGACACATGGGAGACGGTGAGGGATGGTGTGGGAAGAACCCAAGTGGGAAGCTAGGCTTCCACTGCCTTGACCTCCACATTGCCAGGCTTCTCTGGCATGTTCCTTTAATCAATGGTCCAAAGAGGGAGAGACTCAGCTCTCACCCATGCACCTGAGTAAGTGACTTGGGAGACATAGCAAATGCTGAGTAAGCACAGAGAGCCTGTATCTGGTAGGTTTGATTGCTGGACAAGGCCATGGCCTAAGTTGCCTTGTATACTTATTCCAGGGACTTTTTGTCTACATGTGAATGGAGTGATATGGATCCTTTACCACTACTGGACACAAATAAGAAACCTCAAAGAATAAGTACTACCAACAGAGGGTCAGTGATGTGTTTTTGTATAGCTTTAGCATTATCTAAATGCAGGGACATAAAAATGCATGGTACAAAAAAAACCCACTTAATTAACAATTTGCCATTCTGATAATTATACATAGAAGGCATTGTTTAGGTTTTTCTATCTTTGGTCACATTTTAGGGCTATTCTGATTTAAAAGTATAGAGAAGATAGATTTCATATATTTTTGCAATAAATGGTGACTTACACATAACACAAATCCTGAAACTTTGTGGAAATGTTAACAAAGTAATTGTATAACATACAAAACACTGTAGGGAAGTACAGTGTTTAGAAATGCTTCAATTATTACCAAGGTGATGTAGTTAAATGAGGATAATAAAATATAATTAAACATTAATTACAGAAACTATCAAAAATAATTGACTTGTACAAAGCACAGCACTCCTATTAAAAAGAAACTGATGGATAATAAAATATATAGAGTATTCTGTCCTCTAGACATAATTATTCCAAGGCAGCAATTAAATTTATAGAAAACTGTTAAGTTTCTTCTGTGACACTTTACTACTGTGAACTCAAGATGTTTTGAGTGAGAATTGCCTCCAAAAAATTCTTACGATTGTTTAACATCTTAATAAGAAGTACTGCCATAAATTCAAATGTGTGTTATAAACAAAAAAAGATGAATTTTAAGATGCTTAGGACTCTGCTATATTTGTCATATTTCTAGTGTCCACAGGATTGACTTTTGCTCCAGTTGGAAATGTCTAATTCTTCTATAGCCAAATCTGAGCACAGCTTAATATTGAAGAAAAATTTAATGCTAATGCAAAAATAACATTCTGCAGAAAGAGTGACAGAATATATTTTTATGAACAATTATCAGGCCAAATTTTTTTATACAAGTTTGTTTCTTCATCATTTAAGAAAGCAGGACACTGTTCCATGAAATCATTCTGGCGTCTTATAGGAAGCATAATGTTTTTAAAAGGGTACAGAAATCTCTCCTTTTTGGCCTTTTTCTAGCATATTCAGACAATACTGAGAATTCTCTACATACAGGCAGTTGTAAACACAAACTTCTTTACACTGCTGCTGGAGGTGAGAGGAGAATAGGATATATTTTTACACTGACAAATGTTTGAACCACTGGAAAATGAACATGACTTTAGTAGGTAAAATTATCATGTACAGGTATCAGAAAGGCAAAATAAAAGCAGAAATATTGAGAACTGTGTGTGGGGAACAGCCTTCAAAAATCCAATTGTATTTCATTTTCCTCCTCATTTAGTCTTTTTTTTTGGCTGCAAAAGATGCTTTAAAAACATATTGTTTTAGTCCAAAGATACCCCTGGCATAAGCAACAATAATACTACAGGGACATTAAATTAAGGAAAGAACCAACTGATATGTGTCTATGAGAGAAGAGCTACAGGGTGAGGAACTGGGGACAAAGGAGGAAGACACTATTAGCAAGCACTGGGGACCTCCTTTATTGATGTGGGGGAAAAGTCTGAGTCCCAGAATGAACATTTCCTGAAGCAGAGCTGAAATGGAACTGTGATGGACATGTAATGTAAACCCTGATATCAAAAGCCACTGAAGCGGGGGGGGCTGTTTGTTACCGAAGCATAACTTAGCATAAGCTGACCGACACAACGCCTAACATCCAGTTTTTATAAGCAAGTTATGGTTTAAGGACCTGATTTTAAATGACTAAAAAAGTTATCCCTCACCTGCAAAGCCTTGTTTTTACATTAAAATAAATTTAAATGATTTGGCAACATTCCTTAAATATGCCAGATTTTGACAACTCAAAATTATACCACTAAAGAAATTCCAGAGACATGTGTGTTCATCATCCATCTCTATTCACATGACAGAACATTTCAGCATAACTCAGCAAGAGGCAATTTTTTATACCTGGAGTGTGGCACTAGGCAATTCTGGCAAGGAGTTTCTGAGAGAGGAACAGAAAATGGAATAAGGAAGTCATTGATACTATATGGAAATTCACCACTGTTGCTGCCGTGACTGAAGAGGCAATGTGAGTTCTATGCCATAAGAATCACAATGTAAAATAGGTTAAGCATAAAACAAAATAATATAAGCACCTACCCACAAAACTTAAAATTTATTGGAAGATTTGGCAGAAACAGCTGAGAGTAGTGCTTAATAAATCCCAGGCCCTGTGCTAAAGCCTTGGGTTATGAAGATAATATACATTCTGTTGCCTGTGAAATCTGAAAAGGGTCTGTAACTGCATGAACTGCAAAGACACCCTCACATTCACAGGCTGTGTGTGTGTGTGTGTGTGTGTGTGTGTGTGTGTGTGTGTGTGTGTTGTGTGTGTGTGTGTGTGTGTGTGTGTGTGTGTGTGTGTGTGTGTGTGTGTGCATTTTTAGGTAGAGACCAATTAGATACCTTATTCAATTCAACGTAAACCCCTGAAAATCTTGGAGGTCATTCCCCTGTTATTGTTAAACAATTTATCACTCTTACTGGAAAGGAAGTAATGCTTAACACCTTAGGGGTGCATGCAGAAATCGATTAAAATCTAAAGACAATAATCCAGCATGATATTTCACTTAAATTTACCTCCACAGCCTGTCAAATTAGAAAATTCATTTATGTATGTGTGTGGGCTGTGGAAGGGGGAGAAAACAGAACACAGAAGGGAGTCATTATATTTCTTTACAGAATCAAAATGACACGGTGCAGTCACAAAGACACCGGCCCTTTGGTGTTGGCCTACAGAGCACTCACGAGGCAGCACAGTCTCCAAAGATGGCATGAAGCTTTAAAAGGACCAACTGGCCCATCCAGGTTAGAAAGATCTTTCACTAGTGCTGTCTGTGACAGACAATATACCACTGTCAGGCTGCGACGGTTTGTAGAAGACAGAAGTCTGCACATTAAGTCTTTTTCAGAGGGGAGTTCACTGAATGTGTGGAAACAAAGGCTTGGTCTTGTTCTGCCTATGGAACCCTCAGCATCTCAGGCAGGGGAGCAGTGGGTCTCTGGATGGCAGGCCAGGACTTCTAAAGTAGGCAGCAGGCCTGGCCCAATCACACTCAGTCACTGCGGCTGAGGTCAGTGTGACACGCTTTTTAGATGCTTGAAGAATTCTTGGTAGACCTCACTTTGCCACAGTAATTAAAACGGGATGGTTTTCAAACTCCTGGATAGTTTTACCCCTAGAATGAGGAAACTGGTCATTGTGATGCATTCTGCCCCAATAAGAACACTGTTTTAAGTTTTAGACACACCTACAAAAGGGACACGATCCAAACAAGACCGAACAGAAAGACAGGCTTCAGAAATGTTGATGGGAAACCATAGATGCAAAGCCTGGAAAAATTGGTGGAACTGAGTAGTTACCTCAAAAAACTGGGGGATACAGGCAGGGCAACAGTGGCTCATGTCTGTAATTCCAGCACTTTGGGAAGCTGAGGTGGGCAGATCACTTGAGGTCGGGATTTCGAGACTAGCCTGGCCAACATGAAACCCCATCTCTACTAAAAATACAAAAATTAGCTGGGCATGGTGGCACACACCTGTAGTTTCAGCTACTCGAGAGCCTGAGGCAGGAGAATCGCTTGAACCTGAGAGGTGAAGGAGCCGAGATCCTGTCACTGCACTCCAGCCTGGGTGACAGAGCAAGACTCTGTCTCGAAAAAAAAAAAAAAAAAAAATGGGAGGATACAATGCAACACAATTCAATAAATATTTACTGAGCAACTTCCAGGTGGACAATCCTATGCTAAGCACCGTGGTGGGAAATGTAGATAACGATAAGAAACAGCTTCTGTCCTCAGGGAGTTTGTAATCTAAACGGGGGACGGGGGAAGAGGAGGTTGAAAATAAGCAAGTCACAAACACAAAACAGGCCTGAGGAAACACACAGTACTATGACCTATGGGTGGAAAAGACCATGTTTCACTAGAGGACCTTTCTGAGAAATAGATAGGATTTTGGGAGCCAGAGGATTTTTGAGGGGAGGGTAAGGAATAAGAACATTATCAAGGCAGGATGCGGTGGTTCATGCCTGTAATCCCAGCACTTTGGGAGGTTGAGGCAGGAGGATCACTTGGGCCTAGGAGTTCGAGACCAGCCTGGGCAACATGGGGGGGCCCATCTCTATAAAAAATACAAAAATTAGCCAGGCGTGGGTCACAGCTACTTGGGAGGCTAAGGTAGGAGGATTGATTGAGCCTGGGAGTATGAGACTGCAGTGAGCTGTGATCGCACCACTGTACTCCAGTCTCGGCGACAGAGCGAGACCCTGCCTCTAATAAATAAATAAAGGAGAGGAGAGCAAGAGTAGATGCTGAGCAGGCAAAGACCAAATGCTCTTAGGGAAGAAAAAGGAGGTAGCAATTTAATCAGCTTCCTTTCTGTCAAAAGGCTAAGCCCTAAGTAGTTTGAATCCTAATAAAATACTGCTTTTGTTGTTGTTTGTATTAGAGACAGGGTCTTGAGCGCCACCATCCATGCCCAGCTAATTTTCGTATTTTTTGTAGCAAGACTCTGCCAAAAAAAAAAAAAAAAAAAAGAACATTATCAAGAATAGGACAAAGAGTCAGAAAACAAAATGTATGGGGCTGGAAAAATATCAAGAATAGTCTCGTTTTGGCTGGAAAATAGGGCTTGACAAGAAAAAGAAGATTAGCACATCTAACACATATTTCCAAGGCATATTTATACTTAAAAAATTTTTATCACATTAATATAATGTTCTCATCACAGTTAGGAAAATGAAGCATAAAAAAAATCTTCCTCACAATCCCTCTGTTACACGTAATCCTTTTTAGTCCAGCACATTGCAAGCACTCACAGATTGCTGAGTTGAATGGAAACATGAACTTACATTTTAAAAAATAGTGTACAGCATATATATATATATATATATATATATATATATATATGATTACTGGCATTTTTCCTCCAAAAATCAGTCATGTGTTTCTCCCCTTTCTATCTGCTTGTAAACACAGCCCACTCTTGCTAAATCCATGTTCACAATATGTTCCCCATTTTAACCCCATGTTAGCTTCCTCTCTACACCCGGCATAGCCTATGGCTTCCGCCTGTGTCAACCAATCACATCTGCACCCAAGCAAAGGACCACAGATATTTTAACAGTATCCTAAACAGAATAAATGAGGACAGGGATTTGTATGTGTGTTATTTACTGTTACATTTCCAGTGTCTAAAACAGTAACTGGCACAGAGTGTGTTGATCAATAAATATTTTGTTGTTGAATAAGGTAAACAGATTTGTAAACTTACACAGAATAAGCCAAAATACAATTATGTATTTTATTTGTTTACCTGCTACTTAAGATTATTCATGATATTAATAGAGCAGCACAATCAAGATTTTACAATAAACGAAATGTGAAAATGTATCTTTTAAAAATCCTTCTTTGATGGGCACTAGTGTTAACATCTGAGTAATCACTCCCCCAGAACTCATCTTTAAATGTTTAATTATGTTTAAATAATAATAATACGGGTTAGCCTCTACTGTGATTTTTAGACTCAACCTGAACTTTCTGGTCATAAATAACGTCACACATTTTTAACTGTTAAAAAAAAAAGTACTGTAGTCATTCTGATACTTCATTTAATATTACTATTTACAATTATTTTTTATGTTTACTGAGAAAATGACTAGCACCATATGGACTAACTCAGAGGTATCCTGCTGAGATGCTATGCTTTATCAACAATATGCTAAATGCTGCTCTCCTTATGACAACCCCCAAACACTTTCTCTTCTAACAAGTGCTTTGCTTCATATTACAACCTTTCGTTAAGAAGTCAAGCTTGCTCTCTCAGTCCTCTGCTCTTTCTTCTTTGCCTCCCTCTCCTGTTCTATCCTTTGTGCTTGCTTACATACTAGCTAGGAAAGGGGTCCTCCAAATTCAGCCTGGGGCTTGCTGCATTTGGGGAAAAGACATTTGCAGGTTCCAAAATGGCCTGGATGTCAGCAGCAGTGCACATGGAAGAGGAGGGCCTTCCAGGACTCCTAGAGCACTGTGATATGCTAATCAGGACCCAGCCTCCACACTTGCCAACCACCATGACGTGCAGTTCCTTCTGAGCTGCCCTGATATAGCTGCCAAACCTGTGACCTACTTTCACACAGCCCTGTGCTCCTGGCTCCCCACAGGCAATGCCCTTCCACAGGGTGGACTTGCTACCTGTTTTCTCAAAACTGGAACTCACACTGAGCCAGCCAGATACCCTTTCAGCCTTTCAGTCCTACTGCCTGTGGAGATTCAGTCACCATGTGTCAGCATTTTAAAAGCCATTCGTTCTCAGAGTTCTTCCCATAGCTCTTCTCCCACTAACATCTCCCCACCTTGCCTCCCACTCCCCCGGCATATGGTGAAGCAGGGCCAAGACAACTTGGGAAAGGTGTCTTGTTTTAAGATGCTAATCTCCGGCTTTCTGTTCCGTTCTACCAGCTAGAGGCCTCTTTCATGTGAAGATCATATGCTTTGGGCATCACAACTGCTGAAAAACTGTGGTTATTAATTGCTCAAGTCAGGCTGGAAGATGTATTGATCTTTCCTCCCTCGGGAGCCCCTGTGTTTCTTACCCATCTCACTTACTTGGCAATTAATCACATTTTGCCTTGAGACATCTGCGGTTTCACTTTTGCCATTTTCCTTAGCTCTTTGTTCCCAACTGGCTGGTCCACTTGACGCACACAGGTTTTAGAGATTATCTGTCTCTGAGTTTTCCACAGTCCTACACGGTCCTACACAAACCGGGTCTCAAAAGTATTTTGGACTGACTTCTGGTCTGGAAAATGTCTTCCTGCTCCTCCCTGCTAAGCACAATGATAAACCTTGAAAATACCACAAGGGGCAGCCAAAGGTTCCATGTGAAAGGTGAAGAGTAAGGTAAACTGGTCAGAGACGCTGCCCTGCCAATAGAAGAAGGCAACCCGGACCTGGCATTTCCCAACCCACAGCCTATATACAGCAACAGAAGGCAGTCCCAGTAAGTGCATTCCTTCTGCAAATTGAAAGAGTCTCACCAACAAAACCAGGAGCGGCGGAACCTGCAAGGCAGACAGATCAATCACCCCACTGAAAAAATGTGGCCAGATGAAGCACTCTCCTACCTCTCTAGGCCTCAGATTCTCCTCCCCAACTCAGACAACCATGCAAGGGGGATCACCCAGCCCAGGAAGGGGTCTCCTTCCCTACTAGGCCTCAGAAACATGAGGCAGCTGGGCACACCAGAAAAGGGAATCCCACCATGAAAAGTACCCAGCCCAGGAAGCACTCTTCATCCATTTCCTTCTTATAGGCTACATACTCCATTGCTCCACATAATGCAGTAGGGAACCCAGCCTGACAAAAACTCCCTCCTCCTCCTCAAGCAGCTGCACCAGCAGCTCAAGATAAACCAAGCAGACCAAAGTAGCACTACAAAGGCTCTGAATGTTAAGTCATCCCTACAACCACAGTCCACAAAAGTAGCCTGTGTGCTAAATGTTAAAGTGGAGACTCAACATAATAGCCAGAATGTCAGGAGATGATAAATAATCACCCATCATACCAACAACCAGGAAAATCACAACCTGAATGGGAAAATACAATTAGATGATGCCAACACTGAGATGATCAGTGTTAAAATGATGATACAAGAACTTTAAAGCTGTCATCGAAAAAATACTTCAACAATGAACTATAAATTACCTTGAAACAAATAAAACCAAAATCTCAGCTGAAACAGAAGTTATAAAAATGAACAATATTGAAACTGTATAATTAAAAAATACTACAACAGAAATAAAAACTGACTAGATGGGCTCAATAGTAAAGTGGAGATGACAGAGGACAGAATCAGTTAACCTGAAGACATACCAACAGAATTTACTCAATCTAAACAGCAGAGAAAAAATACATCCCGTTTGCCTTTTCCTTTTTTTTTTTTTTTAAATATTATCAACATCTACACTGATATTTAACTTCTATTTTAATCATTAAAGTACCAAAAGGGAAGAGGAAAGTATGGATGAAGGAGTATTCAAATAATAATAATAATAATAATGGCTGAAAATTTCTCAAATTTGGTGAAAGACATAAACTCACAGATTGACGAAATCCAAATAGGATAAACAAACCCAACCAAATCCACAACAACACACATCATAATTAAACTTCTAAGACCTAAAGACGAAGAAAAAGCCTTAAAAGCAGCCAAAGAGAAAAGGTGCATTACTTCTAGGGGAGTAACAATTCACATGATAGTAGATTTCTTGTCTGAAACCATGGTGGCCAGAAAAAATGTCCTTGGCATTTGTCAAATACTGAAAGAAAAGAACTATCAACTGAATTCTATATGTGGTAACAATATTCCTAAAAAATGAAAGGGTAAATAAAGACATTCCTAAATGAAAGAAAAGAGCATTTGTACTAGCAAATCTACCCTTAATAAATGGCTAAAGAAAGTTCTCTAAACAGAAAAGATAAACAGAACCAAGTTTGAAACTTCAGGAAAGAAAAAGAACATCAGAATGGGTAAAATTGATGGTTAAGCAAAAATTATTGCAGCATCTGATGTAGTACACAATGTATATACAGGGAATACTTAAGACAATTATATTTAAAGACAGGAAAGGATAAAGATAACCAAATGGCAGTCAGGTTTCTACATTCTACACAAGGTTTAACACTCATTCAAAGTGGTAAAACACTGATACTGGCTGTGATACATTATTATCATACCTAGAGATATCACTAAGAAAAGTATACAAATAGATGTACTAAAAAACAAAAATCAAAAATCACTGAAAACAAATCAACACAGAACCACTTTTTAAATGTTCAAATAACCCACAATTAAGAAAATAGAAACAGAAGAATGAGTCAGAAAAACGACAAAAGACTTAGCCCAAACATATCAATAATTACCTTAAAAGTAAACAGTCTTAACAAACCAAATAAAAGACAGAGATTGTCAGAGTGGATAAAATAACATGATCCAATAATATGCTGTCTATTAGAAACTGGTTTCACATACAATTTCATATGTAGATTGCAAATAGGATAGAAGAAGATATACCATACAAACAAATAAAAAAGGCAGAAATGGCTATATTAATATCAGATAAAGTAAACTTAAGGGGAAAGTAAAATACTAAAGACAAAGAAGAATGTGACATGATCATAAAACAATCAACTGACTAGGAAGGTGTAACAATCCTAAAAGTATATGCACCAAACAACAGGGCCTCAAAAACTGATAGAGCTGAAAGGAAAAACAGAAAAATCCATAATTACAGCAGGGGACTTAAATACCCTACTTTCAGTAATAATTAGAACTACTAGGCAGAAAATCAGCAAAGGATATAGAAGAAATGTACACCACAATCAACCAACAAGATATAATTGACATATATTTTAAAACTCTACTCAGCAGCAGAATACACATTTTTCAAGTGTTCATGGAACGAATGTTCATCATGATAGAGCATATTCTGTGCTATGGAACAAAATTCTACAAATTTGAAAGAACTAAAATCACACAGAGCATGTTCTCTAGACCGTAACAGAATCAAACTAGAAATCAATAACACAAAGACAACAGAACAATCTCCAGATACTTGAAAATTAAACATTCATTTCTAAATAATGAATGGTTCAAAGATGACATCTCAAAAGGTATATTTAAAAATCCATAGAATGTAATAAATATAAAAATACAACACATCAAAATATGTAGCATGCAGCTAAAGTAATGCTGAGAGGGAAATTTACAGTACTAAATGCCTACATTAGAATGAAGAACATCTAAAGTATTACATGTAAAAATTCTCCATAAAATATTAGCAAATTGAATCTAGCAATGTACAAAAAGAATTATGCACCATGATTTACTTAGGATTTATTCCTAGGACACAAGGGCAACATAAGGGATCTTTGTGGTCATGAAACTCTTCTGTATCCTGACTGTGTTAATGTCAATATGCTCATGATTGTAAGATGTTAGCACTGGAGGAAAATGGGTGAAGTGTACACAATCTCTTTGTGTTTTTTCCTTACAACTGCATGTGACTCTACAATGATCTCAAAAATTACAGCACCTGTGGATGCTGACTGTAATTCAACTCAGCCATCAATGTTTAAGCAATGTTATGTTATAGAAGACTGACAGTGTCGTGGTTGTTGATACTCAGGGGTAAGACTCCCCAAAACTAGGATTTCAGAATGTTATCTGAGATTTCAACTTTATAAACCATGCAAAATGAAAAGAAGATGGAATACACAAATTTTCAAAAACAATCACTATGATCACTATGATTGTTAGACATATAAGACTAGATTATAAGCTGACAGAACTCACCTATTTAAAGAGAGGACATGTGGCTCAGAGGGTGGTTGAAGAAACCATGCTAACAAAGAAACAAAGAAAGTGCACGGCATCCATCCCAACTACTTCCAGGGGAAAAGAAGCCTTAGTCAAATCTATTACTAATACCCTGTTGGTAAGGCATCTGCACCATGGAGAGAGAAACACAGAATTGTATTTATTGGACTTCAATTATTCCAGTCCTGCTCTCTCTCCTGGAGTGCACAGTAGATAAATGAAAATATTTAGAAATCCACATTAAACTTGCGTTGGAAAACTGAGAACAATAGCTGAAATTTATGGTTGTACACACGTCTGCCTTTGCTTTTTTCCTCTAAGCCAGCCAAGATCACAATCCTATATTCTTTCCAAAGCTTTTTAGTCCTTTTCCTGTTTAAATGAATACATTGACATTCTGGTTTCACATGTTTGTCATATTAGTTTAGTTTATGTGAGTCCCACTCTTAAGAGTTTGGTGGCAAAACTAGCCTTCTGAGCCCAAGGCCCAGCCTATTGGCTGTGGGAAATTCACCACTGAAATGGCACCAACCACAGGTGACCCATTAGAAGTGAGGCGAGCTCTCAAGACGACGGACATTCCTTCTGTTTGCTTTGTGGTCCAGTGTGATCTTTCGAACCTACTAGTCATATTTCTGCCAAAACTAGCTAATTAGACATGGTGCTTTGTTCTTTGACTATATATTAACACAAATGCCTCATGATGAGTAGAAATATACTATATTTATTTTGACTAGCAAATAATTTTGCATTTTTGTTTACTTTAAAGCACTATGAAAAATCCAAGATATTAAAATTATTATAATAGACAATGAAATTATTTTCTTCCAATACAAGATTTTGATATAGACTTTTATTAATAAATTTATATTGAGTTTTCCGAACCACATCCATCTTTCTCCATCAGGATTCCCACCTAGTTTCCTAATGCCCAGTGCTCAAGTAGCCTGTCAGGTAAAAAGCAACTGAATTAGATGGACTTAATAGGTTTGTATTTAAAGATAAAGTAAAACTTAAATGGCTATAATGGCCAAAGATTACAATTTACACAGATGAAATACTGCCTAAAGGGTCATCTGTTATTCATGGACAAAAAATAATAATAATAACCTAGGCAAACTAAACCCAGAAAAGATGGCTTTAAAAGAAAATGAAGAATGACAGAGGATATAATCAGTAAAATTTAAGAGATATTTTAAGTCATTGATAAATAAAATCTTTTTCATAATATTTATGAGGAAAATAATTGATTCTGATTTAAATAATTTCATTAAGATAAATATGAAAATGGGAAGAAATTGGAAACAGATTAATAGCACTCTATGGAAAATTGATTATGGGAAGGAATTAAATTGGCTTAATGATGTTCCCTCAGGAACTTCATGAAAATTAATTCATGCTGGGCCAGTTCTGATTAAAATGTTTATATTCATAAGTTGGAAGTCAAAACATCCTATGTCCTGATGACATCACTGTGTTTCTTAGACTCTGCTGTATTCCATACTGCAATTCTGCCTTCTCACAATTCTCACCCCAGTCCTTCCATTGCTCTCTTTCCCCTAGTCCTTCACTTCTGTGTTTTTCCCCATCTCTCACGCTTATACACAGGTACACAGGTATTCCCCAAGGTTCCATTTTCAGCCCACCTCTGTAAATCCCATCTCCCTCCCTCCCTTCCTCTCCCAAATTCTCTGCCTCTCTTGCCCACCCCCCGCCCCCAAGCACTTTAATGCCGATGACTTCCATCTTCACATCCTGCCTGGTCCTTTCTCCTGAGTGCCAGTTCTACATTTCCAATGCCTGCTTGACTCTTTCCTATGGACGTTCCACCGTTGCATTAAATCTGAACCATTCAAAACTGGATTGACATCTTTCTCCATAACCTACCAGACACAGGGGTGTGCTGAAGTTGGCTCAAACTAGCTTGTGAACTGACTGTGTCCATCTCTTCCCACCTCCACTTTCAGTGGCACCGTCCTGGGGGCAGGCTGAAATGGGCTTTGGTGAGGGCATTTACACCATGGAAACTGGCAAACACAAGAAGAAGAGCCCTTTGTTCACCAGAGAAAAAAGCACACCCTTGCTTATACGGTACCACCATATCCTTAAACAGCAAAGAAACTTGAAGCCATTTCAGGCACCTCACCCACCTTACCCTCCACATTTAATTAATTACCAAGTTATTTGTATTCTATTTCTGAAATGACTCTCACACATCCACTTTCTTTCCAGAACCAATGCCACTGCCTTCGCTCAAGGTCACCCGTGTGTGCCTACGCTCTTGCAACAGTTTCCTAGCTGGTCTCTCTGACTGCCATCTTTTATAACACAATCCATCCCTCAAGCAGCCACAGAATTGTCTTACTTTCAACACAGCCTGCAACATACCATTCTGCTTTAATGTCTCACCATGTTCTAAAGAACAAAGCTCCAAATCTTCTCAGCAACAGTAGATCATTCTGTGTTCCCTGACCACAAAAACATGCACCTACACACATCCATCTTTGCCTTATCCCCTGAGTTCCCTCATCCTCCTCTCAAGGCCCACTCAGCTGAGAAGCCCCTTCCCAGCTCCCCTCAGTAAGAATGAACTAGTCCCTCCTCTATGCCTACACGACCTTTGTCTTGGCACCACCCTGTTCTGGCCTCATGCTTTATGCCTCCCACTTGCTCAACTTGGTCAGCAATTGACTTCATTTCCTTCCATTTTTAAAACATACTTTTGCCCTTAAGTGGATTCTATTTTCCTCTCAAGCATGTATTTTCTTCATTTTGCTTCCCTAACCCAATTGCAATTATCCCCAAACCATAAGCATCTACAGAGTTAAGGATGCCTACTCTGTCTGTCACAATCATGCAAGATGAAAGGATGTTTAACCCCAGGCTGGGTGTTCCAGGTGGCTGCAATTAAAGCAAATCTTTTATTTCTCCACTTTGGTTGACTCTATGATTAAAAAAGAAAATGATTTCATTAAAGACAATTTAGTTGACATTTCTGCTTTGGTACAACTTGGAGTTGAGACGGCTTTCACTGCCCTGAAATAATTTAGCATGCAAGAACATCAAGAAACAAGGCGCAGGAGTGCCATCAACATAGACGGGAAATGGAGAAAACACAAAGGGAGCCACAGGAGACAAATGGCCCGTGGTAAGTTTGGTTTGTCATAAAAAGCATGGGCAGCCACGACAGCTTCTGGCTAGAAGGTGCGTTGGCAACCTTCCTCCTGCCTTTCCCTTTCTAAGCTTCACCTCCCTCTACCTCTCTTTGCTCTCTACTTCTTAAGCAACTGAAGTGACATCTTCATCATGTGCCAAAATTTAGCAATGTGCCATTGCAAGGAAAGAGAACCACAGGCTCCAGGGTCCTAAGTGAGATGAGATGAAAAAGCAGCAAGAGGGAGTGTCGCTGCAGAAAGAGCACAGCAGGCCCTGGAGTCGGGCGGAACAAAATGACTTCTGCCCCACACTCCTGCTGTCCTCATAAGATCCAAGAGGAAGCAATGGAGTGTGGGAGCAGTTTTCTGGCTTCTTTCTCTCCGTTGCTTGGGTATAAGGGAGAGGAGAAGACAGAGGTGCACTGCCCCAGCACACATTCCGCCTCTCTTGTTCATGACTCCTCGTGGGTGTCAGGCCACAGCATCACTCCATTTCTACCCTCAGAGGTGACACACAACTTCATGTTCTCTTTGGGTGACTAGTGACCTCAGTTCACTTTGAACAAAATGTACTCACTGGTATGAAGATCCATGTTTGGACAACTCCTCTCATATATGGGATGGAGTAAACTCCTTTGTCTATGAAGACAGATTACTTCTTATTAATGGAAAGTTATTAACCTGAAAATCTGCACCATATCTACCAGATCATTTAGACACAAATTTTATTTTATTTTCATTTATTTATTTATTTACTTATTTTTTGAGACAGAGTTTCACTCTTGTTGCCCAGGCTGGAGTGCAATGGCACAATCTCAGCTCACTGCAACCTCCGCCTCCCATGCTCAAAAGATTCTCCTGCCTCAGCCTCCCTAGTAGCTTGGATTACAGGTGCCTGCCACCCCACCAGGGTTTTGTTGTTGTTGTTTTAGTAGAGGTGGGGTTTTACCATGTTGCCCAGGCTGGTCTCCAACTCCTGACCTCAGGTGATCCACCTGCCTCGGCCTCCTGAAGTGCTGGGATTACAGGCATGAGCCGCTATGCCCGGCCAAATCTAGACACAAATTTTTAAATTAACACCTACCAATACAAATAATTTTTAATATTTCTAAGTCTGGATATCCATTTAGTATATTTTATAATTAGAACTTATGAAATTTTACACAGAATTATCAGAAAAGTGTCCTACATTTGTATAATGTTCTCCTTTTGCAGGCATTCACTGTCTCAGTCTCACAGCAGTTCTCTGTGCTGCTCTCCGAACGCTGCAGGAGAAGAAACAGCATACCGTGTAATAGCAGACGAATGGTGATCTGCTCTGTGAGAGGTAAAGACATTTTCTTATAAGGGATAAAGGAAGAAAATGGCAAAAAGCACAGACACAAAAAGATGTGCTCTCTAGTTTTTCTTTAGGGCATTTACTCGATAGCTAACAACAGACTGGGGTTGTCCGCGTACCGTCCTGAAGGGAGAGGTGTCCCCATCTTCTCCACCTGTGACCCAGAGACATTCCTTCTCTTTCCAGATCATCATCCTGACCCTCTCCCCTGACCATCCTTTCTCCCCTTCTGCTCTCAAACAATCACAGATTTTCCACAGCTTGAAACAGCCATGGATTAGTGCTGCTGCTTTTCTAGAAAACATCTCCCTCCCTCACCTCCTGTTTTCTTTCTTCATTACTAAGTTTGGTTTAGAATCAAAATCTCTATTTCATCATCACCCACCCACACACTTTGACATCCTTCATGAGCTGGCTCAAATTCTTTATTAAACTATTTTTATTGCTTGCATGAAAGTCAACAACAACCTTCCCTTTGCCACAGAAACGAGCCTTCCTCGTAGCCTCTCCAGGCATGGGACAGTTTCCCCCTGCCCCACTCCTTCCAGACATGCTCCCCTTCCTGCATGTCCAAGCCTCTAACCCTCCTTCTCCTCCCTTTCCTGTTGGGGTCTACCATTGCCCCTAGTGACGCAGGGGCTTTGAGGTGGAGTTCTTAGCCTCCTGCTCTTTCTTCTCTACGTCTCCTTCCTGAAGAGCCTGAACCACTGTGCGGATGATGGCATGGGGGAAGTGCATCTCACGCACCTTTGCTCTACCTCCCGTGCTTCCTCAGCACTCACTGCTTGAGATCCTCAACCGTCAACCTGGCTTCTCCATGCTCACAAACCTTGCACTCCCTAAGTTTCCTAAGTGTCTACATCTATAATATAAGCGTTGAAATATCTTTCCTGCCTGATCCAGAGGGTGGTTGGAATAATGGAATGGTTTTTAAATCTTTATAAACACCTAAAGTATTGGCATATCAATTCTCCTACCAACCCCCTGACTCTAAATAACTCTTTTTACTAAGCCATAAGATCTAAATCCTCTCCAATTTGTTCTCCCTTCACCTTGGTGGGATGGTGAATCTCCAGGTCCTAGGGTTTTCCTCTGATGTGTCTCACAAACCCATTCTTGCCCGTCCAGTTCCTCCTTCCTCACTCTTTCTGCCCAGGTCTCCATCCACCAGGACTTGCTTCCTGCAACAGTTGCCTAATTCACACATTTCCAATTTTCCCTCTTTGATCCATTCTGCTACCCCCAGAATAATCTTCCTAAAACTTAATGTCTAACACATCTCATCCCATTCCCTAAAATGATTATAGTTCCCACTATGGCCAGGAAAATATCCAAACTCTTCTGGCTGACTCTCAAATTCTCTACAATATAACCTTTTCTCTCCAGCCAAAATTATTTCCAAGTCATTCCAAAGCCACAAACCACAACCCACTACTCCTAAATGTAAATGTCATATCTTCCCCTTTGCAGCTCTGTGTGTGTGTCTGTGTCTACGTTTTAAATTCATTTTGTGTAATTCACACTGTGCAGTCCACTATTGACTGAGCATGTAGTTTTGACCCATTTTGTATTTTAAACTCTAAGCAGAGTAATATGATCATAAAATATAATTTGAAGGGCATTTTGGTTTAAATAATGACTCACCATCGAGCCTTCCACTGGGGAGTCAGGCCCAGAGCCAAACCAAAAGAAATGAGCGACAAGAGTCAATGCATTAGTTAGAGGCTTCAGCTCAGTATGACCGATCTGGAAACATATCCTGATGCCTGGTTAAGAAAGCTTTATGGCAGAAAAAAAGAAAAATGTGAACTGATGTCCACTGTCTAAATCATGAACAGGAAACCAAAAAAGCTTGATGTGTCTGTTTTAAAAATAAAAGAAGCCTAAATCCATTCACAGGTGAAACAACTGACAATGGACCCACATCAAGCCAAAGTCCTTCCCAGTGTCACAGAAATCTCCTCACCTAGGGCCAGCTGACCATCTGCCAGATGGCTAGGGGTTCTAAGAAATCCACCAGGGACCAAAAGCAGAGGACTATAAGATTAGGCATCACACAAATGTATTCCAAATCTTGGTGCTGGGGTCACTGATAGTCTACTACAGAAATCAAAAGAAGTGGCTTAGAAGACACAGGCTGGCTTCACAGTCATCCATGTGTCTACCCTGAGATCTCAGAGGTCACAGAAGACCCAAAGATCTATCCAGCAGAAACATTTGGACAGAAGCAAGTCCAAGAGAATTCTTTACATTCACAGCTGCTACAGTTGGTTAACTCTTGATTCAGGCAGGTTTCAGGCAAGTCCTTCTTCCCTCCCTGGTCTGCACAGGGACGATTTTAGGGAATCATAGGGGAAGAAGGGGAAGTTTAGAAAAAGACAAAGAGTGACACCACACACAGAGTTTCATGGAATGTCCATATTGCTTTGCTTTTCATCACAGATAGTATTTTACTTCATTAGTTCATTTATTTGACAAACAGTTACTGGGCCTTTACAGTATGCTAGGCATTTTTAGGTGCCAAGGATATAAACAAGACAGACGCAGCCCTTAATTTGTTAAGGAAGCAGGCAATAAGTCAGCAAATGAATAAGATAATTGCAGACCGTGCTAAGTGATATGAAGAATCTGTAAGTCTACAAAGAATGGAGAGTGACTGCAGAGTGGTCAGGAACTTTAAGCATGGTCAAGGAAGGAACAGGAAGGAGGCAAAGATATGTTCCCAACTCCTCGCTCAACTCCCAGAGATAAGAGGTGCCTCTTGGCTCCAGCTCTGCAGCCACTTCTACTCAAAAGGTATGCTGCATTGCTTTTTTTATTCCTTTGTTAAACCTGGCACCAGCATAACAGACACCTCAACACCTATAAATGGTTAGGAATAGATGGGCATGCAAGCTTTTCTCCTCTACTGATTTTACTGGGCATAATAGTAGGCTTTTTGATATACTTGATCTGATCAGAAATAAACCCGAAAACAACACATGATACCTGTAATTGTTTTCCCTGGTTTACCTTGTGTCATTTCTAAGGCTTAGATTCTCATGACCCCAAGCTGTTCTCCACTGAGTGCTCACTGTAGAGAAAGTTGCTCTTCTTTTTCTTCCTGTTCTCCAGTCGCACTTACCTCTCTAACTCTGGTCTGCGCCTCCTTATCAAGGCACAGATGCAGCTAAAAAGCATTCCACCTGCTCCGTAGCAAAGGACTTCTTTGTTAAGCTTTGATATAAGTAGGGAAAACAGAGACCTCAGGACTTCTATTGTGTTGACATTGTTTTAAGCAAGGTGGGAAAAGAGAACAGATAAGCAAGTAGTTCTACTGGCTCCACTTTCTCACCACCTAAGTCAATTCAGAGTATTTCCCGAACATTTTTTACCCATAGATTCAGATTACCCCAAGACAGATGGTTATGGTTTATTCCGTTTTGTGCACATAGGGGTAAAAGTCACTTAAAATTGGACTCAAATTCCTTCAAAGTTTGATACCTGCCAATCACCATTTCATCTTGGGTATACAAAACCACACTGCATAAGCTCCAACTGCCTGATTCTAATTTTCAATGTTTTCCCCTTTTTAGGTAAATACCATCGTCGGGTTTTTTCTTTTCCTTCTTTTTTTTTTTAATGAGCAGTTTAATGGAAAATAATTGCTCCAGGTACAGGTCTTTTAGGCACATTTTGTCTCTGCAGCTATTGTTTTAATTAGTGGGCCTGCTTGTTCGCTGTCCCTTTGTTGAGGCCCGCTCTGGGGCAGGGGTGCCCGGGGAGGGTTCCTCTTGTGGAATGCAGGCGTTAATGAGCCATTTCAGTAATAAGAGGCCTGCCTTGAGCCAGGAGCCAGAGCACTCGAGACGCCCCAAGCAGCAGAAATGCTCATGAATTTCTGAAACTGCCTTTCTAATTTGCACTTAAACATAACTTCCGAAGAACAATTTCACTTGTGATTTTCTGAGCTGGAAAGGTAAGAGACTTTAGATGTTGAATATGTACAAATTATGTTAATATAACGGAGGTAAATGAAAGTCAAATGCATTGTCATGTAAAATGTAGACGTCTTCTCTAAATGTCTATTTTCTACCAAGGCTTGTTTTATTTTCCCCCTAAGTGAAATGTGATAATTTTTTTTAATTAAGTGAATCTTTATAATAATTCCTATTTGATTGAAACTGATTATTCCTCATTTTCCTGTAACCTAGACTTCGGAAACCTCAGCAAGAGGAGGCTTAGTTGGTGCCTGGTGACTTCATACAATGGATTGAAACCAATCTAATTTAACACCTGTGTGCTCATCAATAAGTGTACTCAAGCACAAAAGTGAGCACAGTGTTGAGCGATTCTGACACTGACTGCATGACAACCACAGACTCTGTATCCAAACACTCGCAGACAAGAAGCTAATTGCAGTGATGAAAGGCGCACCACTAAAAGCATGAGTAATCACTGCAGTGATGCACAGATAACCCTCTCTCCTTTACTACCAGGGTGCTGTGGCATTTATCTCAAACCTGTCTCTACCCAATCTGACAACCTTTTGTCTCTCTGACCAATGGAAAATGGAAATGATTTTTCACTACTGTTCCCGCAGCAGTGAAGGGTCTCTTCTGAGTGTGGAGATTTAGTTCAGTAGTTGAGTATAAAACAAATGCAAAAGCTGACGTTGGTCATCCACGGCAGAAATAAAAGGCTAATTAATGAGATCTGTTGGAGTCCCTTCTCCTAGGCACCTGGAGAATGCACACTGCCTTCCCAAATTGTGACACGTGTGACAAACTCTACCGGAGTGAATGATGGTCTGGGAAAGGTATGGCAGTGCAGCTCTGTGGCATGGTGAAAGGAAGAAAACATCATCAGGTTTCAATTCAAGGCAGTGGTAGTTAATAATGGACTTCCTGAAACCTGTAGCTCAATCACTAAGGGAATATTAACATTTTCCACTTGAAATAAGCAGGATTATGTGAGCCATCCTAGAAGCCTGCTGAACTGGAATGCATTCATATCCTGGCAATCATATTAACTTACTGTTAGGCCAAGGTCAACTTGATTTTGTGTTTCACCAAAGCTCACTAGGTCTTTTCTCTTGACAGCCATTGGGCAAGTGAGGGATACACGGTTGACTTGAAGCTGGAATCCACCCAGACCCAATGAATCACTGACCTCTCATTTTTAACCCTAATGAGTTGGGGTAGAATTAGATATTTTGAATTATCATACAAAGCAGAGTAAATCCAACAATCTATCAAAATTATCTAACTATCTAGACTGAATAATTTTACTTGGAAAGGATATACCTGCTTATGAAATACTAATGATGACAGCAAGAAAGTCTGATTTCCAATCTATGGGGGCCAACATTCTATGTATGGTCAAGGAAATACATATGTAAACTTGATACACTGACAAGTCATTTCCTATGACATTTCGCCAATCAAAATAAAGTAAAATGAAGAAAACTGTTTAGAAAATCTGGATCTTGTTTCCTTAAGGTGTATGTAGGAGGAAGCAGTAGGAGGCAGGAGGCATTTTCATTTTTATTTTACTGCACCAATGTTTGGAGCTCAGCAGCTGAGATGGGGTGAATAACACATGAGCCTTGATGAGCAATTGTGGACACAGCCCTTTTTGCCAACATCTCACTCATTACCTTTTCCTTCCACTTTTTTTTTTTGCCAAACCACTCTACTAGATTATAACAGTCTGCATCAAGAAACATTTCATTTAATTCTGGAGAGGCACAGCCATGGAGATAGAAAATTAAAATGAAAAAAAAAAAAAGAAGAAAGAGAAAACCCACACACAAAAAAATGAAACTAAGAAACAGATTCTGAAAGCAGCATTTCCTAATTAAGAAGGCCCAAGAACGTGACAGATGTACCCAGGTCCCCACAACCAGCCAGTGGCAGAACCACCAGAAGAGCTCATTTTCCTAGTGCCTGCCCGGGTTTTTCTACAATGCTCACAACATTGCAAGGAGGAGTTAACTCCAATTCTTATTCAAAATTAAATTCTATTAGATATTAAGGATTTCTGGTGGGAATACTTCAGAAATGAAAAAGTATTTTCAATTTAAATTAAATTAAATTTCCAATTAAGTCACAGAGAACTGTACTTCAACAGGAATCTCTTTTACTCTACCCCTTTACAAAAGAAAAATTTCACTTTTTTTCTTTCTGGTTATCAATTAAGAGTTTTATGTAAAATGTGTCACTTTCATCTCTGATTAAAAAGCATCCTATTTTAGGTTTTGAGATTAGAAGCCGAGGCCCAAGGACTCAATGAAATTGTATGGCATAGTTCCCGTAGATATACATACATATGTTCCTAGGAAAAAGGTTAGTAGCATTTATCAGATTTTCAACTGGATCTATAACTCTTCCAAAAGATTAATAAGTTCTGTTCCAGATAGAGCTGAGGTTTTGGCAAAGGTAAGGAATCCTTACTAAAGAATCTTGTTTCTCTCAATAGCCCCTAAATCTCTTCAACTCACATAATTGCTTTTAAATTCACAAAGGAAATCCACAAGGCCTACCAGGAAAAGCAAACTCCAGCCCCCACTAAAAGGGGAATGGGCAGCAACTGATTAATTCTGCAGTAATAAAAATTTAATATAAAACCTTTAATTTCATTTCAGGTAGCCTGAACTTCAGATTGGACATTTTCAGTAGAAAAATCATTTCTTTTTGTTCCTGCTTCTTTTTTTTTTCCTAAAAAAGGCTTATATTTACTTGATTTGAATTTTGCTAGCATGCTTTTTCTTCTGAATTCAAGTGACTAGAACTGAAATTATTCCACCTGGGGAGAAGAGACAGCTGAAAGCCAATTTAGTATTGGTTTTCAAATACATGAAGGGTACTCACAGAGAGGATGATTGCCAAAGAAAATGGTCTTTGAACCATATGAAGAATCTGAGCTTGCTCTAAAGTTAAATTTCCTGACTTATAGAGTTTATGACATTAAACTGAGAGACCAAGGGATCCTTTTTGGAGATTTCAAAAATAGGATAGATCCTTAAATGCCTAAGATGGCTTGGATGTGGCTTTGTCTGAAGTCAGGAGGATAAAGCTTACCACTGATGGTCCCTTCAGACGTGTGAATCTATGGGTTTGACTGGCATGTCAGAAGCTAGAATGCCAGCCCAGGACATCTAGAGAGTCATCTCTCCAATGCTGGGTAGCAGTCTATCAATCGCTCTCACTGCCTCAACATCTCTCAGCTCGCCTCCACCACCATAGGGAACCCAAGGCCTGCTCCTGTCTGAGGCTGATTTCCAACGTGGCAGAGAACTCTGCTCCCTCACTGTACGGCAGCCTCCACCAATCCCTTGGAGAGCCTAAGTTTTTGAGTAAAACAAAAAGAGGTCTCATGTGTGGTAGTAGAAATTGTGTGAATGCCACTTTATTTTAAATCAGTATTTAACTTTGTAGCACTCCTTTTTCCTTCTTGAGGAAAGCTAATAGCCCAGCTCTGCTTCCAAAACAAACGTCTCTAAGATTGGACCAGTCTTTGCTTTTCTTTTTGCTGGACAACCCTGTCCCAACTTAGAAATGGAGGAGATATCTATAGCCTTAGACCTTCAGATTGGGCTCAAGAGCCTTTGTGTGGACTCAAAAGAGGAACCATAGGGGACACACAAGGAGCTGGAAGTTCAATTCCCCCTTCATCTCACCTGTTGTGTCCTCACAGGCTTAGAGGTGCTGAGTTGTTCAGGGATCCTGGAAAACCTCTGGTCAAACCTTCATCTGCAATGCATGCCCCTTAGTCAAAGCTCCCAGTATTTGCCCAGCTCCTGCTGGAGCTTCTCCAGAAAGAACTCCATACTCACAATCAGTCCATCTCAACACTGTCCTGCTCTAAGGAGGAGAAGAGCTCAGCTGAAACCTGCCTCTTTCTCTTGTTCTTACATGTCCACTCCACACTAGTCTGTAAAACTCCTGAAGATCTAAATGCAGAGAACGTTCACCTGGGCAGTAAAGTTCAAAGAGAGCTCTACCGTCTGCTCCCTCTGAGGTTCAGGAGGAGAATTCCTATTAGGTTAGTGCCATGTCCCCTTTTAAAATGAAACAAAATCATCTGAAAAGCATGTCTGAACATGCTTTATAAAAGTTAAGACTGCTCACAGAACTCTGACTCACAGGAACTACAAATCTAAATAGGATAAACATGTTTATATGTGAGTGCCTGTTGTAAAGCTAAAAACCCAGCAGATACCAAAAGATGCCAATAAGCTCAATATGGAAAAATTACTTAGAAAAGGTTTATGTTATGGTCTTAACATTGCCAATGCCTAAATTATTTATTGGTCAATAAAAAAACCCAATGCATCAATGAGAGTAATACAAAAGTGGAAGTTATTAGCAACTTCTAAGACAGGCCCAGCAGCTGACACAACAAATACAAAAGCTAGACACCATCGGGATAACGGGAACATCATTCTCCCCCCAGACAAATCCAAGGTGCCACGTGTGTGCATGGCAGGGAAGAGATGAACAACCACTATAATCTCACTATCTGTGTCCCCACAAAATTCTCATGTTGAATATAACCCCCCAAGGTTATGATATCAAGAGGAGGGGCCTTTGGAACATGACTAGATCACAAGGGCAGAACCAGTTGAGAATAGTGCCCTTATAAAAGAGACCCCAGAGAACCGCCTTACCCTCCCACCACGTGAGGATACAGCAAGAAGATGTTATCTATGGGAGCAGGCCCTCACCAGATAACGAATCTGCCACCACCTTGATCTTGGGCTTCTCTGCCTCTAGAACTGAGAGAAATAAATGTTTATTGTTTACACATCACACATACTCAGTGTATGGTGTTTTTGTTATACCAGCCCACATAAACTAAGACAGCAACTAATAGGATCAAAGGCAGGTGATGGAAGGACTGACTACATGGGCTCTCCAACTGAAGAGATCGATGTAATGACGGAATAGAATAGTCTGTTGAAGATCTGGAAGTATATAAATAGGGCATATTGTATTAATAGATATATTTGCTTGCCTCCCTAGTATCCTCAAAAGATGAGGACAGGGACTAAGTTGTTCTTGTATCGCACAGAGACCCTGCAGTGTGTTATACGGTGTGGGTTTACAGCAAAGATTTATATTGAACGCCACTGCTTTTTTTCCCAAGGGAAAAATCAGTGCCTAAGAACTAGCTCATCTTAGTGAGAGGCAGCCTGTGAGATGGGCTTTTGAAGAAAAGGGGTAAGAAGGCTGATCCAAAGCTCAGAACAGCTCTGGCTCTGAGGCTGAGAATATTTAGATTCAAGGAGGAAGTCTCATAAACCATGAGAAAGGACTATTCAGATTCCATGAAAAGGAGAATAAACAGCTCCCCACCTTTAGAAATTATTTTAAATTCTTTATCCCTTTTTTTTTAAGTTAGAGACAGGGTCTTGCTCTGTCACCCAGGCTGGAGTGCAGTGGTGTAATTACAGCTCACTGCAACCTTGAAATCCTGGCGTCAAGTGATCCTCCTGTTTCAGCCTTCTGAGTAGCTGGGATTACAGACATGCACCACCACGACCAGCTAATTTTTTAATATTAACTTTTGTAGAGATGGGGTCTCTTTATGTTGGCCAGGCTGTCTCAAACTCCTGGCCTCAAGCAATTCTCCCTCTTGGGCCTCCCAAAGCACTGGGATTACAGGCATGAGCCACTGCACCCGGCCTATTCTGTTATCTTTTATTTTTAAAAAATCACTCCCTAGTTCTACTATCTCTATATTCAAAATCCTCTTTCCCACTATAAATCCACTATCTGAACTCCAAATATCACCAAGAACCAGAATTCCATAAAGTACAGGCAATGTAGATATGCAAACATGGCTCCGAGAATCTTACTGCCTGTATTTCTCACTCTCTATGGTTTTCAACTACACATCTCTTGCCATAATTGTGTGCCCTTAATTAAATCTAAGTTTCCAGCCATTTTTTTTAATGTGAAAACTCATAACAATGTCCTTGGGTTTACAGCACCATTATTGTCACAGCATGCTATTCAACCTCAGCTACTGCTTGACTTAACAGAAAATTCTGAGTTCCATATTCATTGTAGTAACATCAGTTGTGGAAACAAATGTTGTGCTATTTGCCTTTCCCCTGCTGTTCCTCGATCTCATTTCAGCCTCAAAGGCTGTCTGGTACACTTGGTTCTTGTGCCAGGATGGAAGACACAAGATAAGTCCTCAGAGACGTGGTGTCAAGGAGTCCATGTTTTCTTTCCTCTAAGTGCAGACAGAATGACTCTGGCAGGAGCATACACGAGCTGGCAGTTAGAGACAGCGCAGCTCAGAAACAACTGTACTGGAGGGACATGAAGAAAGGCAATGATTTCTCTTTCCCAATATGTGGCAATTTTCAGATGTCAAAGGAATAACAGACAGATACACCCTATGAAAAGATTTGATTTGTGGCAACTGCTTTTCTTTTCCTGATTCCATTAATGCCAGGTTTCTTGGCCTTAAGCAGAGAGCCAGGTATTTTCTTCTTATTTAGTGCTCCCTGGGCAGTTATTATCTGAATCAATTTTCTTTTATCCAGGTCAATTCTCTTAAAAATACATGCCTTTCAGTCACTGTATTGTATTTAACCAAAATATTTGTTGGTACAACATGCTCTTGTAGTTCATCTAAGTCACAGAGTTATTTTTAAAGTATATGAATTATCTTGTCTGCCACGTCCCAAATAAAAGAATAAATAAGGATATAGTTATAGTTAATTACAAGAGTAAAGAATAATAATTAACCATTTCCAAAAACTGTTTAACAAACCACTGCAAAGCCAAAAATAATAAGACGGCATCATCTCAGTATCACACTGGTTCTGAAGGGAACAAGTGACAGTACTTATGCAGCCCAACAGTGATAAATGCTTCTAACTACAGTCTAAACGTTCTGCAGAGATGAAACTCCATTACATTTACACAGGGCTGTCCACAGTAATTACCAAATTTACTAACTCTCATAATTTTAGCCATAATTTATAAGAAGAGGGGAATCAGTGTATTAACTCTTCTTGGTTAAGACTGTTAAGATGCAAAAACCAAAATCTTATCTCCTTGTCATAACATATTCAATTGTCCTAGTGTCCAAATAAAAACAGAATTGATGTCTGAAAAAAAAAAAAAGTATATGAGTTACTTCTGATTATAAAAGTAATTCAGGTTCATTGTAACAACTGGAAAAGAGCAAAAATAAATGAATAGCTCATAATGCCACCAATCTAGATAAGCTCTAGTAACAGACTCCGTATTTACAAAATTGGGATCATCCTCTATATATTGTTTTTATATACTTGTTTTTCAGTTAACATATGAAAATTTTCTTATGACATTAACTCCTCTTCAGAACTATGTGGTTTTTGGTTTCGTTTTGTTTGAGATGGAGTTTCACTCTTGTTGCCCAGGCTGGAGTGCAACGGCACAATCTCGGCTCACTGCAACTTCCACCTCCCGGGTTCAAGCGATTCTCCTGCCTCAGCCTCCCAAGTAGCTGGGATTACAGGCATGTGCCACCATGCCCAGCTAATTTTGTATTTTTAGTAGAGATAGGGTTTCTCCATGTTGGGCATGCTGGTCTCGAACTCCCAACCTCAGGTGATCCGCCCGCCTCTGCCTTCCAAAGTGCTGGGATTACAGGCGTGAGCCACCATGCCCAGCCCCAAATCATGTTTTAATATCACATTAGGGCATAGAGATTTTTTCCAATTCCTTGAAGTGCTTAATGAAACTATGATACATATTGATGTACCCAATCTTTTAATTGTCTTCACTCATATTCCAAATTGCTCTTCACAAAGTTAACAACTATTTAAACTTCTAGAAGGATACTAGAAGTTTAGATTAGAATCTTGGTTCCCAATCCTTCACTTTTTCAAGTGAAGGATTTCAAGTTTTGCCAGTTTGCTAGATAACACATTATGACAATGATATTTTTATTTGCATGTCTTCATATTCATTTTCCTACATGTTTTTGAATATCTGGAATCTTCTTTTGGGAATTGTCTGCTCAGGACCTTTCCCTATTGTTTTTAGAGCACTGGGGCTTTTTCTGATTGATATGTAAGAGTACTTTATATCTTAAGTATATTAACAAACTGTCTGCAAATGTTTTCCCAGTTTGTCATCTGCCTTTGAATTTGAGATCATGCTTTTAAAAATTCAAACGAATAGGAACTTAGTATTTCTCACATGAACTTCAAAATGCCATTGAGAATTACTCCACTTACAATAATCAGATGTGTGTTATGTTCTTGTCCATGGACTGTTAACTACTAGAATCTTTTTTAAAAAAGAGAGCCCTGAATTGTCAACTGTGGGAAGACAAAAGAAGCCAGTACCTTCTGTTGCTTTTTTGCCATTCATAGTGCCAGGACCTGGCAATGCCTCAAAGCTGCTATTCCTGCACAGCGCTCTTCCTCAGCCTGGAGAAGACACACACAAGCAAGCGAAGGTGGGTGGGACCAAACTACCACCTTCTGGAGTTCAGTTTGGCCTTCCAAGGTGACTGATATGGTTTGGCTGTGTCCCCACCCAAATCTCATCTTGTATATTCCATAATTTCCATGTGTTGTGGGACAGACCAGGTGGGAGATGACTGAATTATGGGGGCAGGTCTTTCCCGTGCCATTCTCATGATAGTGCACGGGTCTCACGAGATCTGATGGTTTTAAAACTGGGAGATACCCTGCACAAGCTCTCTCTTTGCCTGCTGCCATCCACGTAAGATGTGACTTGCTCCTTCTTGCCTTGCCTTCCGCCATGATTGTGAGGCCTCCCCAGCCATGCGGACCTGTAAGTCTATTAAACCTCTTTGTTTTCGGAAATTGCCCAGTCTTGGGTATGTCTTTATCAGTACCATGAAAACAAACTAATACAGTGACCAAACCAAAAGAACATAAACATAACAGAAAAATGCAATCCAGCTTAGGAGCTTAGGCAATCACAGACACTAAGTTACCTGAATTTCCAAGTTTCATTCTGGCATGCTCACTATTGGAAACATTCCTTATGACTCTCGAGGTCTGAGTTTCCAACTCCCCTTATGCTATGGACCCAGGATACCGAATTGACTAGACATTTGCAGAAAGCTTTAAATGTGGATTATTTAACTCAAAATGAAACTAAAAACCAGGCAATCAAGAAAGGAATTATGATTTTAAAAATACAGAAAATAAGAACAGAAAACAATTCCAAATTAAAGATGGGAAAGTTCAACAGTGAAGGAAACAGAACATTATGCTTTATGACTTAGGTTCGCTCACCTATAATGACCCAGGTAATTGCCATATATGGGTAATGCCCCTGAGGAACAAGATGTAATCTTAGTCACAACTTGTAAGTACTCATTCATACTTCAAGTACATAATCAGGCATACAGAGTATAATCCATACATAGTTTAATAAAGGCAAAAGTCTCATCCCCTTAAAGAACTATCTGTGGCTGATTGGAACTCAACTGTAAGAGATTAGAAATGTATTAAATGAAATCTAACTTCTGCTTAATCAGAAGAGCCTGGTACAAGTATGTGATTAATTCAAAGTTTTCCTTGAAGAGGATGGCCTCGTCAAGTCATCAGCTACCAGCTATCCAATGGCAGAGGTGGCAGAGCTGACTGAAGCCTACTCTTCATCTAGCCCATTTGCTCCGTCCTGCTGTGAATGGTTTACAACATTCCAATCCTTCATATAAAGGCTGGTACCCAATAGATCTTGATCCTATCTCTGTTTTTTTTTAATCCAAGATGATTCAATTCTTTTTCTGTGTGCATTACTTGTGAATTATTTGTCAATGTCTTTGTGATTACTATTATCATTATTGTTATTAATATAGCCTGGAATAATATCAAATACTTGACAACATCTCTGCTAACCAGGCAGTGACTTGACCTTCAAGGATCTGCTGTTGTTTACCATCTGAGGGGAGAACCTCAAGGGCAACAGGACCAGTCTCCTTTTATCTACTGACTTCAGAAAGACCGGAAGGCAAAAAACATAATGATCTGGGCAATCTAGGTGAGAAAAATTCACTTTTCCCCGAATTCTCTGTGTAAAGAGGCTTTAATGGACTGAGTTACTCAGGTAATTGTTCTGCATTGGTCTGAGTTTAATTAAAAGAAGAAAGAGGATAATGCTGTCAGGGAAGCAGTTTTCAGAAGGTTTAGAGTTTTGCAATCGTACTACAGAGCTCCAAAAAGTGCCAGCAGAGCAGAAAAATTAATGTAAATAACATTAGTTTTAATTTCACTCATTTTGGAAAAAAAATCAACTTCAAAAAGCTTTTATAAAACTGGTTTCCAAGCATGAGAAAGAAAAGCTCTTTTACATAAAATAAAAAAGCTCTTTTAAAAAAACAAAAAGATCTTTTACATAAAATGAAACAAAATATAGAAGGGGTTTCCCCCCAGATTGTAAGAATAAGCTTTGTTTTTGCATTTGTTTTAGTCTTTTATTTTTTAATTTCACGACAGTGTAAATTAAAATTTAAAATGTGAAACTTCAAGTGTTAAGGCAATTGTGGTTAGAGCTGAACATAATATGGACAGTGAAGAAATACACAACTTATCCAAGATTGATATGTAGGTATCAATTGCTTCCAGTGAAACAGTTCATTGACTTCTCTACAGGAAAGGAATCTATGACGCTTTTAAATCCAGTCCTGAGTAGAAAATTATAACAGTGAAAGAGATCACCTTCGCTCAGCTTCCATTTCCAGTTTTATGCAAAGTCTTTACTTTAGTATGCTAGGAAACATACTGAGAGGAAATAAATATAGTCCCCTTCTGTGGCAGCCTGGACCAAGTATTAAGGTTGCTTAAGAACTAACCTGAAAGATCATCTAAATGTGTTTTTGCTTTGTTTGGGTAACCTATAGGATCAAAAACATGCTACAGCTCTATGAATGTAAAAATAACAGAATAGAAAGATGCATATTAAAAATCTACAAATCTAAAGAAAAAATAGTGTATTAATACCATCTGTTCCAGTTCTATATGGTCCAAGTCTGCCCACCACGCCAACCCCCCAACCCCATCACAAGGATCTAGTTAATTCACAGGAACTGCTTGCTGCCTGAAATTCTTGCCAGAACACTTAACAGCCCCCTCATTTGTTGGGTGGTTTTATAGGTCTCTGGTGCTGAGCTGAGGTAGGACAGCTTGCAGTGTGTGAGGAGGACAGATAAAACCACCCTGCTGTGTAGATTTAGTCCATTTGCACTGGCTCTCAGACAGAAAACAAATTGCAACCTCTCACAAAGCAGCCCCTTTCTGCACTAGCAAGCCTGAAAAATGCAGGCAAAAATGAGTAAATCAGGCAACTTCACATCAGGAGGAAAAAAAATGGCTACCACCCTAACAGCTGCTCTCGTAATTAAGAACAGATTTCATCACTAAACTCTTCCTGGTTATGTCTGCAGCAAAACAAATACACAGATGTGAGGCATTTGCATATTGGAAATTGTGTACTGGATAACCAAACCAAATTTACTTTTTCTGCTTTAAAATATTCCCTTAAAAATATCCAGTCAATAATAAAGTATAAGGCAATGTCCAAACCTATGTACCACTATATTTCTGTCATCATCTTGCAACTAAATTTATTTTGGCATTCTACCAAATTCACTTTCTTTTTACATATTCGAAATTGCAATGGACTGCCATGAACATGACCTCCTTTGAATAATGAAAATGTGCTACCCATTTCTTTTACTCATAAAATTTGCTAAATTTATTGCTGCCTCATTTATCCATGTTTTAAAAGGCTGCATGGCACATGCAGTAAAAGGAATCGCATTTGACCTTTTTAAAGGTAAATTGGTGTGGAGTTACATCAGAGAAATAAAATTAATGAAATGATAAAATTACAGCAAAAAGTGAGAGGTAAGGATAAATTAATGGAACCACTCCACTACCATGAGAAAGAACAATTTAAAATTCACACAACAACATGGATGAACCTCACAAACAAAATGCTAAGCAAAAAGGCCAATAATATACAGCATAAAAATGAGCAAAAGTACTTGTATCATTAGAAGTCAGGATAGTGGCCACCCTTGGGTGGGTAGGGTCATCACAAGGAGGGGGCACAGGAGAGCTTCTTCAGGTCTGGTCATACTCCATTTCTTCATTTTAGTGATGGTTATACAGGTGTGTACAGTTTGTAAAAATTCTTCAAGTTGTATACTTAGGATTACTTTTCTATATAGAAATTGTACTTTCATAAGAAGAAAAAAATAAAAAGGTGGGCCAGGCGCAGTGGCTCACGCCCGTAATCCCAGCACTTTGGGAGGCCGAGGTGGGCAGATCACGAGGTCAGGAGATCAAGACCATCTTGGCTAACACGGTGAAACCCCGTCTCTACTAAAAATACAAAAAAATTAGCCAGGCGTGGTGATGGGTGCCTATAGTCCCAGCTATTCGGGATGCTGAGGCAGGAGAATGGCGTGAACCCAAGAGGCGAAGCTTGCAGTGAGCTGGGGTCATGACACTGCACTCCAGCCTGGGTGACAGAGCGAGACTTCATCTCAAGTAATAATAATAATAATAATAATAATAATAATAAGGTAGGACATGCACTTGTTTTTTGATTTTCAGTGTCAACCATAGCGCTTACTCACCACTTTTAGCCACAACCTCTTCAAGCGGCAAAATCCATCCTGCGTTTACACACCTTTATGACACTGTAATAGCAGTGTCCTTATTAGCCATTTTTATCGAGTCATAAGTTTCACTTTTTAAATGAATAAACTGGCCAAATGCTGAACCTTAAGTAGCACAATGTTCTAAGAGAGTCCCTTATTTAATACTTTAAACTGATTTTCCTCCCCGAAGGTGCAAATGCTATATAATTTTCTGTTGTGAACTGCTTTATTAGCACTATATTCAAAGCAAAGAAGCTGTTTTAAACCTGTAATTTGCAGTCAAATGTGGTTCTAAGTGCATTTTAAAAATGACTTATTATACTGTTTTACCTAAAGAACAATAATTCATACAGAAATCCATAGACGTAAATAAGCTGATACAAAAGTAGAAAAGGAAGATAATGCCTACTCAAGATGACCTAGTATGTTCTAAGACCTAGTATGTTCTAAAACCCTACATTTCAGTAGGGTTGACTGGGAGTTTAAATAGTGGAGTTTTTCATTCAGAATTGCACTTTTCCAAGTTGAAATTATGCTGTTGAGTAACTATGAAGGGATTAGAGGGCCTAGAGAAGTAAACTTAGGAAACAAGTGGTGGTTGTTAATGACGAGGGTGGTGATAAAACATGCAGGGTGCTCTACAGGCTCTTTCATCCTAGTTAGGTCTTTGGTTAACGAAAAGGCCAATCATTACAAACATAATCACACACACTTTGCTCTAAGTGGCTTCCCAGCTGCACTTCTCAATTGGTGACCATCAATGCATGGACCAGGGGTCAAAGGCATAAAGAGACTTTCTTTCCCCTAAGAGGAGGGTCTCTCTGACCTCACCCTTTGAGTTTGTTCATCTATTTCAATATTGTTGCAAAGGCTGAAGTCATTAGTGTTTAAACCATTAAACCTAAAAGACAGGGGTACAGAGAACTTTATCCACAGTCTTTCCATTCATCAATTTGGGGTCCTCATTTATAAGTGAAAGTCATAGACAATGTGTACCTAGCACAATGAAGCACTCCACAGACGAGTGTTCAGCTCTCAACTGCAATGATTGCAGAAATCAGATCCTATACTCCGGGCTGGTGCATTAAGCTAACGTCAGTTTAGATCCATCCACAGACCCTCCTGCAATGCCAGTCTGAGATCTAGCTGGGGCCCAGGGCAGTGCCACAGCTCATTTAATTATATTTATTCTCAACTTTAGCTGAAATAAGCGATGCTACCTGGACTTCCCCTTATGCCTGGCTGGGGGCATTTGTTTTCAAGCACTTTTTCCGTAGCCACAATTTGAAAAAACTAGGTCTGCATCCTTAATGAAATTATAAGATTTAAAATTCCCATTCATTCTTACAGCGTGTACACTCTCCTACCTATCATCTGCTACCCCAAAGGAAGGTTCACCTGTGAGCTTACTCTTCCAATGCCCATATGTTTTAAAAATGTATTCTATGCTGTTTAAGAAGTTAATGTCCAGGCAGAACTCTGACAGAATGTAAGAAATAAAGTGTATTATTTTCTCAATCTCCAGCCTCAGATAATGCTTGCTTATAAAACACTATGAACCTGTTATGAAAAAGAACTGCTCTGTGATTTTTAAAGCTTTTTTATTTAATTCAACATTAATTTATGAAGCACCTGCATGTTAAGCACTGTACTCAGTGCCAAGGATATAAAGATGAATAAGAGAGAGTGCCAGCCCTCCAGGAGCACGCAGAACAATAAAAGAGGCAGCTATGTGAACCGAATGAAAATATAATATGATGGATGGATGAATGGATGGGAGGAAGGAAAGAAGGAACAAAGGGACGAAGGATGATAGATAGATGGTAGACAACAGAGAAGCCAGGGAGTGAAGGCGGGGGGAGAAGTGCTACGAAGGAACATAGAAAGCAACTCATTCCATGAGGAGTAGAAAAGCCTTCTTGGAGGCGATGATAAAGAAGATTTAGTGCCAGCTTGACTTCCTCAGGTCAGGGTGAGTAGATGCTTATTTCTGGTATGGAGAAATTCACGCTAAAAGCATGGAGGCCTGCCAATTGCACATGTTAGGGGGACGACAGTCAAGCTCTGAATAGCTAAAGTATAGTGTACCTGGCACAGCATCCTGAGGTTAAAGCTGAAGGGGTAAGTTGATGTAAAGGGTCCTGTATGCTGGACCCACAACTCCAGCTTTTTCTCTTCTAGGTTAGTGTTTTCTAGCATAAGTTTCCCAGAATACTAATTCTATGGGTTGCTTTGCAAAAGCAAAAACAAAAAACCATTTTGTGGCCAAGTACATTTGGGAAATGCTGCCTCCTACAATCTCCTTTCAGAGATTAATAACATATATTTGGTCTCGAGGGGGCTGATAAGCATGGCAGGAAAGAAATCAGTTTAACTTGGACACCATTTTTGCAGAACTCCTGACATCCCTCAGCACTGGGTTCTGCAGAACACACGAGGGACACTGAACACTGCTCTAGGAAAGAGAGGACAAAAGGAGCTATTGGAGCATGAATGTAACATGATCTGATTTATTTTTTCCTTTTCCTTACTACAGAAAAATATTTATTTAGCAGTCTATGTCTGGTAGAGATATGGAGGTTGAACCAAGTTTGGAAGAGATTAATGGCAAGAAGCCAGGTGGTGATTAAACGCAGAAGTGAGAGAGCCCACTCAAGAGACTTTCTAGGATAAAATTAAAAGGAATTCACAATGGATTAGATATGGAATGATGGAAGCAAACCAAAGAATAACTTCAAAGGTTCTAGCTTAGGAGCCAGGTGGAAAACTCTCCTGTAACTAACAGAATTACAGAGGAGAAGCCTGCTCTACAGAAAAGGTAGTATGGTCAGTGCTGGTCATTTTAAGTATGCAATGTTGCAAAAATATCCACATAGGCAAATCAAGATAGCAGTTAGAAATATGGTTCCTCAGCTTACAAGGAAGGTCAGGACTAGAGATACACACTGTAATCACAGAGCCTACAGAGGAAGTCATCTGAATAAAGTCCTTCCAGGAAAACACACAGGACAAAAGAATCCAGAATCCAGGATACCCACATTTCAACACGTAAAATACAAAGTTAATCCATCAGCTTTATGGACATACAACATTCTTTAATACTGCAGTCCTAGATCTGCGTTTACATTATCCAGAACAGAATACAGTGCTGAGCCCGACAATGGTTTATATTTTTAATATTTGTCATCAGTATATAGTATAAAGGAATCAAAGTATGTTTGGAATAGAATAGGATCTAATTAAATACACCTGAAGGCCAGAGCAATTAAGAGAATTGACCAAAGCCTTACAGCTAGTCTCATTTGCAACTAGTTCAACAATGATTTTTTTTAAAAAACAAAGAGTGAATCATGGGCTCAGGTCTGAAAAGGACCCTGAGAGGTCCATCTGTGAATTTTCATCAAAATTGTATTTTTAATTCTATGAAAAAAGGTTGAAAATTAATTCAAAATATGATGTTCTCTTTCATTTTACTTGTTTCTAAGGCATTTGAGGATGCAAATAAAATCAGATAATTCACTTGAAAGTAAGATCATTATCAGATAGCATTTTGCTGCTTTCCCACATTATCTTTTTATTTTTAATTGCTATGATAGGAGAGTGCTAACAATATTAGCTGTTTTTTCTTGATGTAGCTGAATTGTGTTTCATCGGAATATCATGGGAATTAGCCTGTATTCTTGTAAGGGTGGTCAAGAAAAGTTGTATTCTAGATCAACAATGATCTTATCAGCCCACACAGCCACTCAACAAACATTACCAAGGGCCTTACATGAGTGAGGCACAGTCCTTACTCATAGAGACATCCAGGAAAAGGATGAGGGAGTAGCCCACTCACAACTGAGTTCAAGGAGGTTTCCATTGGCCACTACTTAATTGAATATAATGCATTCAGTGACCAGTATGAAGTCCTTAAACACATTAGTATACATATTTATAATCCTGCATTAAATGTAATAGGATTTACAAGTCTCTTTTGTGAGGAATAAAACCAAAAACCCAAGAATTATGAAGTTCTGTTGCACAACAATGTAAACAGACTTAATGTGATCTAATTGTTCACTTTAAATAGTTAAGATGGTAAATTTTATACTGTGTGTACACATAGCATAAAATTTACCATCTTAATCATTTTCATACAACTAAAGATTTTTTATATTATGAAATTAAAATATCTTTAAATAACTGATGTTTGTCCATAAATTGTTTGTTCTACATCCTGCAAGGATTGGGAGCTTGCCAATTTTCTTGAGCTGAGGAAGAAAGAGGTGAAACTGGATCTTTAGGAGGATTCACCAGATAATGCTACTCAGGGTTTATGAAAGAGAAATTAAATTGGTGGACACTCAGAAGTTAGGAAAGCCAGCATGAAAGTGAAATATTTAAATAGGAAGGTAGCAGTAAAATTTGGAAGAATATGAGAGACCTTTGAGAAGAGCAATCAACAAGGTGTGGATATGGTATGGATACAGAAAAAGAATCCAAGACGATTCCAGGATATTGAATTTCAGTGAGAACATGGTATTTATTGTTATGGTCAACCTGAGTTGAAACCAATAAAATGAAAATGCCCAGGGAGCAGCTGGAAAAAGGAGACCACAGTTTAGATGTTGAACCACCATGGCGCCCAAAGATACCAATCTGTGGTGTGTACCAGAACCACAGGCTCAAATGAGGCCCTGCTGCATCCAACCTTCACCAACCTTTATCTTTACCAGTAGAGCCATCATGTTCTCCCAAAGACACCACGCTGCTCACCTGCCCCTACCCAGTCTTCACCTGAGGTTTACCCAAGCAGGGAGAAGGGATTAACAGAGAAAGGTAAAAATAATTTCACTTCAAATTTGATGAGACTAAAGAAATTTCTGGAGGGCCAGATCTCTTCTGAAAATTTCCCTGGCTCTAGGGAGACAGAAGAGTCAAGCCCTTCACACACTTAACGCTCTTCAAGATTCTGACAATTGTTGATCTTCTTTCCATGTTTGGGTCTTAGCACTGCAGGAAACTCAGAAACTCTCTTGTAATCTGTGCAGAAGGTCATTTGGTGTATCCCAATCCATCTCTGCCGTGGTCCTCTCGATAAAACAGCAGATTAAATTAATCCTTGCTGTTCAACATTCACAAGACCTGCAAGTGTCTCCTCTCTGTTGCCAGACTTAGAGGGAAAAAAGCTGAGTCAGAATGTCATGATTTGAAGTTGGAGAATCTTATTGTGATGTATAGCATTTTTTAAAAAAGGAAATGAAGAAAAAGAAAACTGACGTTTTTAACTAAAACCTTCAGAACCTTATCACAAAATGGGCCGGGCGCAGGGGCTCATGCCTGTAATCCCAGCACTTTGGGAGGCAAAGGCGGGCAGATAATTTGCAGTCAGGAGTTCGAGAGCAGCCTGGTCAACATGGTGAAACCCCGTGTCTACCAAAAATACAAAAATTAGCCAGGCGTGGTGGCGCATACCTGTAACCCTCGCTACTCAGGAGGCTGAGGCAGGAGAATTGCTTGAATCCAGGAGGTGGAGGTTGCAGGGAGCCGAGATTGCAACACTGCACTACAGCCTGGGCAACAGAGCAAGACTGTCTCAAAAAAAAAAAAACCCCAAAAAAACCTTATCATAAAAAGTTTCAGTCTTGACAGATTAAATGGAACTTTTCCTCTTACGAGAAGCATAGGCAATTTCAAAGATTAAAAAAAAAGGAACTTGGAAAAGTGAATTTATTTTCACTAGAACGTATACATTTAGAGTATCTTCCCTATCTCTGTCCTTTAAGCTTAAACATTTATTTCTTATTTAAAAAGTAGGCATCCTTTAATTTCTAATCTAAGGAAAGAATGGTTTACTTAAAATTTTATTTATTTTTTTTACTTCTGCTAGCTATTTAATCTAGGAAATACAGCTCAGAAAAAAAATGCAGTCATAAAACCTGTTGGTATAAAGATAAGCAGTTTATTTAACATCTAATTAAATGTGGTCACCAGAGAAATCACAGCTTATGAAACTTTATCAGAAAAAGATTAATCCATTTCAGGCTTAACCGAAATGTCATAAGAGAACTCATGAATTTAGATAGGAATCCACTTATTATCCAAAGACGTTTCCATATCAAGTAAAGATAGCCTATATTACTAGCTATATTTATACTTACTTCAATCAAATTTGTATACTTTGTAGCTATCACTGATTTGGGGCACAATTATCAAACCAGAATAAGATAATAGGGAGCCTTTCTGTATTTATCAAAAATTTCTAGAATGTTCTAAAACACTTGGAGTTTATAGACCCCATTCTTTCAGAAATTAAAAAAATTAGACTGTCATTTTAACTGAAAAGCAATTCCACAACTAACTACTAAACACCTATTAGATCTTGAGCTCAGGTGTTAAGAAAATGAGGATGGAGAAAATGATTCCTTCCTTTGAAGGGCTCAGAAAGTCATAAGTGAGATAAACCCTTAAATAACCACTGACATAAAGTAATGACAACTGTAAGGCAGGGGTTGCTTGTTTCTCCCCAATGTCTAGTCTGGACACATGGTAACCCAGCTTAAAGACCTCATGTCCCAGACTAAAGCTATAGCCAGGTGATCTCTGGCCAGTAGGGTGTGAGAAAAAGTGGTTCCTGCTCTTCCAGACTGCACCTCTATGGGCAGGATATGCCCTCCCCTTTCTGTTCCTTCTTCCTGATGGCTGGAAGGGAATATGGACCATCTTGGATCATGTGGATAAGACTAACACTCCTGTAGGTGGCAGAGCAATGGAATAAAGGGAGTCCAATGTCACAGAGCAGAACCAGCACACTGCCTCAGATTGACAATGATAGAAAAATAAGCTCTTGTCTTATACTTAAGCCACTGTTATTTGGAATCCCATGAAACAGCCCCATGCTCTAATTAATATGTAACAGAGATGCTTCCTTTTCGAAGGATTTTTGGCTCTGAAAAATGCCCTCTTAAAAGAAAGAACCAAAATTGAATAGTATAAGCAAAGAAAAGTGTAATTTCTAACTTTTTCATGAAAAATAACACCTTTAATTATGACAATAAATTAATCTTATAAATAACAAAATAGAGATTATAATTAAAATGTTGTAAATTCTCAGAAAAGAATCATTTAAGTACTCATTGGGAGCATAAGTTTAAAAATAAAATTATATAACCACACGCTAGAACTAATTTTAAAAATTAGAAAACTAAAAACTAAAGATAAAACTAATATACAGAAACTAAAGATAAAAATAGTATACAAAAACTAGAGAGAGTTGGAAACAAAATGGACACTTTAAAATACAAGAAAGGCTTAGGAAAATAACAGTGAATGTAGCTAAAAATACAGATCAAAGCAATTAGAGAGAAACTAATAGATATGAAAGAAAGACAAAAATGATTAAGCATAAGGATAGTTTCAGTAAGGGACAAATCGAAAACAGTTTGTGCAAATAATGTGCACAAACACTTAATCTTTTTTTTTTTTTTTGAGACGGAGTTTTGATCTTGTTGCCCAGGCTGTAGTGCAATGGTGTGATCTCGGCTCATTGCAACCTCCACCTCCTGGGTTCAAGCAATTCTCCTGCCTCAGCCTCCTGAGCAGTGGGGATTACAGGCGCACACCACCATGCCCGGCTAATTTTTGTATTTTTAGTAGAGATGGGGTTTCACCATGTTGGCCAGGCTGGTCTTGAACTCCTGACCTCAGGTGATCCGACCACCTCAGCCTCCCAAAGTGCTGGGATTACAGGAGTGAGACATTGCGCCCAGCCAAACTTAATCTTTTTTTAAAAAATTCCCTGAGCTGGAACAAACTGATACGCAGACTGAAAGAATGCTCCATGTTTCAGGAAATGCATAATACTGAGACATATTTTGGTTAAGCTTCAGAAATCCCAATAATTCTTTAGGGACTCAGAAAGAATGAATGTCCTATAAGAGCAAACAAAGTGGGCATCTTAAAAGACATCAAAGCTCAAGAGAGCCTCCAAATTCGATGAAACCAAAGAAACAGAAAGAGAGAGGTAAAAAAGTGAGACACTGTCATCTGAAATGAAGCTCAATTCATGTTTGTTAGTTTTTTTCCAGATAGTAGGATTTGAGTTGATTTTTAAACTTCATTTTTCTTCATTATCCAAATTATCTAAATAAGCATGTAACCTGTCAATATAAACAATTAGAAATTAGACAGAAAAATATCAAAAATAAAATGGAATGCAAATATCCCAATGACCAATTTCCAAAGATTATTATCATTTTTTAATAAGAGGAACGGGCCTTGAAGGAATAATCTGGTGGGAAAACTAGAAAAGGATACTACTCCAGGCATACGCAAAGATAGAAAAGTATGAAAGGAAATGATGGTTTAAGGAAATGGCAAGAGGTCTGATAAGTGGATGGAGATCAAGCCTGGGTCAGATTATATGCTATGCTTGAACCTCATTCTAGTGTTATTCTTTATTTTTGTCACTGATCTGCCTGACATCATTTGAACCAGTGAAAGTAAGGTTCACCCTATATTTGAGGTACAGAAATTCAAGTCCAGACATCAGGGACAAAATTATTAGAGCTGGAGTACCAGCTCTAATAGGACCCCATCCTAGAAGATGATAGCCCAAAGACAAACGAGAGGGGAACTGTCCTCAGGAAATGTGTGAGATCAGATGACACCAATAAAAATAAATAATAATGTATGGTAATTTAACACATGTGGACACTATAGGAATTGAGAAGAAAGGAAGGGGCACTTTGGTGGCTGGAGCAGGCGGTAGAAGTGGTAAGACTTGCACTAGGTCTTGAAGGAAGGACAGAGTATTTTAACTTAAGATTTCCAGTTTCACAAGAAATTGTCTTCATAGGTGACTCCTACCTATGGCTATAATTCCATAAAAAGAAAGCGTTTTTTTCTTGCTGAAATTATAAAAAAAGGATGGACTAATAAGCCAATTATGCTGGGATTTGACTATTTAAAAATTAAATAACTAAAGCCTCATCTTATGTCAAAACAAATTTCAGATAGATAACTTTTCATCTATTTCTTTTTTTTTTTTTTTCCTGAGACGGAGTCTCGCTCTGTCACCCAGGCTAGAGTGCAGTGGCGCGATCTCAGCTCACTGCAAGCTCCGCCTCCCGGGTTCACACCATTCTCCTGTCTCAGCTTCCCAAGTAGCTGGGATTACAGGTGCCCGCCACCATGCCCGGCAAATTTTTTGTACTTTTAGTAGAGATGGGGTTTCACCATGTTAGCCAGGATGGTCTCAATCTCCGGACCTCATGATCTGCCCACCTCGGCCTCCCAAAGCGCTGGGATTACAGGCGTGAGCCACCGCGCCCAGCCCATCTATTTCTTTTAGTGTCTTATGTTAGATTTTACTCTAATCTTTGGTAACGGTCTTTGTAACCATACTAACAAAGGAAGAGAGAATTACAAAATTTAATTTGTCCACTAACAGCAAAGATTAATCAACAAACTGGAAAAACTGTTTGCAATGTAATTAGGAAAGACTGATTTTCTTAATATTTAAATAACTCTTTTAACTCAGTGAGAAAAATATATACAAACACTTCAACAGAAAAATGGGTAAAGGATATGAACAAAAAATGCACAAAGGTTTATATATGAGAATTGTTTGCTCATTTTGGAATTATAAATTGGATGTCTAAGAATTTTTCTTAGGAACAAATCACATATATATACAAAATTTACTTAGTTACTCATTGCAGAATAATTTGTAATAGTGAAAAAACCTAAAACAGCTTAGATAACCAACAAAAGGATTATACAAATAAATTATGGGATAAAATCACTGAAGTTGTCCAAATAAATGAGATGCTGAACCACTAAAGACCACACACTGAATGTTGCCAAAAACTGTATAACGACATGGGAAAGTGGTTACAATAAGTAAGGAAAATAAATGAGATAATAACCAAATATAGCTTTAATCTCAATTTAATCAGAAAGATAAAGCACAGAAAAAAGACCAGAAGGATCTGCTCTTTAATCAAAACATTAAATGTGATCATTTCCAGATTACAGAACCACCGGTGATTTTTTTCTTCATGTTTTTTTGTTGTTGTTGTTGTTTTGAGACGGAGTCTTGCTCCATTGCCCAGGCTGGAGTGCAATGGCGCGATCTTGACTCATGAGTAGCTGGGACTACAGGCACCTGCCACCACGCCCGGCTAATTTTTTTTTTTTTTTGTATTTTTAGTAGAGATGGGGTTTTGCCATGTTAGCCAGGATGGTCTCGATCTCCTGACCTTGTGATCTGCCCACCTCAGCCTCCCAAAGTGCTGGGATTACAGGCGTGAGCCACCGTGCCCAGCCCTTCTTTATGTTCTTAATGTTATCTAAATTTTTGTAACGAAGACTTGTTACTTACAAAATCTTTGCTGTCCTTTGCAGCAAAACTTCCAGAAAGACTGTAGGTAATGTCTCTAATTCCTCTTCTTGCTTCTCTCTCAAACCCAAATAGACATTGGCCCCAAAAACTCTCATCAAGGGAGATGCTGACCTCCATGTTACTAAGCCTAACACAGCAGAGGTGACACTGGTAATAACTCCCTTGCCTTCTTGAGACCCCCTTTCCTCATGGCTTCCCGATGCTATACTCTGTTTTCTTCCTACCTACTGATCCCTTCTTTTTTGCTGGTTCCTTCTCATCAGACTGATCCCTTTAGGTAGGAATACACCACAGCTCAGCCCTCACCACCTGCCCTCACTCCCTGGGTTACGACATCCAAGCTCAAGGCATTAGATGCCACGTGTATATGCACAACTCCCAAATCTAGACCTCCAGCCCAGATACAGATTTCGTTCTCCAAACTCCAGACTTGTGGGTCACCTCCACTTGGATGTCTAAGAGACAACTCAAACTCAATAAGCCCAAGTGAGTAAGTAAACTCTTGCTCTTGCCCCCAACACCTGCCTCACACATAGTTTTTCTCATCTCAGTTGATAGTGACTTCTTCCTTTCATTTGCTTAGCTCAAATATCTGTCCTCAGTTCCTCTGTCTGTCATCCAAGCTGTCAGCCAATCTTACTGGCTCTCCTTCAAAATATATACAGAATCCAATCTTACCATCTTTGCTGTCCCCATGGTCCCAGCAACTATCACCTCCCCTAGATTAGCACAATAACCTGCCAAGCCATGTTCCACTTCTCCCCTGACGCATTACAGCTCATTCGCAGTGCAACAGCCAAACCGATCATTTTCATACCTATGTCAGATCATGACACTCCTCTGCTCCAAACCCTTCAATGGCTCCCAATTCTCACAGTAAAGCCACGGTCCTTACTGAGGCTTGGCAGGCCTTGCAAGACGTGGCCTCCCTTGCCACTTCTCCCACCCCATGTACACCGCTGCAGCATGCTGTCTTGTTGCTATCCCAGGCGAGGAGGCACATTCCCACTCAGCCTTCACTCCAGCTCTCCATCCCACTCCACCTGGCACGTGCCTTCTCCCTGCCATGTCTTCCTGGCTAGCTCTACCACGTCCCAGCCTCACTGTTCTCCTTCTCACATCTCACTGTCTCAGTGCAGTGACCCAGCCACCCTCTCAATGCTGTACCCAGCTCCCACCCTCCACCCCCATGGGCATCCCCAGCCCTCTTTCCCCCGCTCTGCTTTTTCCTCTCTCCATACCACTTACTGTCAACTGCCAAAGGGTTAAAAATCAAAATTCTAACAGGAATTTAGGTAGGCTATGGTGACACAGGAAGGCTCCTCTGACTTTTAGGTCTGTCTGGTAAAGGGCGTCATGACCCTGTGTGAGGGACTATCCTGAGGGACACAGTAAGGACCTAGTAGGTACGAATCAGTCATCAAAGATGGATGAAAATGAAATTGCCAGCAATTAAGAAATCCCAGGGGCATGACCAAAGCTAAGAAGAGTTAAGTTATAGAAGGGTTGATTTGTCCATCAGCATAAGGGTCAGAGCTGCCCAAAGATGAAAAGGGCACCCCAGGAGGGCACCATCCCCTTCTGCTGGGGGGTTTCAGTGTAGCAGCATGAGCCTTAGCAGGGATGCCACAGAGAGCATCAAGCATCCCTCGGGGGATGGAGGAGGCCTTCATCACTGATGGAGATATCCAAGAATGGGGGGGAGGTGGGCAGAGGGCCTGTGTATACCTTTTGTCAGGGCTTATAGAGAGAAATAGCTGAATGCATACATTTTCCTATTTTCTGCTGTTAATCCTTTTGTTACACACATAAGGGGTCAACCGTTTAGTGTGTATTAAAGACATGCCAAGGCCTATATGGACACAGATGCTATTCCTGAAGGTTATGTCTGTCAGATAACAAATACACAGAGCTCAGGAGACATACACGGCTTATGTTCACCTAAATTATGAAACAATGCAGCCTTCCCATGAATAACTGAACGAGGAATCGTGACAGAAACAGGATTGGTAAAGTACTAAATGGCAGGCAGAGAAAAAGGCTGAGAGACATTCTGGGAAACAGCACCCCATGGGGCCAACGGGTGTTCTAAGAACTCTGCATATTTTAGGCCTTTCGTACATTAAAACCTAGTTCATGTGGCAGAGACGCTGGAAATGTGGGCTCTCTCCTATATTGCTCTGTTCCCCTCATCACCCTCCTCATTCCCACATCATCTTGTGGTCAGAGAACATGACCATCTGTGGGAGCACACGCGCAGCACACCCGCACACACTACCCCCAGGGAAGGACTTCTGCTCATGAAAATCAAACAAAGGAGAACAAGGAAAAAGAGGCAGAGAACACAGCGTCCCACTCAGAGCACTGCCTGTTAAGTGTTTATTTCTGAGGCCAGCATCTAGCTCTATGATTTATTTTATATGTGCTGTGTTTACATACATCAGTAAATGCGGTTTCCATTTCGCTTTGTAACAGCAGCTATAAATTATATGTTGGAAGTGTTTGGCTCCTCTCTTCCCATAAAGGTCTGGCAGGGATTACGGAGGCCCCACACGGGGAGGCCCAGGATTGGTGGGGAGCACCTTCTTTCATCCATATCCTTAAATTAATTAACTCATCCAATAAGCATCTATTGAGCACAAACTATGTGCCAGGAACCATTAGAGATGCTTCAGTAAGCAGTACCGTGAAAATAGAACAAAATAAACAAAAATCCCTGACTTTGTGGAACTTATAATCTAGTGAAATTCATCCACCTCTCTTCAATTTCTACACTCAGAGCTGTCAACCCATCTGGGGTTGGACACATGAGCAGGTAAATGCGAAGCAAACACAGCCACTATAAATAACTATAGGAATTATTATGAGTGTGAATTGTTTCTGAGGGCTTACTATGTGCCAGCCACTGTGCTAAGCACTGTAAGTACTAACTCATCTAACAGTCATAAAAATGCTATCAGGAGGTTCTACCATGATTCTGTCACAGATGAGGCAACTGAGGCACCAGGCCATCTGGCCAGCAAATGGAATGAAGAAACTCAGACATTCCAGCTCTAGAATCCACACTCCTTGCTCTGCTCTAGAACTGGGCCAATTACAGCAGAGAGAGGGGTCCCAGTCAGTATCACTTCCGGAGACATCTCTTGGTCCCACAGCCCACCGTTTGGTCAGAACAGCAACAGGAGTGTGAGGCATGGTCAACGGGTGCTTGCCACATGAGTAGCTATAGAATGGGATCTGCAAACAGCACTAGGGAGACTCCATTTTCATCTACTGTAAATGTATTGCTAATGCTGGTTAATCATGTGGAGATAAGTGATTCTACTGCTCAGCCCAATTAAACACACTATTTAATACACTGTGGCTTCAAACAGATCTGTCTCAACAAGTCATTCTAAACGCTTACTATGTGAACATTTTAATACTTGTCCTCAGCTCAAATCTTGTTGATTTAGTATTTCATTTAATTGGGAATAAAGCTCTCATGTGATACGTTCCACTATAGATAACAATAGCTCAGAAAAAAACAAATACACAGAAAAAGAGAGAAAAGGTGATCTCAGACTTGAAAATAAGATCTCAGGAGGGGGCTAGCATCAAATAAGGAAGAATTACACTCACTACTCAGGATTTGTGATATTAATCCAGGATAATCTTGGTTTTCAAGATTTCAGTTATTTCTAATACAAAGGAACTTTTAGAATTTCATCTCTCTCTAGCACGCACACACACACACATACATAAACATAAAATCACTCTCAACAATATACTCACTTTTCTATTTTGTTTGCTTTCGTTTCAAAGGTGTTTAAATAACAGAAATGTAGCCAATATTTGCCAAATGCTTACTATATTGTCACTGTGCTAAGCACATTACATACGTCTCATTCACTCCCCGCTGCTGCAATAACTCTGCCAAGCAGGTATCATTATCATGTTCTCCACCTCACACATAAGGAAACTGAAGCCCTGAGGAATTAAACCACTTGCTCCCCATCACACGGCTGACAGGTGGCAGGCCCAGTTCTTGCCAGTCTCCATAGCTGCACCCATTCCACAGCATTCTACCTCTTCCCTGTATATCTGAAAGACTGCACAAGATTTCTGACCAAAGAAAAGATGAAAGACACAAGCTTTTCTCATGAAACTGGAAAAGTGACACCTGCTTTGTGGGTGGAATACACGCAGGATCACACGTCACTTTCAACTGACTCCAAATGCAGAGGCCAGGGCGGTGGGGGCGGGGGGGGGGGGGGCGGCAGCGGTTCTTAAGCAGCCCCAGGTGTGGAGCTCAGGCCCTGGAGGCTGCAGCTGAAGGGAAAGCAGCCCTGTAATCCGTTCAGACGCATTCCGGGAGAGAAAGCTTTACCAGAACTGAGAAAGTACGGAAAATAAAGTGGGCTTGCTAATAATCTCCCTCCAGGTCCCGCCCTCCACGCTTCCTGGTCAGTGGTAGTTTCCCACCCTTAAGGCTAGAAAACTTGGCTTAATGATATGTCTGAAGGAGCCCAGAGAGGAAAGAGAAAGCAAAAAGTCTCTAGCACCTTCACACACACGACACATTTTAACACACTTTCTTCAAATTTCTCATCACAAGACTACAGAAACTGAAACTGAAGTTTTTTCATGTTAAATGCCTTACCTTTCTTATTTTTATTTTTATTTTTTTTTTTTTGGGTTTTTGGTTTTTTTGAGACAGAGACTCACTCTGTCGCCCAGACTGGACTGCAGTGGCACGATCTCGTCTCACCGCAATTTCTGCATCCCGAGTTGAGGCAATTCTCCTGCCTCAGCCTCCTGAGTAGCTGGGATTACAGGCATGCACCACCACGCCCAGCTAATTTTTGTGTTTTTGGTATACATGAGGTTTTACCATGTTGGCCAGGATGGTCTCCATCTCCTAACCTCGTGATCCACCCACCTCGGCCTCCCAAAGTGCAGGGATTACAGGTGTGAGCCACTGCGCCCCGCCCAAGTGCCTTACCTTTTAAGACCCCATTGGCCGAACATAAAAGGACTGGAAAATGTGGAAATATTTCCACTTGCCAGTCTTCATTACGACCTTCAGAACGACCCATCTAAACTACAGAAACCAAGTGCTTCCCTCCAGCATCTGAGACCAAGGTTTGGGTCTCCAGTCTTCCAGGTATACGCAGTACAGGCACTCCACGTTCTAAGAGGACGGAAGCTGCCCATCGAGCAGACAGGAGGAAGTGCAGAGCGTAACCATCCGTGCTGTTGCTATGCCACGCTGTCCTGCGGGACGTGGCCTCCGACTGCCATGGGTGAGCGAGGGTGATGGGAAAGATGACACCACAACAGGTGGGGAAACTGAGTCTCCAGGCTTGCCACACACCCTCATTTCTTCCAGGAGCAATCAGATAGCATACTTCAATTTGAAAACATTATACATCTCAAATGTAATTAAGAAATTCGGCTGGCATGAATATGTAATGTACACATTGCTTTACAGATGCCTTTTTTGCCTGACAGGCTGGTGCCGACTTTAATTTGGAAGAAATCCATTTTCATACAAAGGTAACCAAGAGTGACAGGAAATAGGAAGCCTACATCATTTATCTTCTGTGAACTTTAGAAAAAATCAGTTAATTGCTTTTCTAGGAAGCTATTTTATGGAATCACGGGTGCTTCATCTTTCTATTCTTTTTCATGGCACAAACGACAATTTTAAAATGCCCTTCATGAAAATTCTATGATTAATCAATACATCTCAGACTATTTAATTACTTATTTTAACAAATAAAATTCTGATCAACCATAAATGGTTTCTCTGTTCTTATAGATGAATTATCAACCACTATGAAAACATCTAGGATACCACAGTCTATTGATTGATATTCAAATTCAGGTGTCTCTTTCCTTACCACTGACTAAGCTATGGGCACCAGCTCCTGGCTTCCTTTGCTCCCCTGGCTTATCAAATGAATTCTGTTCCCAGCCACTGGAGCCCTCTGCAACAGCAGTTTCAAACTATCACTACTTATTAAATTGCAAACAGAAAACTATAACATGTAGGTTTTGGAATACACTGCTGAAGCTGTAACTTGTCAAACCACCAACTGGAAAAGGCCCAGGACTCTCCTATGTTGTCTCAATGGCTCTGCATGTTAGGATTTTCACGCCACTGTCCTATTTTGTGCCCTGCCCCCATCACCTAACATATACATATGTATTTTTAAATTCTACCAAGTTTAGGTTAATATAACTTTTTTCAAATCTAAAATGATCATCTTAGTAATGATTTTATATTATTCCATGAGCCAAAGACAGATACACTATGAAGTTAATGATGCTTAAGCTTCAAGGTCTCTAAGGCCCTGGAGAGTTGGAGGGGGGGGGGTTGGGGGTAGTACTGTGTTAACACAGTTATAGGTCTTTGAAATAATGGCAAGGGTGAGATATTTTCTATTCATTCCTAAAGAAGATCCCCAAGACTGCAAATTTGAGGTCCCACAAAACTGTTTCTGCCTCTCTAGGTTAACAGTCCCCAATGTTTGGATCTGGAATTACATGCTGAGCACAAAATATTAATTTGTGTGTGTGTGTGAACAAAAAATAATTCACTTCAGTCAGAAATAAAATTCAGTGTGCTGTGCCCTAGAACATTCTAGAGGGCATGCTTTGGCTATTCGTTAGTCCCTGATCTCTCACCCAACCGTAGACACCTTTCCAAGGGGCACTCCCAGGGAGGCTCACTTAATGAGGAGTGGTGTTCAGAATAAAAGACTCAGCTACAACAACAAAAATGTGTTTTTCATTAAACACAAAACTGAGTCGGAAAAAGCCAGCCAAGAAGCAGGTGTACGAGTTAAGGAATTCTCTTGAGGTCTTTAACTTCCACATCAAATTGCACTGGATTTTTCTGCACTAATTACCTATTATTGAAGACTCAGGAATTATTGCAAATAATTTGCCATAGCAGCAGGTAGGGTGCAGATGTTGTAAGGGAAAGAATGAAGAGTTTATGAAGTGTAAAACCAGGCAAAAGGGATTCAAAATTTCCAAATTTTAAAAAATAATACAGAATTGTTTTTCTACTACAAGGGTGATGAAGGTGAGGGAATTTTCCTAGGGCTAAAAGGCCAATTTTAAACTTAATTTGGACTGCAAATGAGAGAAACTGCAAATTAAAAGCTATGTGCTGGAGTCTAATTTATTCAGTTAATGTAAATTTCTTGGAGATTACATCTTACATTAAAAAAAAATTCTCTCATTGCATTGCACCTAGTTATTAATCTGATTTTCTTATGAGGAATGTACCTATATGATGCCAAACAGCTATTTTTGCATGGCCCTCCTTGTTTTTATGTCATTTTTACCTAAGCCTTCCAGCCCCCAAATTCTTCACACTGTGATAAGTCTTGCTCTGTAGCTAACATCCTGAAAAACCATAGTCAAGTAATAACCTTGCAGGTCATTTTCTTTGGAAATTTCCCTAAAAAACACCTTCTCTACCTCACCGGAAATTAATGTCTGTACTATTGAGAGGACATTTTCATACCAGCAGTATCTTTATTTTTAAAAATATCAGCATGAATATTTTTGAAATTGTCACATTAAATTGTTTTACCTCTTTCAAAAAATAAAAATATTTATTCCCTCAAAAGTAAAATCTGGTTGATAAAATTCTTCAGCTTCTATGTTATGATTCTGAATTTTATTTATTTATTTATTTTTTGTAGAGATGGGATCTCACTATGTTGCCCAGGCTGGTCTTGAACTCTGGCCTCAAGCAATCCTCCCACCTCAGCCTCCCAAAGTACTGGGATTACAGGAATGAGCCGCTGTGCCTGGCCTGATTGTGGATTTTATTGGAATAGCCTATAAATATTGAACAATGTACCTGCAAAAGAGTATGTCTTAATCTTCTCTTGGAATACTGTCAACAAAGATCTCTGAGTTTGAAAGGTAGAAATAACTTATTACTTGGCTGCTGACTGTGAAATTTAGTCATGTTTTTATTGTGGGAGTGGACTGATTAAACAGACAAGTGTTATAAGGTTCAAATTACAATATTTCTCCTAATATGCAGTGCTTTTAACTATGATAAACACTGCACCCCCCTTCACCAAAAAAAAAAAGAACCCACCTACCAATTTTTAACTTTCTTCTACAAACACCTCTTATCTCTTCTCTATCAAAGCATGATTGGCCTTTTTGAAATATTCAGGACAAAATGTTAGGAAGAGGGCAGGCTCGCTAGTTCAATGTCACTACATATAGGGGAAATGGAACACTTCCCATAGAAAGCTCTGATTTCTCTCAGCATGAGTCTCTGTCTGAGGCATCCCCCTCTCTTTCTGCTAACCAGACACCATACACAGCATGTTCTTTCCAATCTGAGTCCTCAAAGGGCATCCTGAAAGTGTCCAGGTTATTAATGACATACCCAAAAGCCTCATAAAAACTGCACCATTATCTGCTTAAGGCTTTACTGGCAATCAAAAATTCATCTTTTTTGTTTTAACTAGAGTTTTATGAACTCACTGAATTCCAAAATAAACAAACATGTAAATTATTACCTAATAAATCTGAAGTTTCTCTGGTAGATAAAAACCATTTTAACAAGAAGTCAATTGAGATTTAAATAATGAAGGGGTTCCTGGTGGTTGTAAAAGTCAGTCACCACTGGCTCAAGGATACGCCGGAATTTATTTGCTGCTACCAGTCATTTGATGATGACGAATCAAACAGCCTGATGAATTCAGTTTTGTAAGGTGGTATCTATGTGTGTCTCCTACAAACTTTTAAAAACATAAATGCCTATAGAAATTACATTTTGCTTCCATTAATTCCTAGTGAACATTTTCTAGAATCTATCATAAACATGTAATCAAAAAAAGTTACGGTATACCTGTCACTTAATTTTCTCTACAAAACCAGTGTAAACATCTCATAGATTAAAAAAGAGGTCTTCTCTAAGGGTGATATATTGATCTCCCTATCAGTCTGTGGTGATCTCTGAGATGATAGTTCAGAAATGTTTAAGCTCAGCCTTGTCAAAAATGCAACAACAAATGTCAAATCATTGCTTTCATTTGGTTATTAAATCAAATTAAGATACAAAGAATATTCTGGCCACACTGTTATTTAGTCTTTAAAGAATATGTTAAAAAGAGAAAAAACTGAACAGTTCTTAAGTATAATGTTCAAGAACTCACATTTAATTTTAGTTAGTATACAATATCACAGCAAAAAATATGTATGCATGGTCATATGTTTTTCTTCATGTACTCTTCACAACCATCATCAATTTGGAATATGGTCTGAGACAGGACGGGATTTCCAAACCAAAACATTTGAATAATTCACCATATTCAAAGTTGAATAATTTAAACAATTAATTTAAAAACTATTATGAGGTTTACTTGGTAAAGTTTGTGTTAAAATATTTCAAAACACAAAAATGTTCAGAGAGTTTTGGAGCTCTTTTACATAAAAATTTGTCTTAAATAGCTAAACAGATACTGAAATTATAGCCTTTAAGTGCTTTTCTTACTTCTGAATCACTTATTCACTTATTTCTTAATTTTATTTATACCTCAGTGAACACTAGCTGTTCAGAAGAAATTCTCAAACTATACTGAAGGGGACATTCCTTCCCTAACTAATGCATACACACACAACTGCATTTGCTGGAACTCTAAAAATTCAAATTATAATAAATTTGAGATTTTAAGAAATCATTATTTAAGTATGCCCCCCTTTTAGTGACTGCTACAAATCCTACCACATGAAGTCAACCACATCACTGAAAAAAAAGAAACATGGAAACTGAATTCACAAGGGTCAAATTGTCACTTGTAACTACGCAGTTGCACGTGAACGGTGCTGATAAAGACTCACCTCCCCCTGCTTGGGGATGCTGAACTTGGAGAGCTTGGCCTTGGCTCTGGCTGGCTCCGGCTTGCTGGCAGGGACTCCCCTGTATGATGTGCAGTGCACGCTGGTTTCCGAAGACGACTTCAGCTTAGGAGACTCATCAGGGGCCTGATCTTGGCCATCCATTGGCCGCACGTATGCAGTCGGTTTCTGCTGGACCAGGCTGGGTTTTGAAGCTAGGGATGGAGGAAAGTTCTGAACACAGTGTCCGCTGCTGCCATGCTTGGCCACCATGGCAGGTGGCCTCTCCTGGGTCTGAAGGCCCACCTCCACATTGCACACTTGTTTGGCCCGTGGCTGCTGTCTGCCAACACCATCTCCAAGCAAGGTCCTGAGAGAGCCCTGTTGTGCTGAGTTGGAAGAAGAAGAGGAAGATAAGGATGAGGGGCTTGATACATGGGGATTTTCTTTTTTCATTATAGTTCTCTGGGTTTTAGCAGATTTTTGCAAATTAAGCAACCTGTGCCTGTGCTTACTTGCTCTCTGTTGGCCGTCGGAGGGTGGGTGCCCAGCCTTCTGCCAGCCCATAGTGCCTCTCTTACTCTGCTGCACGGGAACAGCTGCTGGTGTGGAAGTTGTAGTGCTACAGATAGATGAGGGCTGGGTCTGGGCTCTTGAATCTGCAACAAAATGTTCATCAATCTTGTTCACAGGAGTCTGAGGAACCCCAGGTTTGGGAACTCCAACGAGATGACTCTGATTGGATCTATCAGTTAAAAAGTCTTTCATTTCATCATAATTGCCTAAAGTGTTCTGGATCCGGTTGGAGAGTTCATCCCCCTTGTTAGTCTGGAGAAAGAAAAACACATCCACGCTATTGTTAGAGACAACAGAAACACCGGAGATAATCGACAGGTGCCCTTATCAATCACAGAGCCAGGGTTGTCACATGTGGAATGAGATCTGAGAGATGAAATCGAAATCCTTATCGTCTCTGAAGATGTCTGTCAGCACTTGGGGATGCACCAGAACAGGAAACCTGTAATGGCCTTGGGGTGCATAAAAAGGGATCTATCCGGCCAGGTGCAGTGGCTCATGCCTGGAATCCCAGCACTTTGGGAGGCCGAGGTGGGCGGAACACCTGAGTTCAGGAGTTTGAGACCAGCCTGACCAACACGGCAAAACCCTGTCTCTACTAAAAATACAAAAATTAGCAGGGTGTGGTGTCGGGCTGCTATAGTCCCAGCTACTCAGGAGGCTGAGGCAGAAGAATCACTTGAACCTGGGAGGCAGAGGTTGCAGTGAGCCAAGATCACACCACTGCACTCCAGCCTGGGTGACAGAATGAGACTCTGTCTCAAAAAATAAAAAGGAGCAGGGGGATCTATCCTTGGTATTGGGTGTGTTGCAGCTAAAACAGATTACCTGGAAATTAGGAAAATTAACTATTACAACTTTAAAAAATGAACTGGATTAAGTCTTTCTATGATTAGATTGTCCTGTAATTGTAGTCCCGTTAGAAGCTTTACTTGAAAATTCAGATTTGGCTCGGGATTAGTCTAAATATCATTCTTGCCAGAAATCCAGAGTGACAGGCAAGAGATGTCAATGTGAAGCTTAAAGGAACATGGGGCTAAATGTTCAGGAAGCCGGAATGACCCAGAGCTCCATGCCGCCTAAGGTATTTGTGAAATCTGGGACGACATTTCATTTTGGAAGCAAGGTTATATTTCTGGCCTTTGGTAAAAATGAGAAATAATCTTAGACTTTCTTTCTCATTAGCCCTAACAGGTACTCTAATCGTAGCATGATCCATGTACGACAAATACATAACACAACCTCCTTCTAATAGTGTTTGTTTTCTACGATCTGAGAAAACATAACAAATGGGATTGACCTTGATATGTCAACGCAGAGATGAAGTCTGTATTATTGATAAAAATCACAGCAAGCAGATCTCAATAGTAAACAAAAGTTGCATGTTACTGACGGAGTAACCAGTAAAGCCATGTGAACCACACACCTCAATTTCTGGGGGAAGACCCCATACTTGGTGGCTGAGCTGTCTTCCCTGGGCTGAACAGACAGAAGATGCAAGTTTGGTCAGCCAATTCTTTTAGTCAAGGCCACCATCACAGGCAGTGAGAGGAACAAGTGAGAGGTAGAGATGAACAACTGAAAACCACCTACCTTGTAGGGCTCACTGAAGAGAGAGTAACTAGAATTAAACGTGCCGTCATCCTGTTGAGTTTCTTGATTTCTTCTTTCTCGTTCTTTCCTCCGTAATGCATTTCTATCTGGTTCATAGACACTGCATCAGGAAAAAGAAGAGAGAACAATCACACACACAAATTAAACTGTAAAGCCCAATGTAACACTCGTGTGAGTGCAGAAGTCTGGTTCGTGGACAAATGGTGATGATAACAAGAACACGGATGAGACAAAAGCCAGAGTCATCAGGCAGTGTGCTGGGGTGTCTAACAATTACATTCTTCGGGGGAAAAAGAATCCTTAGGACCAGTTCCAACCAGTACTAGGTTTCTCTTCCTGGTATGTGAAAGAGGAACTGTCTAAGCAACTTTGACAGGAGAAGACTGAAAGTAATCTTAAGGCAGACGGTAATTACAGTGACGTGTAAATAGAAATTATGAGCATATTTTCTCTATGACAGAGCTTCTGAGTGTTATATGGGAATGCTCCTGTTCTTTTTTTTTTTTTCCTTTTTGCATGGCTGTGTTTCTGTAGTGATTCTTTCATTAACTAGCTCCCTAAAGAGCTGTAAAAACTCCATGCTGCAGTGGTTTTCACAGTTATGAGCCTTCTTCTGATCTCTGTTAATCAGTCAAGTTGTCAAACGACTACTGAATCAATTCTTCCTTCTGATATATTTGACACTATCACTCCTCCTAACTATGAAAAATGTGCCAGGAGGAAGGGGTGCAGGCAATGAGGGGAGAGAACGGAAATTGAATTATGTTGTGTCATCAAGGAACTCAGCCTTTTGTTGAAGAAAATTAATATCTATTCTCTCAAAATACAATTATGAAGTGGCCAGGCACCAGACAACTGGAAGAAATGAGGAGGAAATAAAGTGTTCCTTCCCCCTAATAAGGAGAAAACAAAGGGGTTAATTCAACTAGTGATGAGGAAGTGACTTGTTTACTGAAGGAAGGAAATGCACTTGTTTTTCTGGCTTCGTGGATAAAGAAATCTGGCCTCTGTGTAGACAACAGAACCAACACTACCAATCAAAAAGAGCTTACAGATCCCTTAAGATGAGCTCTGTCCTCCTTTCCCAGCAGAAGCAGGTGGGTTCAGTGACCTGGCCATCATTCTGCTTCCAGCTCCTACTTGGTCCAGTGGGCAGATGCTGAGCTGGGAGTCGGGACACTCACCTGCAAAATGTGGTTCTCCCCAAATCAGCGACATGGGGACGGAAAAGCCACTCGGTCTCTCTACGCCTTAATGACTTCATTATAAAGCAGGGGCATTTCATGGCACTGTTATAAGGCTTAAATGTGAAGGTAATCTATAAAATGGCTTTGGAGTAGCTTTAGGTGCCACAAAATCCAACATATTGCTAATAAAATATTGTTAATAATAAAAGGATCTGTGCGTTCAAAGGAACTTATAAAAATTGTGATTTTTTAAAAGCTAAATAACTATCTTTAGTAAAACAGAAAGTATATGTATCATGTAGCTGTAGGGGACACACAAATTATTGTAAAATAAATATTGCTTATCCTAGCTCTGCCCGTGTGGCTGGGGTACACTTTAAATTTGCTGTCTAAGGGGTGATGTGATGCTACACATGCTTCTGGCAAGGCTGCTGCAGCACCTAAGGCATTTAATTTAAATTTAAGATTAGGGAATGTAAAGAGATCCAGAATATGGAGCCTATTAGCATTTTAATTCATCCTTAGTATATTACCCACAGTTATTAGATTTGGGAGTCCAACCAGTGACCTTCATATAATGGGGACTGCAGCCTCTAGAATCTTCTACCAATTGAGAGGCTCACAGCACTAACATCACGATCACTGATCACTAAGAACTCTCTGGGGTGGCTGTGGTGACAGTGACCAGCCTAAGGAAAGCAGGAGATGGGAAAGACACTCTTATTCACAGAACCAGACTTCCAGTTCCCAGTAGATGGTATGATGGTCCTGCCCTGCTTATGGACATTTGTAATACGAAACCCCGGCTTTCACGAACATTCCATGGATTTCAAATGGAGACTGCTCTGAGGACATATGACCCACACTGCAGATGGATATGAAGTAGTCTTTAATCAACAGGAGAATTCTAGTTTCATTATGAATTTCTAGTTTTTGGAACAATATTGACACCTGCAGTTGGAAAACAAAAAGCGGCTGGGCACTGTGGCTCACGTCTGTAATCCCAGCACTTTGGGAGGCCGAGATGGGTGGATCACAAGGTCAGGATATTGAGACCATCCTGGCTAACACGGTGAAACCCCATTTCTACTAAAAATACAAAAAATTAGCCAGGCGCGGTGGTGGGCGCCTGTAGTCCCAGCTACTCGGAAGGCTGAGGCAGGAGAATGGCGTGAACCCGGGAGGTGGAGCTTGCAGTGAGCCGAGATCGCGCCACTGTACTCCAGCCTGGGCGACAGAGCGAGACTCCATCTCAAAAGAAAAAAAAGCTTGCACAGCATGCATCATAACTCTCCCCTTTTCCCATACATAGCAAGGACTCCCACACACATGCTTGCTGCCCTCAGTCAGGTCAACCTAACCAGACACACAAGACTGGTGTGATGTACAAAGTGGCCTTATGTAAGATGGAGCAGGCAGGTGGTCACTGAGAATGATTTCTGGGCTTCTCAGAAGGCCCCCATGCCCAAAATAATACCTCCTGCATCTGCTGGCTGATGACTGAAATTCCACAACTAGAGAGTCATTCCTCTGGTTTAAGATGTCTTCACCCCTGCAAGAAATATAAACACCACAAGAAGCGGAAACACTTTAAACCTGATTAGCCTTGAGTATCTTAGCGTGCATGAGTCTGTCAGCATATTTTCCAGAAGCTAAGGGGAAAGGATCCGGGATCCCAGAGGGTCAGAACGGGAGGCAAGCTGAACAAAGGAAGGGACAACAGCCATGAAAACAGATTCATAAACTCCACTTATTTTTCAGTATGGCTTAAATGTTTAAGACAAAGGCAATAGGATAAAAACCAAAATTAATTAGGCAGATATCAGACCCAATACATTTCCAAGGTCTGGGAGTTATGAGCCATGTCCTACTCTGAAAATGTTGGAGGTGAGAGAAAAGATGCTCCTCTTTAACTAAACCTGCCTCATCCCCCAACCCCTTTAAGCTGAAAGATACCCCAAAGCACTCCAAGATGCTTTCTAAAGCATCCAGATTGCTAGATAAAGTCCACTAATGAAGTTCTACCTGCATAACCAGCCTACAGCTCCTAATACCAAGAAGGAGTGAACACCCTCAGGACCACTTACTCATAATCTACTAATAGAAATCCACTAGCCATCTTTTCAGGGGCCCGCCATCATGCTCATGCCATGCTTCCACACCATAAGATGAAGCCAGAATGACTCAAAATGGCAACGTCTCCACTTCTTCAAAGGAGAGGAAAGGAAACTCAAAAAGAAAGGCAATGCCTTCCCTTTGGTTTCTCTCCTCCTTCCTTGGTGGGCAGCTCTGTAGCCTCCACGGAGCTGCTTCTTAAAACTAACCCACCCATTCCTTCTCTTTAACTAGAAGCACAAGCCCCCTACCACATGTTATTTCATGGCTAGGGAGCTAAAACGTCACTTGCTTAAAGCAGATGTCACTGTAAGAGAAAGGCTGGGCTTCCCACTCCCTGTATCTCCCTAAGTGTCTGAACTCTCACCTTTCCACCAATACTAAATGTTTTGACTGACAAAGACAGTAGCTTCTCAACAGTGAGCCCCCATTCCACTAATTACAAGTGAAAATCTTGCCGGTGCTCACCAGCCTGCAGAGTGCCTTTCTCTTCATCTCTTGCCATGAAAGCTTAGCCCTCTTCGTCCCCCTGCCATTTGAGCAATGTGAAGATCATGCTTTAAAAGCAAAGAAAGCTTTCCCCTGACAAGCTGAAAGTCAGGTCAGCTTCCCCTGGGATGGCTGACTTAGGTCTAAGAGAATTACAATTCCCAGCATGCCAACATATACATTAAACTCAAAATGTGTCGCACGTTATGAGTTATGTTTGTTACTAGCAGATGGTAAAAATTTCTATCATCTGTAAAGTTGTTCCTATTTCTATAAAAATTACAAAAATCACATTCCTCAAATGTATGTCACCAAATGTATTTATTTATTTTGCATGAAAGTGGAGGTAGCCAACTGCTTCAATATTATTTATTATTTGTTGCAGATGCATAACATTCCCAGAAAATAAACCTTTTTAATCAGCTCCTTTTAAAGGGCCTATTTATTTTTAGAATTAAAAAAATAGCAAATAAAAAATGTAGTAAAAACATTTTTGATCATTTCTCACTTATTTGTTTTAAATCTATAAATTGTGCTATCTTATAGAGCTCCAGCCAAGGCCAATTATGGTGGTTAAGTAGAAATAGACGTCTAAACATGAAACTGTCATCATTTCCAAAATTCATCTATTCTTGATCATACGGTAACAGCATGAAACTAAATAAAAGTAACATCTATGAGCCTGATGGCTTTTCTCTTCCATTGAGCTCAAAACATTTCACCTATATGTCCCTTAATTATCCTCACAATGCCCCTTGGAGAAAGACAGTGATGGTGAATATTATGACTAGGTTAACTTTTTTAAAGATCAAGAAACTTAGGATAAGAGTTTGATCATCAAAACAATGTCATAAAGACACATTGTGTAAAAGGAACAGCAATGTCCAAAGTACCTCACTCAGCTCTGCCCAGAGAACAGCAGCTATCCTGGAGCCAAGAAGTGGTGGCACCTCTTAAACCCTGATGTCTACAAGCCCAGTAGTGAGTAGTTAACATGAGCCCCACAGAGGCAAAACAGGAATAAATGAAATAAGCCAAGCTATTTCCCAGTCAGACAGAGAGAACCATGAGGAGAATTCTGGAATAAAGTCTCAACTGTTATAATTTTTTACAGCCCCCAATTGACAAAGGATAGAAATCAGTCTCTTTCCACAGCTCACACACAAAGCAGACCTATGTAACCTAGAATTGTGGAATGGAAGATAGAGGAGTGTATAAAAAAATAAAAAATGATAAGATTCTAAAGTTGCCCAGCGAGGGCTACTGATGTCACTATTTTTATCAAATGCTACCCATTCATTAACCTGCTCCAATCTCTCCCTAGGCTGCCCTACTGGTGAGAAAGGTGCTGGAGCCAGGACAGCCTGCCCTCTGGCTGAGCCACAGGTTGATTCAGCAGACCCAGCCAGCCAGGGCGGATGACCTCCTCCCCACTGCACTCATCCACATGTAGCCTGATGAAATCTGATGAAATGCAGTTTGTTTTGGAGCGCTCGTTCCAAGCAAACTGCATTTCCCATGGAGGAGACTTTTAGGCAAGGGTATATGAAGCCAATTGTATCCCTTGACTAGAATCATCAAAATGTTTTATTCCTATTTTTTAAAAAATTATCCAAACTACTGATGTGTCTCCAGGGTTGCGGGGGTCTATGAAATAAGTGAATTCAAGGAGTAGAGAATGAACCACCTCTCACCTATCTTTTAGAAAAAGTTATCAGGTTTTGCATGTTTTTAAAATATGGTCCTTTTCAAATAAGAAAAACACAATTCACTTTCGTCCAAAAGCATTTTCTGAATACCACTGTGTCAGATACTGGGGAGACAGGGTCGTGATTGAGCCATTCTGCTGATGAGAAGACAACAGTCTGAGGCAAGGAGAATGGGGAAAAGGAAGAAAGGCACCTATTCACAATCAAACAACGTGAGCAGCCTGTGGTCAGGGCACTGGCAGGGGTAGCACAGGGAATCAGCATTGTTTCCTGCAGGAGACCAGCTTTGAGCTGGGTCTTGGGAAAAGGGCAGGTTAAGGAGATGGAAAGGAAGAAGGGCTTAGAGGTACAAAATACATGGATTACTAGTAAGTGGCCTTTGGGAGTATATTCAGAGGCGGTTATGTCACCCTCTCCATACCACCTTGCTTCCTTTTTTTTTTTTTTAGACAGAGTCTCACTCTGTTGCCCAGGCTGGAGGGCAGTAGGGTGATCTCAGCTCACTGCAACCTCCGCCTCCCAGGTTCAAGTGATTCTTTTGCCTCAGCCTCCCAAGTAGCTGGGACTACAGCTGGGACATATAGGTGTGCCACCACACCCAGCTAATTTTATATATATATATATTTAGTAGAGATGGGGTTTCAGAACATTAGCCAGGATGGTCTCGATCTCCTGACCTCATGATCCACCTGCCTTGGCCTCCCAAAGTGCTGGAATTACAGGTGCAAGCCACTGTGCCTGGCCCACCTTACTTCTTTAACAAGATGGAATTCCTCATTTAAAGTTTCATTTATGTGGTTTACCCACTGCTAACCTATCATTGCTACCTCACTCTAAATAGGTTCGTCTGATCCCTTCCTAAGAGCAGATTTGGTTTGGAGCAAATGCATGAAGGGTGGATGCAGAGGAAACAGAGAAACACTCTCCCCCTTTTTACAGTTTACATCAGGCTGCCTCTAAGCAGCCTGGCCACGGAGAAGACAATCTTTTCAGATACTTTGAGACCTGACAACATGCTAACATGCTCCCTGGGCATGGACCTGGAGCCATGAGGGTGAGGAGGAGGAAGAAAAGGCATAAGGAGGAGAGAAGAACGTTCCCCAGAAACTCCCCTGCTCTCCAGAGCAGCAGTGTAAGCGCTGTGTATAATTAAGGAAATTTAATCAAACACTCCAAAATTATAACAATTGTTTTAAATTTAATGAGTCAAACTAATTAACATCTCATTATTTATAAAAGCAAACGATAAAAATTAAAAATTGTTTTTTAAATTAGAGTAAAGCAAGGTTGCTGAAGTGTACTTGCAAATTCCCTTCTTAATCTATAGACATAGCTGGTGGACTGAAAGGCAGAAAGAGAGTGAGCATGGGACAGAGGCAACTCAGACAGAGAAGGTGAGGCTGAAGGTAGAACGTGGTAAAAAGGCAAGAATCTCCCAACTGGAGTCTTTTGAAGCTCTGAGTTGTTGTGGTTGTGATGTTATAGGTGTGATGGTGGTGATGGTGATGGTGGTGGTGATAGTGGCAGCAGAAGTACTGGTAGTAGTGCTGGTGGTAGTGATGGTGATGATGGTTATGATGGTGATGATGATGGTGGTTGTGGTAGCAATGGTGACAGTAGTGGCAGTGAAGGTGGTGGTAGTGGTGGTGATGGTGATGGTGATGATTGTGATAATGGTGGTGATGGTGCTGGTGGTACTGATGGTGATGGTCGTGGTGGTGATGATATGGTGGTGATTGTTATAATGGTGATGACGGTAGTGATGTTGATGGTGGTGACGATGGTGGTAGTGGTGGTAATGGTAATGATGGTGGTGGTTGTGATGATAATCGTGGTGACAGTAGAGATGGTGGTGGTGGTGATGATGACGATGCTGGTGGTGGTGGTAATGGTGTTGGTGGTGGTGAAAGTGGTAGTGAAGGTGCTAGTGGTTAAAAATCTGTTGAGGAGTGAGAAATAGTCAACAGTGCATATAACAAATTCTTAAATCCTAAAGAACATGACTATGCCCCTGCTCACTTATACTGGATTTTCCTTATGAGCCAAGTAATTTCAGTTCTCATGAATGTTCACTCTACTTTCCCCCAACAGCACTATAACATTGGCTCACCAGCACTCCTTTCACCCACTGTGTATTATTTCTACCATGGACTCCTCAAAAATATCGGTCCCCTTTTACTTGTTTGTCTCTGACCACAAACAAGTAAAGGTTATCTCAATCTTAATTCAATCTTGAAAATATTTTCTGGGAGATTTCTAGATCTCTACTTTAGCTATGCTGACCTGTTCTACCAGAACAGGAATGAGATTGAGGGTGGTCTGTGCCATAACCACTTCTGTACTATATCTTTTGAGAAACTATGACATTAAAGGGAGTCACAAAGTCACAAAGACCTACAAACAAGTTTAAACCACAGTCATCCCAAATAATTTTCTGGGTCTATGTCATCCTCCCAGGCCAATCTGGCCCATGTTAAATGTTGCTAGTAACAACTACTCTCCATGGACTTTACATGAATTACTGCATTTAAAACCCCAAGAGGCATTCTCCCTATTTACAGTGAAGAAAGAAGAGGCTCTGAGGTTAACTAACTTGTCCAAGTCCCATAACCAGTAAGCGACATCACTTAGATGTGAAGCCAGGCAGTCTGGCACCAGAGACCAAATTCTTAGACTCTGCTCCACTGCCTCCCTGGGGAACTGCTCACTGACAAGCTTTGACAAATGGTACCTTCATCCTTTGTTAGTAAATGCTAGGCAAAAGGGTATTAATTTACAGATCACGACTGTTTCAGTTCATTCTTCTAAGATCTGCTAAGCCTCCTTGGTATATATATGTATATATATACCATATATATATATACACATATATACGTATATATATACATATATATACCATATATATATATACACATATATACGTATATATATACACACGTATATACACGTATATATATACGTGTATATATAGGCTAATTTTAAGAATTCTTCTAAAACCTATAAAATATAACTGGAATATGCAATTCAAATGACAAAGCACTAGCAGTGAACTAATACTCTAGTCCCTACATTTTTTCAAACAGAAGATTTCAGAAGCTGTAAGGTAAACCGACTCCCCCATTTTACTGATTTTTAAGTGTGAATTCTGCATACTGAATTCCTTAAGAAATACAGAATGCCACAGTAAGTTCATTTTATGAGAGAGCTAGCACAGTTGAGTTGCTGCAAACTGGTACTGGACACTCATCAGTTTTTTACTGATCATTTACTGAGTTCCAACTCCATTTCTAGTTCAGTGGAACGATGACTGTTTCAAATCTCTCTTGTAAATATACTCCAGTGGGTTTTAGAGAGATGACAGATAAATGACAGCTTTGCATTTCCAAGGGTTAAATGCTTTTCCTGAGGGATCCTAAGTCTTGGTGCCATGAGAACAAGTGTCAGGCTCTAATGGAATTGTTCCATGATAAATAAACTGCCAGGCTGTATGACAAGCAGCTTTCAGAGTCTTTCCATATAGTATAAACAGCAGAAGTTAATTTGAGTTTCTTAACAGGACCTTTTTCCTTTACAATATAAAAGTGCCTTGGGATGAAGCAATTACTCTGATTTACCATCTTCTCCTTGGTAGAATATAAAGATGCAGCAGAGCCTCACAAAGGCAGTAACTTAACCAAATGAGACCCACTTGCAAAGTCCCTACTATGCTATTTCAAAGTGCTCCCTTCCCAGCAGCAACACAGGGCCGTCATCAGTCACAGGTGTCTGCGATGAGAAGGATGCTGACTTCCAGGGCTTTTCATGGGAGAGCCAATAAATTATTTTTCCTCCACCAAATGCTCAGTTAAATTTCATTTTCACTTTACAGCACCAGTTTCTAAACTTCAGCTCCTAGGAATTTTTAAAGCTATCTACACAATGAGTCATATTTTATAACATGCTTATGTTTTAACCATGATGCCCTTCCCTGCAATCCTTGCTGTGGCCACTCAGGGTCATGGGCTGGTGCCTGAAGTCAGAGGGGAGAAGGGTGTCTGAATCCTCTCATCCAATCCCCATACTTCAGGTGGGTCAGTCTCATGGACCCAGAAAGCCCAGAGACCCTCAACATTAGCCTTAAAAAATGGCTCATGCTCTTCCCGAATCCAACTCGACTTCTTTTTCTCCCAGGACTACTAAGGAGACAGGCTGTGGTTGAAATGGGGTTTCTGAAAAGGAGTAAGAGTCACCTTGAACTACTGCTATTCATTGAACTGAATCAACTTACCTGTGAGGTAGAGAACAAGCCTTAGGCTAGAAAGAAGATAAATAGAACCGACTTTTCAAAAAGGAAGAATTAAAAGGAGATGCACAGCCCCAAATGCCTCATGAGAGCTAATCACCCTGACAGGCCAACCATGATGGTTCTCCACGGAGACAACACAGGTGGAAACCACCAGAATAAACTCACTGATGTACCTGAGAGGGAAGGACACCCTGTGTGAAGAGAGAATGATCTGTTTTGGTACAAGCAGTGTCAGCTTAGCTAGAAGTCTCAGTGGGTCAAGAGGACAGAGAAGAGAGAAATAAGACAATAAAAATATCAGAATCTGGAAGAGAACACAGAACAGCCCCTGTGGTCACCACAAAAGCAGAATCGGGGTGTGAGATCAGGGGCTTGGTTCCTCAGTCACCAGTGGTCAGATGCGCCTCAACTTCCCTCCTCCAACCTTCCCTCACCTCAGTCTTCACACCCTTTCCTCCTCTCTGGGGGGAGCCCTTTCTCCTCCCCAGGCTAACTCCCCCACCTGGGCTCTGAGTCCTATCCCCCCAACCCCACCTTCCCATAGATGCCACTCTCTCCTGTTTGCTCTTGGTCTCAACTGGCTTTTTTGAATCAGCAAGTAAACCTGGTTAAGGCCCCCCTGTATTTAGAAAAAGAGAATGATAAGCCCTCCCTGACCCTCTTTCGTGCCATTACATCTTCTCTTATCAGCCACAGTTTTCTGCAAAGCTGTCTACACTTGCTATCTCTCTCCAATTCATGGTTTCCCTAAACATGCAATCTGGTTCTCCTCCTCACAGCCAGGCTTCAACTTCCTCATGGGGCAATCCATGGATGCTTTTCATTCCCCTGCCTCCCCTTGGGTAGCACTGCCCTTCAGAGGCCTCCTTTCCTGGCCCTCTGGTACCATGAGATCGTGGTCTCCCTCTTGTCTCTCTGGCTGCTCCTCAGTTTGCTTGCCATGTTTCCCTCCTGTGACACTCCAGGCTCTGTGCAAAACCTGGTCTCTTCTCAAGTGACAGTCTTTATGGGAGATGCCATTCATTCCTTGTCTTCAGGTGTCTTATTGATGTTGTACAAGTCTCCAAGACTCACTCAAATCTCTCTTTTCAGCTACCAATTATCCAACTCCCTGTGTGGCCTTCTCAAGTCAGGTTTCTCATAGACAGCCTGCATGTCCAGACTTAGCTCACCACCACGCCGACTCCAACCCCAACCTCCACTTGTTGCCTGTGTCTGCAGATGGCAGCACTACCCACCTAGTTGCCTGAGTCAGAAACCTGGGCATCATCTGGAATCTGTGATTTCCCATACCCCCATATCCAATCAACCCCCTCTAGATCTGTCAACTCTACTACCTGAAGACCGCTCATACTTGTCCAACTCTCTCCTTCTGCACTGCCAACTCCTTGGCCCAAGCCACCATGGGCTCCCTTCCAGCCCCCTGCAGAGCCTCCTAAAATATATCTCCTGGCTGTTCTTCCTACCCCAGCCCAATCGCTCCTACCCCAGCCCAATCGCTCCTCCTCCATCAAGCCAGGGTGGTGTTTCTTTAAAAAAGAGCAGTTTGGTCATGCCACTGCCCTGCCCTCAGGATAGAGTCCCAATCTGGTAGCCACGGCTTTGCAGGACCTAGCCCCTGCTCATCTGCTCAAGGTCAGCTCCCAATCTTCCCAGTTTCTCTGTTATGGCTCCTTCCTGTACCTTGAACACCTCTGCTGTCTACCTGCCCTCCTCCTCCTGATCCTGAAGGTCTCACTTTAGTGATTTTTCCCTCTTGGGAACATTCCCAGACTCCCCTCACCAAACCCCGGGGCCCTATATGAGTCCTACATAGAACCCTCCACTCTCCCCGATAATGGCACTTCTTATGCTAATTATCTGAATCCTTTATTAAACCGTACCATACGAAGAAAGTCTACATCTAGTTTCTATCAAATTGTATCCTCAGCACATAGAAGAGTGTCTGGCAGTCTAATTCCTTGTTTCCTGAAACACGCGATCTGGTTCTCCTGTTTGCACGCTGGCACAGAGGGGGCACTGAATAAAATAGTATAAGATACATTAAAAATATGTGGTAAATGAATGTTTCATGCTTTTTCCTTCCTTTTCAAAATTTAGGCTGTATGCATATCACAATTTGAACACACACAACTAAACCCCATTCAGATCCTGAGTCCTACATTTTATTAATGGCTACAGAATTTAGTAATAGTGGGAATCATAATAACAGTAATATTGAGCAACTGCCTGGTGCTGGAAAACCTGTAAAGAAAGTTTATATTTGTTATTTTATTTACCCCCTCAACAAACTTCCTTATTTATACAAAACACAAAATTTTAATAAAAGCATATAAATCTAAAAATGATATAAGATCTGTGCCATAAACCTTATTGATGCTCATTTTATAGATAAAGGCCTTTCATCAATGAAAAAAGTGGGGCTTAGAAAATTTAAACAGTTTGCAAAAGTCACACAATAAGTATTAGAATCAGGATTCCAAGTTGCATGGAAATTGTGGATATTTAAAACAACTTAAGTTCTAAAAAGTTTATGCTTTTCAATTTAAAAAATATTATTTAATGCTCATTATACACAAAGTACCAGCTACACAGGACAAAAAATGTCTGTGACCACAACTTCCACACAGGTACTGCGGAGGACATTTCTATAACTTCCTTTGGTGAAAACTCTGTAGTCAATTAAGCTTGACTCAGAGGAAGACATTAAGAATTATCAATTGTTTGAATTCCACAGTTCTATAATTCATTCTGTGCTAGTGACACTAAAGACGATTAATTCTAAATATCCATATAACAATGTCAGAAAACCAAGGGGTCTTCCTATAGCTGTGGCATCACTCACAGGTTCCCAATTTCAGTTAGACACCTAATCTATCATACAAATATTTTACTTGATTCCCTAGAACATTAGGAATGTTATATATCATGGTGCTGCCTAAGCATGATAATTATCACAAATCTTTAAGAAATGTTGCAAAGAGGACATGAAGTCTACTCTAACAATGTGTTTGTTTCCTCTTACCTTAAAATGTTTCCCTTTTTTTCTTTTCCTCCCTTCCCACTTTTTTTGAGAGGGGAGAGAGAGTCTCACTCTATCACCCAGGCTGGAGTGCAGTGGTGTGATCTCGGCTCACTGCGACCTCCGCCTTCTGGGTTCAAGAGATTCTCATGTCTCAGCCTCCCAAGTAGCTGGGATTACAGGCATGCACCACCATGCCTGACCAATTTTTTTATTTTTAGTAGAGATGGGGTTTTGCCATGTTAGCCAGGCTGGTCTTGAACTCCTGACCACAAGTGATCCACCTGCCTTGGCCTCCCAAAGTGCTAAGATTACAGGCATGAGCCACTGTGCCCAGCCCTGTCTCTTTTTATGCTTCCCATATACACCCACATACAACACAGCAAGTCCAATGACACAGGCAATACAGGCAGCTAGCTCTGTGATATGGAGATAAATTTATTAATGTGAAGAGAGCCCATGAAGAAGGCTCTTCTTCCTCGAAACACTGCACAGAACAAAAGACAAGCTAGGGTAGGTGGGGTTCAGCATTTAGTTGTACACACAGGAAGAGATGGGGGAGACACTTCACATTTCTCCCCATCCTTGATCTCTGCCAACTCAACATCAATTAGTCCTCTGATGAGTTAGCAGGCCTCCATTCTGTGGGCCTCCATCTGGGTTTCCCAGCTGTCTGGGCCCTTTGGGGTCTCCATCCACTGGACTTCAGAGAACACACCTCTCAGCTTAGCTGAGAACAATGCCTGGCTCCCCTTAAGCACTCAATTACCATTTGTTGAATGGATGGATGAATAAATATCTGGTGTTCCTTCTCACTGAAGCCCTCCCTTCACTGAGCCAGTAAGGATAAACAACACATGAGATTTGTCTGGTACCCGGACAGTAAAGCACATACTATAATACATAAAGCTGCTTCAGGTACATTCTGGAAGCAGCAGCCTCAAGGAGTTGATCAAGCTAGCTTTTACCAAATTTTATTTATGACTGGCACAAAGAAATACAGAAGTGTCACATTGTCCTTTTGGAATTAAAATTATACATGCATTAACAGAAGATACTACATATCTTCTGGGAAACATACTAGAAAATTACTAAACTTGAAGATGTCTTGAACAAGAAGCAAATGATTCCAGGTCATCTTAGAATTACAGAAAAGGGAGAAACAGCAAGGCCTCCCATTAAACAAGAAGAATACTTCCTATCCCTGAACCCATAGTTTCCAAGGAGCCCCCTCTACCTTCAAAGATATTAACATTGTGCCAGAAATGAGAAGATTCAGCTAAGGTCCAAGCAGAGACAAGTCAGAACTCTTAGACCCTCATCTCAAGCAGGGTTAAGAAACCAATCCATACATTGTGATCAGTGGTTGGCAATGTTAAAGTGCTCTGCCAAGGTAAAATATCATTAATACCTAAATGAAAGATGACTAACAGCCACAGTTCAGAAAGAAACACTATTTCTCCATCTCAGACAGGTAGCCTGGGTAGGCTGTCATTAAACACTGACTTTGAACAAGCAATAGCATATTTAGGAATATACCTTTCATATTTAGAATTTCATTACAGAATTATTTATATTATAAAACAGGCCGGGTGCAGTGGCTCATGCTTGTAATCCCAGCACTTTGGGAGGCCAAGGCGGGTGGATCACCTGAGGTTGGGAGTTCGAGATCAGCTTGACTAACATGGAGAAACCCCGTCTCTACTAACAAAAAAATACAAAATTAGCTGGGCATGGTGGCGAAATGCCTGTAATCCCAGCTATTCGGCAGTCTGAGGCAGGAGAATTGCCTGAACCCGGGAGGCAGAGGTTGTGGTGAGCCAAGATCACGCCACTGCACTCCAGCCTGGGCAGCAAGAGCAAAACTCCATCTCAAAAATAATAATTATTATTATAAAACAAAAGTAATTGTAAAACCAATGAAATATCCATTCTTAGGAGACTGGTTAACAAATTATAGCACTTCATGCAATAGAAGACTGTAGTCATTGCATTGGATGGAGTGGATTTAAATGTATAGATATGGGGAATATCCAAGATACAAATATTGAGTGAAAAGAATAAGTTGTAGAAAAGCATGGATTATATAATCACTTGTACATAAAATGTGTGTGCATTTATAGACACATGAAAATTTTAAAATAGTTATCTTGAGGTGAAGGATAGAGTGGTGAGGAGTGGGGAAGAATTTATATTCTTCCGCTTTAGTTGAGGGTTTTACTGCACATGTTACTTTTTAAATACAAAGCATTACATTTTAAAAATATCGACAATGTAAGTTGTAATTTGTTCTTTCCCTTTAAACTATCTATAAACATGAAAAATGTAAAATTAAGGTAGTAACTATCAAATACAGCACAGGATTAGGTGCTACACTATACCAGGATCCTGGCTCTCCCTACCAGGCTAGGCCTATTTTCTTCATTCTCCTTCCTCCTAACCAACCCCTTCCTTCCTCACTCCTCAAAAATGAACTAGACCATTCAGTAGCTCTCCTATACACCAACAGCAACCAAGCAGACAGTCAAATCAGGAACTCAACCTCTTTTACAATAGCTGCAAAAAAAAAGTAAAATACTTAGGAATATACCTAACCAAGGAGGCTAAAGACCTCTACAAGGAAAACTACAAAACACTGCTGAAAGAAATCATAGATGACACAAACAAATGGAAACACATCCCATGCTCATGGATGGGTAGCATCAATATTGTTAAAATGACCATACTGCCAAAAGCAATTTACAAATTCAACGCAATCCCCATCAAAATACCACCATCATTCTTCACAGAATTAGAAAAAAAATTCTAAAATTCATATGGAACCAAAAAAGAGTCCACATAACCAAAGCAAGACTAGGCAAAAAGAACAAATCTGGGCGCATCACACTACCTGATTTCAAACTATACTATAAGGCCATAGTCACCAAAACAGCATGGTACTGGTATAAAAATAGGCACATAGACCAATGGCACAGAATAGAGAACCCAGAAATAAACCCAAATACTTACAGCCAACTGATCTTTGACAAAGCAAACAAAAACATGAAATGGGGAAAAGACCCCCTTTTCAACAAGTGGTGCTGGGATAACTGGCTAGCCAGATGTGGGAGAATGAAACTGGATCCTCATCTCTCGCCTTATACAAAAATCAACTCAAGATATTAAGGACTTAAATCTAAGACCTGAAACTATAAAAATTCTAGAAGATAACATTGGAAAAACCCTTCTAGACATTGGCTTAGGCAAGGATTTCATGAACAAGAACCCAAAAGCAAATGCAATAAAAACAACAATAAATAGCTGGGACTTAATTAAACTAAAGAGCTTTTGCACGGCAAAAGGAACGGTCAGCAGAGTAAAGAGACAACCCACAGAGTGGGAGAAAATCTTCACAATCTATACATCTGACAAAGGATTAATATCCAGAATCTACAACAAACTCAAACAAATCAGTAAGAAAAAAACAAACAATCCCATAAAAAAGTGGGCTAAGGACATGAATAGACAATTCTCAAAAGAAGATATATAAATGGCCAACAAACATATGAAAAAATGCTCAACATCACTAATGATCAGGGAAATGCAAATCAAAACCACAATGTGATGCTACTTTACTCCTGCAAGAATGGCCATAATCAAAAAATCAAAAACCAGTAGATCAACATCTACTGTTGATGTGGTGATCAGGGAACACTTCTACACTGCTGGTGGGAATGTAAACTGGTACAGCCACTATGGAAAACAGTGTGGAGATTCCTTAAATAACTAAAAGTAGAACCACTATTTGATCCAGCAATCCCACTACTGGGTATCTAGCCAGAGGAAAAGAAGTCATTATACGAAAAAGATACTTGCACATGCATGTTTATAGCAGCACAATTCACAATTGCAAAATCGTGGAACCAACCCAAATGCCCATCAATCAACAAGTGGATAAAGAAACTGTGATTGATATATATAAATATATATATATAAAATGGAATACCACTCAGCCATAAAAAGGAATGAATTAATGACATTTGCAGTGACCTGGATAAGACTGGAGATTATTGTTCTAAGTGAAGTAACTCAGGAATGGAAAATCAAACACCACATGTTCTCACTGATATGTGGGAGCTAAGCTATGAGGACAAAAAGGCATAAGAATGATACAATGGACTTTGGGGACTTGGGGGGAAGGGTGGGAGGGTGGCAAGGGATAAAAGACTACAAATAGGGTACTGTACATACTGCTCAGGTGATGAGTGCACAAAATCTCACAAATCACCACTGAAGAACTTACTCATGTAAGCAAACACCACCTGTACCCCAATAACCTATGGAAAAATAAAAATAAATAGAGGAAAAAAAGTGAACTAGACCAATGTTTCCACAAACCTATCCTATAGGCTTTAATTCCAACCAAACTCCAGGTTGACTAAGGACATTCCAAGTCTCAAAGTAATTCCTCTGTACTCAGGCAGGCAAAAAACAAAAACAAGCTCACTGTATCCATTCTGATAGCACCTAATTTGCATCTGCTCCAGAATAATGGGGGTCTGGGATAAATAAGCTACAATATTCCCCAGGATACCTCAGAAGACAGCAGGTCTTCTGACACCCGGCCTGGGGGCTTCTCTTTATAAACTCAACTTGTCTCCTCCCAAGAGATATAGGACCTCCAGACTGAACTTGCAGACTGAACTTGGGTACCAAGGCTTCTAGAACTTTTTAATTTATAGATAGATAACAATTTACTGAACTGCCAACGCCTTACAGGAGGTCTGAATTCTACTCTCCTGGCTACAGATTTACTAACCGTCTATTCCTCTTCCTTATTCATCCCCCTAACCACATCTCTCCTACCTTTAAAATTTCATCAGTACTCTTCTCAGTTTTTGCATAAAACTGTATCCTTTACTCCTATCTAGTCAAACTTTGCTGTTTGATTAACATGAGTTATTATTTCTTCCCAAGTTAGTATGTAATAAAATTAGAACTTGAGATAAAAATGTGTTCCCTGTTCCCAAATATTTACATTTTAAGCAGTTTTTTCTGACTAGTATTTACCAGTCTTACACAGCAAGGAAATCATCAGTAATAAATGTAACACCATTTCTTAATATTAATGTTAAGCATATTATATTTTCTTACACATTAAAGGTTAACTAATAGTATCTCATTACTTTACTATGAAAACATTGGTAATTCTGCAAATTCACTGTCCATTTACTATCCATGTGAATTATTTTAGCAGGCACATTAAATTCACAAAAGAATGATAAATATCTGAAAACTGCATATCCTCATTAATCATCAAGGAAATACAAACCAAATCAAAGTGAAATCATTTTTACCTGCAAAGTTGAAACAGTTTTTTTTCAATTAGTTGGAAAGGTAATATTCAATATCAGTGACAGTGGTGTCTCCCAGGCAGCTGGAGGAAGAGTAAATCAGAAGAAACTTCCTAAAAACAATTTTGTATTTTGTAGAACATTTTCAGAAGCTTTAAAAAGAACACTTTACCTCGATAAGCTCTCCTAGGAATCTGACCAAAGAAAACTGTCAGAAATGCTCAGATTTATGTGCATGAATTTCCATCAGAGAATTGTATATAAGAGGGACAAACTAGAAGAAACCTAACTTGTAATAATCAGAAAATAATTAAATCACCATGTAGCTATTAATACTCATGTACCTCAATATTTAATGACACAGGAAAGGCTCATAATGTAATGTTAAATGGGAAAAATCATATAACAATATAAAATGTTTATATAAATGGATATTTGTGTGCATATACATATATATATGAATATATCCATAAAATAAAATCTAAAAGACCTCTAAGATGTTAACAGTGGCTATTCTTGAGACACAGAATAAAATTTTATTTTTCCATTTTCTGTTCTTACTATTTTTGAACATTTTATATTAAACATTTATTATTCTTTATACCTATTAGGATGGCTACTCTCAAAAAACAGAAAATAACAAGCATTGGTGAAGATGTGGAGATACTGCAAAGAAACCCTTGAGCACTGCTGGTGGAAATACAAAGTGGGCACAACTACTGTGCAAAATAGTATGGGAGGTTCCTCAAAAAATTAAAAGTAGAATTATAGTATGATTCAATAATCCTACTTCTGGGTATATACCCAAAAGAACTGAGAGAGGGGTCTTGGAGAGATATCTACACACCCACGTTCACAGCAGCATAACGCACAATAACCAAGAGGGGGAAACAACTCAAGCGTTTATCAACGGATGAACAGATTTTTAAAGTGTGCACGCTCATACAATGGAATATTATTCAACCTTAAGAAGAAAGAAAATCCTAATATGTGGTCAATGTGACAGGCTGAACTATGTCCCCCCGAAAGCCATATGTTGAAGCCCTAACCCCCAGTATCTACTGTATTTGGAGACAGGGTCCCTAAAGAGGTGATTAAGTTAAAATTGGGTCATTAGAGTGGGCCCTAACCCAATCTGACTGGTGTCCTTATAAGAGGAGGAAACTGAGACAGACATAGAGGGGCAACAGGGATGCTTGGGCAGAGAAGAAAGGCCACATGAAGAGGCAGCAAGAGGCCATCTGCAGCCAGGGACAGAGGCCTCAGAGAAAACTGGCCACCACCTTGATCATGGAATTCCAGCTTCCAGAACAGTGAGAATATAATTTTCTGCTGTCTAAGCCACCCAGTTGGTGGCATTTTGTGACAGCATCCCTAGCAAACTAATGCATACAACACGGATGGGCCTTCAGGATATTATGCTGAGTGAAATAAGCCAGTCACAAACAGATAAATGCTGTGTGATTCCACTTACAAGAGGAACCTAGGGTAATCAAATTCATTGAGACAGAAAGTAGAAGGACGGCCACTAGGGGATGCAGGGAGTGGGAAAACAGCATTTGTTGTTTAATAGATATAATTTCAGTTCTGCAAAATGAAAAGAGATTGGTTGCACAACAATATGAACGTACTTAACGCTACTGAACTATATACTTAAAAATAACTGGTTGGACACAGTGGCTCATGCCTGTAATCTGAGCACTTTGGGAGACCAAGGCAGGTAGACTGCTTGAGCCTGGGAGTTTGAGACCAGCCTGAGCAACATGGCGAAACCCTGACTCTACTAAAAATACAGAATAATTAGCCAGGCACGGTGGTATGTGCCTGTAGTCCCAGCTACTCAGTAGGCTGAGGTGGGAAGATCACCTGAGCCTGAATGGTCGAGGCTGCAGTGAGCCGAGATCGTGCCACTGCAAGTCAGCCTGGGCGAGAGAGCAAGACTGTCTCAAAATAATAATAATAATAATAAGATGATAAACTTCTTGTTATATATATTTTACCACAATTTTTTTTTATTATTATACTTTAGGTTTTAGGGTACATGTGCACAATGTGCAGGTTTGTTACATATGTATCCATGTGCCATGTTGTTTTGCTGCACCCATTAACTTGTCATTTAGCATTAGGTATATCTCCTAATGCTGTCCCTCCCCCCTCCCCCCACCCCACAACAGTCCCCAGAGTGTGATGTTCCCCTTCCTGTGTCCATGAGTTCTTATTGTTCAATTCCCACCTATGAGTGAGAACATGCAGTGTTTGGTTTTTTGTCCTTGCGATAGTTTACTGAGAATGATGTTTTCCAGTTTCATCCATGTCCCTACAAAGGACATGAACTCATCATTTTTTATGGCTGCATAGTATTCCATGGTGTATATGTGCCACATTTTCTTAATCCAGTCTATCGTTGTTGGGCATTTGGGTTGGTTCCAACTCTTTGCTATTGTGAATAGTGCCGCAATAAACATACGTGTGCATGTGTCTTTATAGCAGCATGACTTATAGTCCTTTGGGTATATACCCAGTAATGGGATGGCTGGGTCAAATGGTATTTCTTTTTTAAAAGTAGATTTGAGCCTTAAAAATTGTTTCACAATTATACATGTTGACACATTTCATTAATATTTCAGATAAAACACCATGTAATTTTCCTCACTAGCTATCAATAGCAAAATGACAATATTCTAGAAGTTTACCTCAATTTTACAATATGGTTTGTCATTAGGGAGTTGCAAAATAAAACAATGAGATACCGCTACACACCTATTGTGATGGCTAAAATCCAAAAAGCTAATGTACAGCTGCTGGGAAAGATGCAGAGCTGGCTGGAATATAAGCAGCTGGATATGGCTGCTTAGGAAGATAGTTTGGCAATTTCTTAGAAACTAAACATAGTCCCACCATGCAATCCAGCATTCATGCTCCTAGATATCTACCCAATTAATCTGAAAATGTACGTCCATACAAAAATCTACATGCAAATGTTTATAGAGATTTATTCATAATCACCAAAATCTGAAAGCAATCAAGATGCACTTCAATAGATGAACCATTGGTGGTACATCCATAGTGGAATATTATTCAACGATGAAAAGAAATGAGGTATCAAGTCACAAAAATACATAGATGAATCTTAAATGCATATTGTTAAATGAAAGAGGCCAGCCTGTAAAGCTACACATTGGATAATTCCAATTATATGACACGCTGAGAAAAGCAAAATATAGAGTAGTTTCCAGGTTGGGGACAGGAAGGTAGAGAAGGTTGAATGTAGAGTACAGGAGATGTTTTAGGGCAGTAAAACTATTCTGTATGATACTGTAATGATGAATACAAGAAATTAAGCATTGGTCAAAATTCATAGAACTTTATAAACACAAAGAGTAAACCTTAAATCTCATTCAGGAGATTAGGGAAATCCCAGGAAGAAAAGCAGAATGAGATAATATATATGCATTTTAAATGTATTTTTAAAACCTCACTTAACAGTATGAGGAAATAAAATGCTGACCCAAATAATAACTTTAGAAGTAAGTGGAGTCTGTAAGAAAAAGACAAAAGGAACTTCATATAAATATCATACTCTAGTTGATAAAGCTGTTTCCCAATGGAAGTACAGGATGATAATGCTGAAACTGCTATATATGCATACTGGAATTAAAGATGTAAGTAAATAGATGGTGAATAATGGAACCAAGATTTCTCAATGTTGAAGTGGGTAGGATTACACATTTGCAAGGGAAGGAAGTTAGAATGATCCATGTGATAAATGGATTAGAGCTGGAGACATCAGGATGAACTCCGTAGCATATGTATTAGCTTACTGTAGATATAGAGGGTTACATATAGAAATGTATACATACACACAGAGAGATTTGTATACACACATATATTTCCTTGCCCTGTCAGCTGAGTGATCCTACACCCAGTAGCAATGAGTACACCTAGCATCCTGATCTTCATTTCTAATAGAACCAGGGCTACTTGGAAAAATGGCTGATTCTAGGACTGGGGCAAAAAATATACAAAATAGGCCTGAGGCATCTTGTAGTGCAGAAAGCAAGAAAATGCTCACAACAACAACACAATAATGGGTATGTATCAAAGGGTTACAGGAGGCAATTGAAAGAGTTTCGAGTGGCTAAAGCTAGAGTAATTTGAGCAACACAATAAAGTAGTATTGGCTTATCACTTGAAGTATAAAATAAATATCCATGAGTCCACACGGTAAATAAATAAATGGGGAATAGCTGAATCACCCATGTGGAAGAATTCCAAATAATTTATGTAGATATTCCAACCTTAAGGAGGTGAAGCATAGCACGGCACTCTTTAAGAATTACAGCTATATGCAACAACATCAATCTCACAAACATAATATTGAGTGTTACATATTGAAAGTATGTTATATTGAAAGAAGCAATACAGAGAAGAATACTTACTATATAACTCTGTGTCTATAATGTACCAAACAAGCAAACTTATAGTCTTGGGATTCAGCATATAGTTACCTCTAGAGAAAAGGGAAAGGGTAACGATTAGAAGCATGCCTGAGAGAGGCCAGGTGTGGTGGCTCATGCCTGTAATCCAAGCACTTTGGGTGGGACAAGGTGGGCGGATCATGAGGTCAGGAGATCAAGACCATCCCGGCCAACATGGTGAAACCCCGTCTCTACTAAAAATACAAAACAAATTAGCCAGGTGTGGTGGCGGGCACCTGTAGTCCCAGCTACTCAGGAGGCTGAGGCAGGAAAATCACTTGAACACAGGAGGCGGCTGCAGTGAGCCGAGACTATGGCACTGCACTCCAGCCTGGGCGACAGAGTAAGACTCTGTCTCAGAAAAAAAAAAAAAAAAAAAAAAAGTATGCCCAAGAGAGATTCTGGGATTCTAGCTGTGCTCTGTTAAACTCGATCACTGATCTAAGTTCTGTCAAAGTTCTCAAAGTTATAACCAATTCAATGAATTGTGTACCTCACACCGTATACAAACCAACTTCAGTTCAGAAAAAGAAAATATGAACTTAATTTCGATGTAATGAAGAGATCTAGTACAATTTTTTTCACATGGTGATCCAATTGACCCATTAACGGTTAAACAGATCATTATTTTCCCACTGCTCTGCGGTGCCAATTTTTGTCAAAAGTCATGTTTTCATATATGCTTGGTTCTGTTCCTGGACTGACTTTTCAATTCCATGTGTATATTTGCCTATCCCTGCATCAACACTGTGTGTCTTAATTACTATAAATTTATAGCTTACTTATCTACCTATTTACTATAAGTAATAAGAAAAATTATTTATTACAAGTAATGAGTAATTACCATAAGTAGTAAGTAATAATTACTATAGATTTAAGTCTTGATGTCAGTAGAGTAAGTCCAACAACCTTATTCTTTTTCAAGATTGGTTTGTTACGCCTTATCCTCTGTACTTTTCATACGTTTTGGAATCAGCTTGCCAATTTCCACATACAATTTTGTACACAACTTTTGGAAACAAGTTTGGGAGCAAGTACGTCATATCCTTGCATATGCCATACCCATATTTCCTTCCTTGCTAAATGTGGAAGCATGGAGATGGAGTTTCCCTTTGCCTGGGTCCCTGAGTGAGGCCAATGTTGCAAAGAGCCTTCACCCCCATCAACACATGACAAACATACAGGGTTAGCAAGAAATAAACCTCATTATTAAAAAATATTAAATTATATGGCCCTAAAACTTAAGGCAAGAGGAAGCATTAAAAGAGAAAGATTTGAGATTAACTGTGGATTTATTTCAAATATCTGAGCTATGATAAGCTTATATACACACATATACTCATAAACACAAATGTGGGATATGTGAATTGTTACTTCTATATGAAACATCTGAGTTACTTGCAACTCTCTGAAATTAACTCAAACCATTTACCAGATGGCAAATTCTGGAGATAAATTTAAAATATGCAAAACAATGCTATCTGACATTTCTATGAAACACAGAGTACCTAATTGTAACTTAACATTTTAATTTTGGGTAGAGGAAACAATATAGAATTTTTATTTCTAATATTAGCTTTGAATGATAATCAATTCTGATTTGCAAAATGGTCTATGTTTTGTGAACAAATCAGCATTTCCCACTTGCTGTTTTTATTGGACAATAAAAGCCATATGGGCTAAGAATTCATCAGGATTAATAAAAAAGATGCAAATTCTTATAATACAACATTCCACATAACTTTATAAGAACCTCTGCAACAGCTTTTGTGTATATCAAATTAAAATTTACTATATAATAAAATTATGTAGTAATAATTTTCAACCTCTATCTAAAGTCATATGATTCTTCAACATTTATCCACTGCTACACCACAGTACATAAATCATGCAGGCGAATTCTCACAATACATATTATATAGGGCACAGAATTATTTTGATTTAATTCTCAATAAGAACTGAAGCAGTAACTTGTTACTTTAGACTGGCAAATCAATGGAAAATGCTTGCTCTAAGATTGGTTATCACTCCCGTCATGCAAGTAGCTTAAAAACTGACATATTAGCATTGACAAAAGGATTGCTCTATTTGTTTTCCAAAGGCTTTCCCACATGACTTTATACTTAGTTTTATGCCAAAGAAAATCAATCTCTTTATTCAACTTGTCAGTCAGAAAACACATGTAGAAACAATTATTTTATTGCAACACATAAAAGTACACTGAATCGTATAGGATGAAATAGAAATAAAATGCCAAAGTATTAACATGCCTGTAAACAGAATTAACATAAATATAGACTTAAATGTAAAAATAAAATTAAATATAGAAATTAAACCTAAAGGATAAAAATCAGTTGAATAGACTTACTCCAATCCTCAGTTTTCAAATACACCAGTCTCTTTTCATTTCAGAATTTTAAAAGCTCATTAGAAGGACTAGCTTCTTCCAACACAATGAAAGTCCACAAAAACCTAATTTTCCCTTTTTTTTAATCTGCAAAAACTAAGCTTTCTAGATGGATGATAATGCTGGCACATTTATATCAGAATATCAATGAAGAAAAGATTTCTCTTTAAAACAAGGATTTTGAGTGATTCTAAATTATACTTTACATAACAAAGAACCAAAAAATACAGATGCCTGGCTTTTGATCTAGTGCCTATAAAAAGAGCCCCAGAAAGGTCTACATGGAATACCAAGGTACAAAGTAACATAATACACAAGATCTAATGATTACCTAAGTTCCCCCTGGTTCCATCAAAGTCACTCAAGTTCACATGCATGAAGTACTCAATGTCATTCACATTAACTGCCTCATGTAAATTTTCCTTTGTTTTAATGGATGAGTATTGTATTGTAGGGCCTGGTTGTAAAATATGAAGTCTGACCTAGGAAAGGAGTCAAATCTTTGTCCCAGTGTCCATTCCCCTGGGGATCCTCATGTCCCCACACTTCAGCTCCCTGTATCCTCAAGGCCACCAAGGAGGCAGCACACCACTCCACACCACCACATCATAAACAATATACCTGTGTGCCAACCATGGATCTCTCTGCTATGGCTACAATCAACTGCCTCCATTTAAATTTTAGTCTCTGGGCACCTGTGGAATCACACAGATGCACAAAGTGGCACATGCTTTGAAGACGCTCAGGCCAAGACATAACCTCACTTTACACCAACTCTGTCAAAACAAGGCTGTTTATGAAGCATATTTCACTCAAGTATTAGCATCCTACATGGAGCCTTTTATTATGCTAAAGAAATTGTCACTGAATTAGACAACACTTTTCCCTATCCAAGAATACTGTTGGTGTGCAAGGAGCTTCCAAGGGCGAATAGATCACATTTACTCAACAGGAGTAAGCAGACATCCCAATGATGAACAAAAATGGTTACTGCAGACTATGATGACTCTTCAGTGAACTAAGGATGACCATCAAATTCTTATAGCTGAAGCAACCTACTAACTTTTTTGATCAGCCTTAGCCGAGAAGCATATGGGAGCAGACACCACAAAGTATGGTGTAGCAGAAAGAGCATTACTTGGAGTCCACGATATGGGCTTTAGTTCCAGCTCTGCCTTTTAGTTTACTTAAGCACTTGAAGAGCAAAAACCTTCTTTTCATCTATATATCCTTAGTACCTAGCAGTGTTTGCAAAACTGTGAACCCTCGATGAGTATTTGTTCAATGAAAGAACAAGAGAATATATAGGATGTATGTGATCTTAAGCACTTAACATCTTTGGGTTTAAGTTTCCAAATCTTTAAAAATGGGCACATAGTAAGGCAATGCATGCCTTTTACACTGGGTTGCTGAAAGAACCAAGCAAACTAGCAGATATGAAAGTTATCAGTTAACCATAAAGTCTGTTACAAAGGTACACTGCAAGTAAAGAAGCATTCTTTGAATTGGGGGTGGTGGAAGCAATGAGGCTACTTCAAGGAATATGGCCTTGAAAAGCCCAGATTTCTCCTCTGTCCCTTGAATCCCTTAATCTACCTCTTGGCTTAAAAGGGTGTTCAACTCACTGAGAGAGAAAATTGATATGGTTCTAATCAAAACCAAAAATGTGTACCAAGCTCTGAAAAATACAGTGCTAAAAAAAAAAAAACAAAAACAAAAAAAAACTTTCTCAAAGTCTTTCCTGGCAACAGTCTCCCTCATGAATTTCCCCACTAACACAATGGCACCACCCTGCTCACAATGTGCCAGCCCTTTCCCAGCCACCCCAGGTCCTTCTACTTAATAATCCCAGCATTGCCCACACGTTACCCTAGCACTCATTAGTATCCTACCAACTTTTCTAAAACCTAACTTCATATAATTATAAATCCATGAAGAAAAGTAGGTGCTTTAATCAACTTACTTTTAGATTTTAGAATAACAAGTAAAATATTTGGGAAAAAAATACATTTTATTCCCACCTTGTATTTAAAAAAATGAATTCCAATAAATTAAAGAATAATTATTTTTAAATGAAGCCATTAAAAAACAAGAAGGAAAGGCAGGGGCTGGCATTTCCTAATCATTAAAGCAATGAGAGAGAATGTTAAAAAAATGGACATATTTGATTATGCAATCATATAGACTTCTATGCATCTGTAACTACCACAAAGTTACAAAATTAAAGATAAACTAGGAAAAAGATACGTGACATATAAGAGAAGGGGCAGTAGTCTCATTATATATATAAAGAGCTCTTACAAATGAAAACAGTTGAAAATCAGAGAAATATGAGTTGGGACATGAATAGTTAAGTCATGAGGTGGGGGTGGAGAGGGAGAGAAAGTAGTCAAACAGGTACAAAAGCAGCAGCCTACTCCAAACAAAAAAAAAAAAGAAAGAAAAGAAAAAAACAAACACAAATAAGGAAATACCATTTTTACCTACCAAATAGGCAAAGAACTAAAAAGTGTAACCCTCAATAACCTACAGACAGCTGTGCAGAGCGGCAGGAGATCTCATGCGCTCCTGGTGACAGCCAAACAGGTAAAATCCTTCTGAAGGGAAACTTAGCAATATATCAAAAGCGTTCTGAAAGCTCACGTCCTCTAATCAGTAATTCTGTTGTTAAAAACTGTTACTAACAAAATTAACAGCAACGTGTGCAATGATTTCTGCACAAGAATGTTCACCATAGCACATGTTCATGTAACAGCCAAAATATTAGAAGAAAAAAATCTCAATGTCCAATGGAAGAATAAACAAGTTATGATATATTTAAGTAATGTAGTTTACAAATGTGTTTTCAAGAAAAATACGGTATTTAATAATAAATGTTTACAATACTAGTGAAAATGTAAGATTCAAAACTATACAGGGTATGATCTGAACATGTGTGAAAGGCCCAAATAGGAATACACACATTTTATACATACGTGTATGGGGGGTATATTTTGTATATATTTATTTATTTATATATAAACATATGTTTATATATTATATATTTATATTACTTTATAAATATATATTTTATTAAATATAATAAATATATATTAATTTTTATATATTATATGTAAATATATATTATACAAAATATATGAAAATTAATATTTATCTATTTACATATAAATATATATAACATATAAATATATATGTGTGTGTGTGTGTACATATATATATCAGTGAGAAGGTCAAAGACAGTCGTCTCAACTTCAACCTTGAGTGTTTTTGTGTTTTTAGCTTTGTTTTGGAATTATTGGATTTGGATCTCTGCAGACTCTGAAATGACAATGGGTAAAAGAAAAATTTTCAAGGTCAATTATTATTTCAAATTAGAAAACTCTAGGCTTTATTTCTTTGCACCTGGGAAGTCCTCATCAAGCCATTAAGGGAAGAGGAGAGGGTGAAGACACTGCAGCCATCAGTCCCCTGCAAAGAAGTCTAAGACAGAAGGATCTGCAGGAGGCGCCCAAGGACACCTCAGCTGGGCTGGCACATCTAAGCCCTGCCCGCTTCCCCACCACTCTAAGGGCCAAAGTCACTGTCTAGTCTTACTCCCGCAGATTGAAACCACATGAGCCACCTGGACCCCAAGCCCATTCACTTTGGGATTTCAGCCTTCCAGCAACAATCAAGTTGTCTTATATTTTCCTCAAATTAAAAAAAAAAAAAAGGCTCATTTATAAAAAAGAGAAGGGCTGCTCAGATCAAAAAGTGTTTTACAGAAAGACAGAGAGTAAACAATCTCAACCATTTTGTGAGCTAATAACACAAAGAGAGCTTTGATTTTATTTCTCATATATTTTATAAACACAGGAGAGGGTGGGTAAAAGACATCATGTGGCTTGCAGTTGAGGGGACAGAGGCTGGGCATGGGTCCAAAATCTCCCCATGATATTACCCGTGACACATACATGCACAAAAAGTCTGCCACATAATGAAGCATTTAAATAATTTAATTTGTATCTATGGGTCATGGGACTATGCAGAATATTTATTTATTTATTTTCTTTCTTTTTTTTTTTTTTTAAGACACAGCCTCGCTCTTGTTGCCCAGGCTGGAGTGCAATGGCATTATCTCGGCTCACTGCAACCCCCGCCTCCGGGTTCAAGTGATTCTCCTACCTCAGCCTCCCAAGTAGCCAGGATTACAGGTGCCCACGACCATGCCCGGCTAATTTTTTGTATTTTTTGTAGAGATGGGGTCTCACCATGCTGGCAAGGCTGGTCTTGAACTCCTGACATCAGGTAATCCACCTGCCTTGGCCTCCCAAAGTGATGAGATTACAGGTGTGACCCACCGTGCCCAGCCTATTTTCTTCTTTATAGTTTTCCTACTTTTGAATTCCTCTGAAATTAATTGTTTTACTTTTATAATGAGAAAAAGGTCAGCAGTGTCTAAAATTTTTGTAGTTAAGTGAAATACCACCTTCACTATGTCTCTTTCATCCTCAAAAATCTACAATGGCTTCCCCAATAGCTATCCTATCGAATTCACAGTCCTTCAAGTGTTTTCTACCAGACCTGATGTCCAGAACTTTTGGCATAACATAAAAGGTCCCCTTGGGCAGGGCACTGTGGCTCCGGCCTATAGACTCAGAGCTTTAGGAGACCTAGACAGGAGGATTGCTTGAGCCTAGGAGGTTGAGATCAACCTGGGCAACACAGGGAGACCCCATCTTTACAAAAATTAAAAAACTAGCCAGGTGTGGTGGCTTGTGCCTCTAGTGTCTGCTACTTGCGAGGTGAGGCAAGAAGATCACTTGAGCCCAGGAGTCAAGGCTGCAGTGAACTACGATGGCACCACTGCACTCCTGCCTGGAAGGCAAAGTGAGAACTCCTCTCTAAAAAAAAAAAAATAAAGCCCTCCCCCATGGCCAATGACCTAGCCTGTCTCCCGTATTAGCTCTACCCATTACTCTTCTGCATGGGTCCATATTCTTGATGTCTGGGCTGGCTCCCTAATGGGTCATGTTATCCATATGCCTTCGCTCACTTTCTAATTTTGCTTGAAGTTCCTCTTCTCCCCACCACATCCCACTTACTGGCTGGCTCTGGTGAATGGTACCCTCCTCTTGGAAACAGTCCCTGAGGTGATTGCCTGTTGCTTCCTCCTTGTTTCAGGCACCTCGTGCTCACATTCAGTACAGACTAATTTTCCATTGTTCTCTCTAGGACAGGAACTCCTCTTTGCTGTCCCCAGCACAGAGCTCAATGACTAGCCTCAGTGGATAAATGTTTGTCAAATTGTGTTTTCATCTTAATCATTCTTTCTTATAAATTTCCAATGCAGATTCACTACCTCAGCCTTGCAATCATCTGCCTCAGCATTAAGGATGACTGCAAACCCAGTAACTGTATGTGCCATGCTTCCTCACTGGAATTTCATCAACCTAAATGACCCATACCTTTGCCCCCTTTTCACGACCCTCCATGCTCTTTCACAAGAAGCCTCCCCTCCTTGACCAGTGTCATTAAGTAATATGACGATTATTGCTTACAAGCTACCCTGTTAGACTGCCATCTCCTTCATGAAAGAAAATGTGACATATTATCTGGAATTCCATCTCTCCTGAGTCCCTATACAGTGTTCCACACAAAGAAAGACCTCCAACCTGATGACTGCAGCACTACTTTGCTCCAGGAAAGAGTTCCAACCAGCTGAGATGCAATTATTTTACTAATTCAGCCAATATACATCATTGAGTTTCAAACATTCCAAATGTTCCTGGAGACCACCCTCTTATCAGTTAAGAGGCAGAGGGAAAACAAGATCATGAATCCCTTTTCTAATTATGAGCAATAAGAGAAACGAAAATGTCCAGGTTTTATCAGTTACATCAGAGGACCACCATGAACCCCTGATGAGAGCAGGATGTTGAAGGAGCGACCAGGGCTGATGTCAGGTCACCTGCCTATGAGAGCAAGGCAGAACCAGGGCTCTGGCACACCTGCTTCGTTCCCCTGCTACCGACAGGGCTTGCTATTTCTTTCAAAGATTTTCTCATGGACCATCACAAGTGAAAGCAGTGTTAGAAAACATAGCTTCAGGGCTTGGGGAGGCAGCATTGTTTTAGACTGGCTGGAAAGTCACGCTGAGCAGCGAGAGGACAGATCTTAGAGGAGACAGCCCCACTTGGCTGCACCCTCCAAGGAGGCCACAGGGCATATCATCCCGGTGGGTCAGGTGGCACTGGGGCTCACAGTCAAGCCATCATCAGGTTACTGCCTCTGTTTCATCACTGTGAAAGTTAAGCCACGATCCAGGTCTCTGGGTCTTCCCAAGCAAGTCAATGCAGAGCCAAAGCCTATGCACAAATGAATAACCTCACAAGGATGAGAGTTGTGTGTGACTGATGGCTCTACACAAAACATCTCAGCAAAGGAGTTCGGTAAGAGCCTTGTGAGCATATGACACTCTCCAGCTCTACTAAAGTGATAGATGCGTTCACACAGAAGCTACTAAATGGGCCTTATTGCAAAGGCATGGCTTCAACCACAGCTGGACTTCAGGGAGAACAGTATTTTCAACATGTACCTTGGAAAATTCCTCACTCATAAGTAAAGATTACATTTGCAGGGGCCCAGTGAATGCTTGCCTAAAAGACACTGTAATGCTAAGCAAAATAGTCTGTTAACAGGAAAAGAAATATCATGATTTTAATTCTGGAGTGCTAAGTCGCCTAATCTTCAATGTTTTGTGTTCAGATGACAGGCAGGAAACTGAGCTAGAGTTTATGCTTGTCCAATTAATCAAATAACCTCCATGCCACTTATCCTTGGAATTGGCATTAGAAAAGCCCCCACGTGCCCCCAAATCATATAAATTCCACAGTTTCCTAGTCATTAAATCCAGGTTGGCCTAATGCTGATATGTCATATTTTGACATGTAGCCACAAGGGATATACAGTCAAAATTAAGAGGAGACCTGAGCTAAAATTGGCATGCCCTACTCGGATGAACAATTTATGCCCACACATAGATAAAACTGCATATATCTTCTCCAAATGATGAATATTAAACTGTTAGAAACGTAGATATAATTCATTGACTCATTTTGCATAAAACATTTCTTTTAGCTTTCAACCAAACATATAGAAGGGATATTTGCATCATCACAAGTACACAGGCTATTATTACACATAATTACATGCAGACTTTCAATACTACTATTACAATGGTATTTATTGAATAAACCTGCAGCATTAATAAAATCATATTTCCCCCGGCTTTAAACCCTACATAGCTTCCCTATGCACTTACTATAAACGTTTATCCAACCCCTCACATCGCCTCCAAGGCTCTCTGAGCCCATCTCTACCACCCCCACACCATTCCAACCTCTCCAGCCCCCGGCCCAGCCCCACCATCACTCATTCTGTCCTGCCACACTGGCCTTCTTCCTTTGTTCTTTGTCCCTTGAACAAGCTAAGAGAAAGGCCCTTGTCCCCGCTGTTTTCTTTGTTTGAAAGGCTTTCTCCCGAAACCTCTGTGTAGTAGTTAACTCTCCGATCTCAGGTCAAATGTCACCCCACAGAGGGCCCTCCGCAGCCACCCCAATGAGTGCTGCCTTTCACCTGCAATCACCATTATGCTCCCTGCACTCACTTCATTTTCTCTAGAGCATAAGTACATTCCAATCTGAAACATATTGTTTTTTTTTTCTGATTATCCAGACCACAAATATATAAGCTCCAATAAGAAAGTAGTTTGCTTCCACTACAGGGTCTAGAACTGTGTCTGGCACACAATAGGTCCACCACAAGCATTTGTTACACAGATGAATGCTGTGCTAGAAGGTGGATAAAGCAAGTTACAGACATGGCAGCCTACCCACTGGGTGCTAATGATTGAGAAACAAGTGGACAAATAGCCAAGAAACACAGAAAAAAAAATTTAGCAGCTGCATACTTAATTATGATTAAGTAATCAAAGTTAGTTGAACATATCAAACGTGAATACATTACTAAGTCAAGACATGTCATATGGAAATGCTAATGACCTAGGCTGGGAAAGCTCTCTGAGGTTTGAGAATGAGGAACTTTATGAACTTTCTAACATCGTCCCTGCTATGGCACCTAACTGCCTAGAACATCAGAGTTGCTTAATAACTACTGCTGAATTTTGCAATTCTTAAACTAAGAAAACGTTAAAATATTATTTTAGCTTTCTTAGTGAATATTTTTAAAGACCACTTGTCTATAATTCATACTGATGTTTTTCTCGGCATAAATACCAGGTATATGAGTATGAAACTTAAATAGTAGAAAAATCATCCATGGATGCAGGTAAGATACAACCCAGAAGAATTTTTTTTTTTTAAACACAGAGAATTTTTTTTAGCCTGACAAATTTCAAGGAGGCTTTGCAAGTGCAAACAGACTTCAGCTTTTTCACATTCCTATGCCCAGAAACTGGGACATGAAAATGCCAGGAACCCTTTCAATAACTAGACTATGTGATAGATGCAGGAGAAACTCTCCAACCACCAAGATTACTCCTATGGAGCTGCCAAAGAACCAGATGCTTCCTTCAAAAGCATATCAATTTGGCGGTGAAAAACCCTGTGGCCTCAGCTCCAGTCGGGAAGGGCAGGTGGGATGGCACGGTGCAGGATGCCTGTTCCCACTTGCCTCAGCAACCATCTTCTTCTGACAGCAAAACTGTGTTACTCCCAGGCTTGAAGTCATGAGCAAAATACATGGCTTTGCTATATATAAGGACGGGACTTGGAAATATTTGATCTGAGGCCATGCAAAATGAATTCCATACATGGGGAGACTGTAATATCGAAAAAGATGAAAATAGTTTCACTGCACTTGAAATTTTTATCTTCAAAGAAATTGAACATAGATGAAGGAAAAAATAGCTGCATTTAAAAAAAAGTTTCATAATGCAGGACATTAGAAAATAAAACTTTTTTTAACCAATACAAACAACAAAGAGCAATTGTTTTTATGACTGCCATCTACCAAACCATCAACTGTGAAATCTTTCTCTTTAATCATGAGTTTTTAAAAGGCTCTATTCATGTGAATCCATTTTCACAAACTCTTGTGAAACTAGCATGACCCAGCTTGAAATAATAAACCCAAAGGGTTTCTGTTGGTAGTTGTTGTTGTTGAGGTATTAGTATTTTTATTTTTTTAAGAAAGCCAGGACTTCATTTCTGCATATGAAGCTCCTTGTGGTGTTCATCCTTATTTAAATTTGCAGCCAAAATTATTTTTTCAGTCTCTTTAACCCTGGTGGGCCCCCTGAGAGCATGTGTGTTCTGGGCTTTTGTAATTAGGCAGCCTGCACCTGAGCGCCTCCATCTCTGGTAATTAGAGCTCACCATGGCAGTTTCCTTCCCAGCCGATCTGGCCATGGGGCCAGGAATGAACACATGGAGGAGTGATGAGTGTGGTGTGTGGTTGTCTTGACCTCTTCTGCACCTTACCCTACTTCAGGATGGCAGGGTTCTCAGTTACACCAGGGGTGCCTGAAGGGCAGGACCCGCATCCTCCATTCTACCCTCTCAGCACCGAGCAGGATCCCCTCTCGTGGAAAACAGCTCACCCCGTGTATTCATGCACAGCTATGTATTTTGAGGAAAGTGGCTCTTTCTGTTTTCATCTGTCCCTGTCCACTAAGATATAAATAAAGAGAAAACCTCTGCATCTCTAAATGAAAACACTGAACGTATTCAGAATAGCTCCGTCTCACAACCCCCTTCCATCTGTCTACCCAAGTCATAGAGTGCAATGAACCTCAATGTCTTTTTTTCAAGCTGTTTTTCATTCTCAACACCTAAGTTGACTTTCCTGTCCCACTGCAGTAGCCAACAGCTAAAAATAAAATGAATTTCCCTGGGCAATATATAGAAAGGCATACTCTCTCACTTTTTTCCTTCGTGGACTAGACAGATGCTTGCTGGTTCACTTGCTAATAATGATCGACATGGCACTCGACTGAGCCTTCAAAATACTAAACATATCAATGGCCCCAGGTTAACCTCTGAGATTTACTTTGGAGTAATTAATAGGTTTATAGTCCTTAAAATAATCTACGGATGTGCCAAAGAAAACTGTACAACAGTACTGTCCATTTAGAGGCCCCATCAAACATGGGGGATACTCCACAGCAGCCTCACTGTCCAGCAAGTCAGACCACCTCGTCAAGCAGACATGAAGAGAGAGATGGGAACAAGTTAGGGGGATGTGGACAAGACGGCAATCTGCTTTGGGAAGAAGAGCCTCAGCCCACAGCATCTTTTTCAATCTTTCCAACAGAGGCTCCAAAGCACCGCCTCAGCCCAACCAGCCTCCCTGGTGAAACTCAGGGCTGTGGCTGGTCAGGAAGAGAAACACAAGGAAGCGGAGGGGGACTGGTCATGGCAACAGAGGTGGGGAAGGGGAGGAGGGTGAGGAGCCGGTTGTTTTCCTTATCAAGTGGCCAGTGGTAGAGAAGACAGTGAGGTCACTCAGAAGACTACTGAGCTAGGGAGCAGCTGAGTGCCGTAGTTACTACCCACCAGCAACAGTCGCATGTTCACCAGCACTCTTGTATTCTTGTTCTGCCTCTAAGAGGCACAGAAAACAGCCAAGCAACTGCAGACAAATTACTTCTTAATAAGAACAGCAGCTGCCGTGACTGAATTCTCACCCTATGTCAGATACTCTGCTAAGAACTGCCTTATGTCTTCCCCTTTAAGGCTATCAATGAATATTTATTATTTTAAGTGAGGGCTTTCAAAAATACAGTTGATCCTTCAACAACATGGATTTTAAAAACTGCACAGGTCCACTTATATGTAGGTTTTTTTTTTTTAGTAAAAGTTACAGCAAATGTGCCTGCCTCTCCTGCCTCACTTTCCCCTCCCTCCACCTTTCCCACCTCTGCCAGTCCTGAGACAGCAAGCCCAACCCTTCCTCTTCCTCCTCAGCCAGTATACTCCACAGGAAGACGGAAAGAATGAAGACCTTTATGATGATCCATTTCCACTTAATGAATAGTAAACATATTTTCTCTTGCTATGGTTTTCTTAATAACATTTTCTTTTCTCTAGCTTACTTTAAGAATAATATCTATCATATATTAACAGTACATATAATATAATACATGTAACATACAAAATACGTGTTAATCAACTGTTTATGTTATCAGTAAGAGTTCCAGTCAACATTAAGCTATTCATAGTTGAGCCTTTGGGAAGTCAAAAGTTATACTTGAATTTTTGACTGCATGAGGGTTGGCACCTCTAACCCTAGAGCTGTTCAAGGGTCAACAGCACACACTCCTGAGTTCCAAGAATAGTCTACCACTTGCTGATCACATGATCTAAGGCAAGTAACTCAACCTTTAAAAGAAAACCTTTCTTGATCTGTAAAACAGGAATAACAGAATTAATAATGTATGTAAGGTATGTACTTAGCTGGTGCAATGATCCTGATAACAGCTAATGTTTACATCATCCTATACCTACTCTATAGTGCTACACACACAAACAGAATGAGGCGCAAGAGAGGCCCAGTAATGTGTCCAGCCCCACAGCTAGTCAGCGGTAACATCAGGATTCAAACCTAGAAGTCTGGTACCAGAGTCCATGTTCTTAAACCATTAACCTACGATGCCTCTCAAGTAAATAGTAAGTGGTAGGTGTGAGGCTGTAGGAAAAAGAGGAGAGGAAGGGACAGGAAAGCAGTCCTCATTGGAAAACTAAGTTTTGACTGGCACTGTTGGACTGGGCTGCAGTTTAGGTCCTCCCACTGCTGAGTTCCCTCACTTCACCTCCTGATGCTTCTGGTTTCCCATCTATAAAATGCAAGGGAAGGATTCTATTTATCTCACAAGGTGCTGCTAAGGAGTAAAAAAGTCACGTCTTGTTCGACCAATGTTAGTCAGATCAAGATTTATTTTAGATAAATTATCTGTTAGTTTTAATTGCCATGACTCAGTTTTTATGTTCACTTTTTGGTCAAAGCTAAATAAAATATATAAATATATAAAATCTGGGCTCCAACCAGACTCCCACACACTCTCAGCCAGGCATCTTGAGCAGGTACCATCCCTCTTGTCCATTGGCTGTGGAAAAGTGAGGGCAAGAATTCGCCTTGACAAAGAAAGTTCAACCATCTAAACTAAGTGGATTTGAAACTATTTCAGAATAGAATTTCTCAGAGTGAAAATAAATCTATGACTCCTCTTAACAGCCAAAAAAAAAAAATCTTGAAATAATGATTTTAAGAGTAAGACTTTAAAAATACAGATCTACACTTTCCACTATAACAGCCACTAACCACATATGGTATTTAAATGTAAATTAATTAAAATTAAGTTAAATGATAAGCTCAGTTTCTTGGTCCTGACGGCCACGTGGAGCCAGTGGCACCCGTGCTGGATGGCTCAGATCTAGGGCCTCTCCACCATCGCTGAAAGCGCTCTTGAATAGTGCTGAGCTACATGCTATGTGGACAAGTCAATTTTCCTTTAACATGTGCTCAGTGTACTTTATTTAAAACATTGAACTTCTTATAATATTTGTCACTCCTACATTATTCCATTATTTATATAGTCTTTCCCTTTGTTCCTTGGCTCTCTCATAGTGATGACAGAAAGTGAATGCAATTACTGATTTACTTTTCTATCTCCCCAAGGAGACAGTGAGTTCCAGAACTCGGTAAATGCTGAGTCTTAAATTCTCAAAGGCACAACACAGACCCTGTCCTTATTACATTACCATCCTACACCACGAGGATAAACTCCAAACAATCTGAATACAACTTGAAAACATTTTTAATTACTCAAAAAATAATCCGTAGTACATATTCTCACAATTTTTTTAAACAAGATACAGTTGGAGTGATTAAAATCTTGAGTTAAAAAAAGTCAGCGATTAGCTCTAAGCCAATGTTTAGGCAATGCAGTAATGCTTAAGTTCTTTATTCAACCATTAGTATACTGATGAAATTCTCTGTAAGGAGTAAAACATCATGTCCTCTGTGACAAATTAAGCTACAAAGCTGTTTCCTCTGTTCTCTGCTTTCTAGCTTGTATTAACTAGTGCCATAAAAGAAAGCCTTTAAGATAATATTTATTTGCAGAAACAAACACTGATTCAAGGCACTTAGAAGCACATATGTGCAATGAGGGGAACACTCGAGGGAATCCTAATATTTTATCATGTCGTGGATATTACTGCCATTGTACCTGCGTATCTCCATATTCAACCCACTCTCGATATTTCATGTCAAGCTCTACCCCCAACCAAAGCCATTCTGGTGGCATACCTGCAGATTACCCACAACAATGGCACCAGTAAATATCACGTCTTACCCTTTGTCAGAACTAAGATTACATAAACATGACATATTTTAAGAAGGAATGCATCCCTGTTGTTTACAATGTAACAAAGATAATGCCGTGACAAATATCCTAAGCTATAAATAAAGACATTTACCATTGTACTGCACTTACTCATCTCTGGGTTGAACAAATGTTAATTATAGAGAATTTGAAAATGGGACTTGTTAATGTCATTTTTAATTTAGCACGTTACAGTGTAAATGTTTTCCATTGTGTTAAATTACACCTGTTATCACAAGCTTCATTATTAGGTTTATAGTGGAGCAGCTCTCTGTGACTCTGAAATTTGCTTAAAATGGCAGAAACAATTACTGATTAGAAGGGCATGTTTACTTTAATTATATTTATTTCCTAGTCTAGTTTTATATGTAATGTACTATGGAAGTGTATGATTTAATTAGTGAAACCCATTTATCAAGAGCAATTTCTCAAATGAGTACTGCTTACAAAATACAACAGGTTCTTTCAGTGTTTCATAAATTCCTTGGGTGATATTTCTACAGAGAGATATCCACATGGAAATCTTTCACTCATGAGTTCAGAGCATTTCCCGTTTTTGTTCCAAATACTGCAATAATTACCAGTAACAATAATTCAGCTCTAGAAATTTTTAATGCAAATCTTAATATATGGTGTGCAAAATGTAGAAATGTATGAGTACAATCTTTAAAAATCTATAACCAAAATTAACACGGGATTTCTTTATTGATGTTCATGCTCACAAATTTCAAATCCTACTTTATCAAATCCTACTGATAGTCACACTCACAAATTTAAAAATCCCACCTTAATATATAAAAAGCAAATTTGGTTTTTTAACATAAAAAAGACATGGCTTTTTTCCTCTCTGAAGTCATTTCTCTGGCTTCCAAAGTACAACTGCCTTTTGTTTTTGTCAAATGTTGAGGCACAGTAACTACCAATGCAATAACCAATTCAGGCAAAGATCATTTTGGGAAAGACTGCAGGGACTGGGATATTCACCTGGTCTTAAAAGATCACCCTACAGGCTCCTTAATCACAAAAGGAAGAAAGAACCTTATAGCACAGAGAAATCTGGTGGCCACTGCCTTTTTCATGTGACCACACATCACCACCAAAGGGATAGTCTGACACCGTGTACTTCCTGTGGTGCCAGAGGGGAAGGCCACTCTGTCCTGATGGGATATTCTCGCATCTTATAGGAGGAAACAATTGGGACTGGGGGATATTCCACAAGACCTAGCCGGGACTTTTCAAGATGCTACATGTCACAAAAGACTTTGAAAAAGCTGGAGGACTATTATAGATTCAAAATGAGACTAATGAGATGTGACAACTAAACATAATGTGTGATCTCTGGCTAGATTTCGGACTTTAGAAAATAATGGCCATAAGAAAAATTACTAAGACAATTAAAGAAATTTGAATATAAACTGTGCACTAGATATTATTATATTCAGGTTAAAATTTCCTGAGTTACACTAGAAATGTTTAGGGATTAACTGTCATGACCTGAAAGAGTCTTTCAAATGTTCAGAAAACAAAGTGAGAGCTATCAAGAAAATGTGGCAGAATGGCTAGTGAATGCCAGTGATGAGTATTCGTCCATCTCCATGGCACCATTTTTTCAACTTTTCTATATACTTGAAATTTTAAAAAATCACAGTTGGGAAAATATAAATAATCCAATGGGCAGAGTGGGAGGCCAAACTAGGAGTACTCCTCATACAACATCTTACACCCCAAACTTCAAGAAACATTACTGCCCTATTCTGAATGTAAGCTTTCTAGCATTAATGTTAAACCCATTAAAACGGCAGTTACTTGGCCAGGCGCAGTGGCTCACACCTGTAATCCCAGCACTCTGAGAGGCTGAGGTGGGCAAACCATGAGGTCAGGAGTTTGAGACCAGCCTGACCAACATGGTGAAACCCTATCTCTACTAAAAATACAAAAATTAGCCGGGCATGGTGGCATGCGCCTGTAGTCCCAGCTACTTAGGAGGCTGAGACAAGAGAATTGCTTGAACCAGGGGTGAGCCGAGGTCACACCACTGCACTCTAGCCTGGGTGACAAAGCAAGACTTCATCTCGGGGGAAGAAAAAAAAAGAAGGCAGTTACGCTTGCAAATGGCTTCACGGTTGTCTCTCAAAATATTTAGTCACAACATTCCCATGAAGCACATTCTTCAAACTATCACATATACATTCTTATGTTTTATTTTACTTATTTTTTATTTTTGGGATAAGGTCTTGCTCTGTCACCCAGGATAGAGTGCAGTGGCATGATCATAGCTCACTGCCGTCTTGATCATAGCTCACTGCCGTCTTGCAGTTCAAGACTCCTGGATCAAATATTCCTGTTTTTAGATCCCAGAAAGAATCCATGCCACAGAGCAGCCAAGATGTTTCTTGTATAAAGACTCATGCATCTTGCCAGCTTAGGTGAGAGTTCCTGTACTTGTTGTCTAGAAAAGATGTATCTGCAGAGTGTGTTTCAATTTTAAGATCCTTACTATAAGGTCCACTACACAGCACTGTGCACAAGGGTACAAAAACACATTTTCTTAAAGGAAAGTAAATGTCAGTCCATGTAGGATTTTGTCTGACCGAGAGAAATCCCCAAGAACCCTAAAGGGCAGATCATTACCCCTCATCTCCCAGCAGTCCCTGCTTCACATTTCCACGCTGCCCCTGCAGATGCAGATGGGCTTGACTGATGTACCAATTTCTATGCAGCAGCTGATGCTGACAACCTTTTCTGGGGATGCTGCTATTGACTAATGTGGAGTAACAGCCAACAAGGGAACAGTCCTGTGGAAAGAAGACCTGCCAGAAGAATGCCACATTCCAGGTTCCCTGTCTCCCATCCTCTCCTACCCAGACAGAGAAACTGCCCAACATGCTCTCCGCTAATCCTGTGACTGACACAAAGCTTTCCAGCAACCTATGTCATTTTTAGAAATGCTGGGGAAGTTATTTACAAGAGTCCTGATTTCTCCCCATGGCAAAGCGCGTTTCTTCCACCTCAAATAGTCATTCAGGTAGTCTTCTTTAAATGTGGTTATCCTGCCGGTTAGGGCAGACATCAAGCCCCTTTGTTTAAATGTGCACCCACTCCCACCCCAGCCCTGGATGTAACCCCTGGGGTAGACCAGCCCTAATAAGGGAGGTAAAAAGGTATTTTGAAAGAGAGCCGGAGAATACGAGCTGAGCCCACGCAACGGCTCCCAGGAAGATGTCGAGGGGCTTCCATGAAGAACTAGTTAAGGGGGGAGCTGATCTGCAGATAAATCAGCAGCTCAGCAGCTTTCAACTCAGTCTTCAAACATACTGCTCTTGCAATGTTCTGAGGCTGAAAATAGATCTTCTGTCTCCAGAAAAGGAAAGAATTAGGATGAGGCCAAGCTTGTTAGGAGAAACAAGCGAGGCTGGTATTGAACCTGATTAGACAGGAGCATCTTGCTAGTCCCCTTTCCCAAGCTGTAAAAAGTTAAGATGAAAAAAACTAACATGGCTCACATTTCTTATCTACTGTTAATATAGAGTTTAAATTAAAACTCAGGGGGTCTCTACATGGACAGATGACTTGTAAGTGTCCGCCTCTGTGTGTTCACAGATGTACAACATACACTGTGTGTGTATGTGTTTCAAGAAGGGACAGCCCAGATAAAGGGAGGTTACTGAAGCAGGCTAAGTTTCAGCAAAATGTAACCTTCACCTTAGAAACCAGGAACCAGAGTAATTAGATTACAATCTTTCCAACACTGTGGGAGAGATTTGATCAATTAAAGCCAAGATCAGTTACATTATTTGGTTTACCTAAGTAATGGACCCTTAAATGCAATCAATACTTCTCTAGGCTGTGAGTCTTCAAGACCTGAGATGCATTCAACAAAAAACACAAATGGATTTTCAAAGGGCCTTGGGATGTTCATCACAGGCTGGGGAGGAGGACTGCAGGGGGTGGGGGGCAGAAGGAAACAGACAACAGACCTGAGCTGGCTGTATGAAGTCTTCATTTCCTTCCCTCACTGTTTTCATGTTTTCATGAAAACAGGTGTGCTGTTTTCATGTTCATTTTGTAGTTCATGTATGAATTAAATTTGTTTTACCAAAGAACCTTAATCCAAGGATGAGCAGCCATGCCACTGAACTCATTTTAAAATTGCAGCATTAAAACTCATTTAATAGGATAAAGAATATGATTAAGATTTCTATTTGTGTTTTTGAAAATCCACAAAACTTACATTGCGAAGTTAAGAAGAAAAAGGCAGAAGTAGCTCCAGATCTTCTACCTCGTCCCCCATCCCATCCCTTCCACAACATGGATTTAGGGAAGGACAATGACCTAGTATGCTTGGGACCCAGAGCCATGACCAAGTATGCTTGGGACCTACCTGGAGCTGACTATATGCTGCCTTCTAGGACTACCCTGGCTTAGAATGGATCCATAAGAGTCCCGTGTTAACAGCAAACTCTCACACCACCTATACTCCTTGTCCCCACTCTATGTCCAGGGTCTGTCTCCAGTCCTCCCCTACCCAGACAGAGGAACTGCTCCAGAGGAACCCAGGAAATGCTCCTGGGTTTAGAGATTGTGATTCAACTTGGTGGGACCATTTGCCAAATCATACTGTTTTAAAGCCTAAAAATAATGTATCTGTATGTCCAGACAGAACACTGCCCAGGCCACTCTCAGTCCATTCACTAATGAGGACTCCTGCAGGGGCAGGGCAGGACAGGGTGCTGCACCTGCTCACACTTCCTCCAGCCGCCTTCCCCAGTACGAGCTCGAGCATGCGCACCTGCAACATGTGAGGCTCTTATCAGTGATTTTGTTTAACACACTTGTAATAATTAGAAAGTGAAGCAACTAATTCCTGACTTCCCCAAGAGCAGGGCTTCTGTTAAAAGGTGTGGGGAAACGTACTAAGAGGGGAAGTGGAGAGGGGGAAATTGATCCTGAGAGTTTACTTTGCATAGCTTTGAAGTCTTTGCAGTAATGATGAAGACGAGCTGAGGTAATCTAAAACAACAGGTAATCAAAAAGTCATTTATGTTTACCTTTTATCATCAATTATCTTCCTCTTGGCAGCAGTTGAAAAATTATGTTTTACTCAAAAGTCAGCCTGATGACTTTATTTATACAACACTTGAACTGTGTTGGGTGTCAGCGTGTTAGCCACTGTGGAATTTTAAATTCTGCCGTTTGACAGTACCCGAGAGTTGACTCTGAGAGTGGTCTTCTAATAACTGTATTCTTGGTTCCTAAAATGAGATGTTTTAGCTCAGTGCCAAGAGTGTGAAAACACACAGGGGCATTACATTAGAAACCTGGACCTACCTGTCAATTAATATTATTTTCCTCCAACATGAAGAAAACACATCCAGAGCTCAGTCTTCGCATTTATGGAATGGGGATAATAATGTGTAGCTTGCCTTTCATAGTTGTCTTTTAGACCAGGAAAGATAATGTATAAGAAGCAGCTAGAATCATCTTTGACATGGGGTGGGGGCACAGCCTATTATGATGAGACATACCCCTGAAAAACAGTCCCTTTGAGTGTCTTCGTCTTTCTGGCTGAATCATCTGCTGATTCAAGTAGAGGAGGCCATATGCAGAGAGCACAAAGGGAACTCCCCCATGGAGCTTCAGATGGTGGCCCTGCACTCACTTAATTATTCACGCCAGCATGAAATCTGCCTGACATCCCTCTTCCTCATCCTCTTGACAGCAATAGCATTAAAGGATTAAGCAGTATTTGGGGCTTTGAAGGGGCCTGAAGAGCGTTTGTGTATAAAAGGAAGAGCTCACAATCCAAGTACATAAGACAACGGACATCACTTGGGTTTACATTGACCTCCTCTGTATCTAGGCGATGGTCTCTTCAAAATCCAGCACCACACTCCCAATGGCTGCAGTTCTCCATCCTGGTTAAAGCCTCTCCTTCTGAGGAATGACTTCTTCCATTTAACAGTCAGTCTAATCCTGAGGGCTGGAGAGGGCCACAGAGGTCATTAACACAACCTCTACACCTACTGAACAGTGTGGCAGGAAGAACACAGGGCTGTGGAGTGGGGAGACCTAATAACCCAAGAGCTACCTTGGCCACTGACCAAGCGGGGGCACCCTGGGAAAGCTACATCCTCTGAGACTCTGTTTTCTCATCCACAAAATGAGGAAGTTGCATTAGATGATCACTGTGACAGCTGATTTTATGTGTCATCTTGGTTGGGCCATGGGATGCCAGACATTTAGTCAAATGTTATTCTGGCTCTTTCTGGATAGAAGTAACATTTCAATCTGAGTAAAACAGGTTGCCCTCCCTAACATGGGTAGGCCCCAGACAATTGGCTGAAAGCCAGAACAGAATCAAAAGGCAGATCCTCCTAGAATAAGGGGGAATCTCTTTCTGCTTGACTGCCTTGAGCTGCGACATCAGTTTTTCCCTGCCTTTGGACTCAAAATGAAACACTGGGTTTTCCTAGGTCTTAAGTCTGCCAACCTTTCAACTGGAACTCACACCACTGGCTCTCCTGCATCTCCAACATGCCGAGTCATTCTGCAGATCTTGGAACTTGTCCTCCATAATCACATGAGCCAATTCCTTATCCTAAGGCTTTACATGTAGTGTTTTCCATCCATCCTATTGGTTCTATTTCCCTGGAAAATCCTAATACAATCCCCAAAGATGAACTTTTATTTCTAACCCCTACCAAATGGCCATCTGATCCACTTGCACACCTCTTAGAGACAAGACTGCACTGCTCCCTGTGGCACCTCACCCTGCTCTAAGGGCAGTGGAGGTCAGCCTCTTGGGAAGCACTACCCCAGGTGACTCCAAAGCTGAACCATCTGCATTCCCACCCACAAAGAGTGTTTCTCCAACAGGTGTGATTTGACCTGAGCAGATACAGTAGAAATTTTATCCTTGCTTTCACTGTAATTATGTCAATGTAGGCTGAGATTGCCTTGGTTGTTATTGTTGGTTTTATCTAGTTTTGGGTTTCCTGGTTATCACATACTGTTTGTTGGCTCATATTGAGTCTGCAGTTAACCCTTAACTCATTTTCACATGCATTTCACTGGGTGTGGCCAAATCACCACCTGACACTTCTGCAAGAGACTTTTAGTACATAGGGAAGGCCTTTATATTTTTTACTATACCAACATCATCCTGTTACCTTAGGGCCAGAAATTTTGGAGTTCTTACCCTGTCATGTAAAGAACCATGTCCACCTCTCCCTCTGTGTCATCCAGAGATTGGATTGCACAGTACATCATTAACCCTCATAGGAAACAGGAGATGGCACACACGCCCTTGCTGTACTCCCCACTAGCACCCTCCCTCCTGGCCAGTGGTCTCCAGCTCCGACTTCACATTACAATCACCTAGAAATCTTAAAAAAAAAAAAAAAAAAAGGAAAGAAAAATGCCAGGCTCAACCTCTGATTCTGATTTAGCTGGAGGGGCTGAGGAGGAAAGATGCTTGGGCATTCCATTCGTAAGAACGCTTTAGGTGATTCTAATGTACAGCAGGCTGAGAACCAGTGTTCTGTCTAAGCCAGAGGTCAGCAAACTTTGTCTGTTAAAGAGCCAGAAAGCAAATATTACAGGCTTTGCGGGCCAAATGGTCTCTAAAGCAACTGCTCAGCTCCGCTACTGTAGCACAAAAGCAGCCTTAAACAATACATAATAAACAAATGGGCACAACTGTGTTCCAATAAAACTTTATTATAAAAACAAGCAACAGGCCATTTTGACCCAGAAGCTATTTCATTAGTTGATCAACCCGTTCATCACCCAGTTTTAAAATGGTTGTGGGCCCAACACAGTGGCTCACACCTGTAATCCCAGAGCTTTCAGAGTCGGAGACGAAAGGACTGCTTGAGGCCAGGAGATCAAGGTTACAATGAGCTATGATCATGCACTCTAGCCTGGGCAACAGGGTAAGACCCTGTCACTTAGAAAAAAAAAATCTCTCTCTCTCTCTCACACACACACACACACACACACACACACACACACACACACACAATGGTTATGGTAGCAAATATAAACTCATCAAACTGTATTATCATGCTAGTCACATTTCTCCATCTTGTCTGTGACACCAGAGACTCTCAAAGTGGCTGGCTGAAATCAATATTCACTCTCTATCTGGCATTCCCTTCATGTATCAGACGAATTATCCCATCTAAACAAGAAAAAGACTTGTTCTTAGAGGATCCTTTCTGTCTCCCATTACTCACTGCTGCCTTATTATATGTTCACAAATGTCTGCTTAATATTGCTTCTAGAATTCCTCAGAAACTGACTTAAGCTCACCCATCTGTAGTTTCTAAACCATGCTTTCCCCCTTGAAAGCTGGGACATGTTTGTCAAAATCATTTACAATCTTCTGGCATCCTATTCTCCTTGATTCACAAAATATTATCTAAAGTGATTCCACAATCACATCTGCAAGGTCCTTCCGTGCCCAGGAAGCATAAAGGCATTTTTTAGTCATTCTCATTATCTCTTCTATCTTGGGTTTTAATATCTCCTAACCATGTTTATTCTACCCTTTCCAACTTAAAGATCACTTTTCCTGATAAAGATGATAAAATCAAAATAGAAGTTGAGCAGTTCTGTTTTCTCCATGTCATTTGTTTACTCTATACCATCTGTTCTAAATAAGGCTATGTCCTTTTTTGTGGGGAGTGCTCCAAATAGTATTGTTTTAAAACTCTTATCTACAGACAACCACACTTTCTGGTTCACCTGGGGCATTCTGGTATATACTGTCTGCCCTGGGGTAAATACGAATAGAGGCCTCTTTACTCTGAAAAGTGTCTGGTTTTTTGAACAGCTGGTTCAATAGGTAAAGCTGAAGAAATGGTAAAGCACTCCATAGGGTTCGTGGGCTCTCAGGTCTTCCACACACTCAAGAAAAAGAGAAAACAATTTCTGTTGAAAACTTTAGCCACACTGGACCAGGCATGGTGGCTCACGCCTGTAATCCCAGAACTTTGGGAAGCCAAGATGGGCGGATCACCTGAGATCCAGAGTTTGAGACCAGCGTGGCCAACACGGTGAAACTCCGTCTCTACCAAAAATACAAAAATTAGCCAGGCATGGTGGCGGGCGCCTGTAATCCCAGCTACTCAGGAGGCTGAGGCAGGAGAATCACTGGAACTCGGGAAGCAGAGGTTGCAGTGAGCTGAGATCACGCCACTGCATGCCAGCCTGGGCAACAGAGCAAGACTCGTCTCAAAAAAAAAAAACAAAAAAAAAACTCTAGCCACACTGGATTCATATCCTGGGCCTGCCACTTACTAGTTATATGACCACAGGATAAGTTATCCAATCTCTTTAACTCTCAGCTCTACTCACTGGAATCTCTGTGCCCATTCAATACTAAATGCATGATTAAAGCACATAGCATTTACACATGTCACACGATAAATGCTCAAGACCAATTATCATTACCAGTATTACTATCAGTGTTATTAACTCCCTCAACCCCTCCACAGCAACATGCTATCTGTGACTCTCTATTGGTGCAGTCTGTCCTTTTCAGAATGTCACATCTTTTTTTCTCACCAATCTCTTGCTACTGGTTTAAACTCAATGCTACCTCCCCACAATCTTGTAAAGTCTTTCTCATCTTGACAAAGAAATCTTTGTCTTCACTAGAAATCTAGAATACTCCAAGGAAGTTTCTTCTCTGGCAAAGAAGCAACCGGCATTTATAACGAACATAATTTGTGAGCTGCTCTGGAAAGAAATGCAAACATGTATTCCATGAATCCCTCAGCGACTGTCTTTCCTGGAATCAAGATAAACTATTATCCTTCATGGTTCCCTTGGGAACACACTCTGAAAACTTAGGAGACTGCAACTCTCAAATAGCTTGGGTAAATCACCCTAGCTAGAAAATAAAATGACATTAACTTTCTGAGAAAAGGACTGAGCCAAGGCATATTCAAATAGGGGCATCATAAAAGGGACCACACAGGAGAAAAATGAGTGATAGCTACAGTTTTAGTATTAACTACAAAAACAGTAACCATTTACTGAGTAACTAAGATATGCCAAGAAATGGCATACCAGGCATTTTATAAACATGATTTCATGGATTCCTCTCAACAATTTTGCTGGAAATTGAGGCTCAGAGGAAGCACTTACCCAAGGGACATAACTAGTAAATGGCAGGTACAGCACTTACCACAGGTCTTCTGCACTCTAAGTTCAAGCTCTTTCAGACACACCATGCTACATGTATTTTTTTACTGAAGGTGCTCCAAACTAGTTTTTGAGACACAGTTAAAAATAAAAGGCCACCATGAAAAAAGCAAAAATAATGTTTACATACATTTTAGAAAAAAAAACATATAAACATTGTTGGTTAAGTGGATAGCTGACCTTTAATTAGCAATTTTGAATGATGAAACAGCAACATGTGTGCAATGCTTCTGGCCAGGGCACCTTATTAGGGACTCAGCATCCGAAGTATTTCTTTTTTTTGGATGGCTAGCCATGTATACACATGGTATAGCCTCTACCAAAATTACATACCACTTAGCACGAATGCAAGAGATCCCTTCCTTGTACTATAAACAAAAATTAATTCAAAATAGATCACGAACCTAAATGTAAGAGCTAAAACTATAAAACTCTTAGAAAATACAGGCCTTGATTAGCAAAACCTTCTTAGATATGACACCAAAAGTACAAGTATAAAAAAGTTTTCATCAAAACTAAAACCATTATCAAAAAATTGAAAAGATACACACAGAATGGGAGAAAATATCTGTAAATCATGTATCTGATAATGGACTTGTACCCAAAATATACACTGAATTCTTACAACTCAATAATAAAAAGAAAACATATTTTAAAATGAGCAAACTATCTTGGCCAGGCGCAATGGCTCATGCATGTAATCCCAGCACTTTGGGAGGCCAAGGGAGGTGGATCACTTGAGGTCAGGAGTTCAAGACCAGCCTGGCCAACCTGGTGAAACCCCACCTCTATTAAAAATACAAAAATTAGCAAGGCTTGGTGGTGGGTGCCTGTAATCTCAGCTACTTGGGAGGCTGAGGCAGGAGAATAGCTTGAACCTGGGAAGCAGAGGCTACAGTGAACCAAGATCGTGCCACTGCACTCCAGCCTGGGCAACAGAAGTGAGACTCCGTCTCAAAAAAAAAAAAAAAAAGCAATGAATCTCAATAGATATTTCTCTAAAGAAGATAAACGAATGGCAAATAAGCACAGGAAAAGGTGCTCAACATCTTTAGTCTTTAAGGAAATGCAAATCAAAACCACAATGAAACACCACCACACATGTAGCATTGGGATGCCTATATCAAAAAGACACATAGTTAAAAAGTCTTAGTGAGGCTGTGGAGAAACTGGAACCCTCATACACCACTAGTGGGAGTTTACTGGTAGGGTCGTGAAGATATTCTAAAATTATGGTGATGGCTGCACAACTCTGTAGATATACTAAAGCCATTGAATTGTACACTTTATATAGATGAGGTGTATGGTATGTGAATCATGTCTGAATAGAGCCGGTGTTGTTGTTGTTTTAAAGAAAATGGTATGTCCTAATTTCTTCCAAATCCAAGGCAAGTTAGCAAAGGCATAATGGGAAAAACAGGTCTAATTTTCATTCAGAGGCCACATCAGTGCTCCATCTGGACAAAGAGTCAGCCAAGAAGCCAACTGCCAGGAGTGGAAGATGACCACTTCCAGGATCTGGCAGAGAGACTCTGCAAGTGCCTTTGAAAGAGGACAATGAAAATGTATCTGGCATGAAACACAGCAGGATCCAAAGAACAGGCTTTAATATTGCCAGTCACGATGCGTGTCTTTAAGATCACAGATAACATTCTGTGTAACAACAAACACAAAATGCCTATGACTAAGTGTATCCTTCTGATCCACTCGTGTGCAGTTAGAGAGCACCCAAGGGGTCCCCTACACACACGTCAAGGGGTCACTCCCAACCCATGAGGGAAACACACCCTCCATCCTCCTTTGGTTCAACCCCAGCCTCCAAGAACAGGTAATTTCATAGGAGCCTGCTCAGCTTTGTGTTATCCACAAACTTGACACCTTTACAGTCACTTGAAAAAGTTGGAAAAATACAGTGAAAGTCCTGGTGCTACAACAGAGGTGTAGCCCATGCTAGATAAGCTTTACATGTGTTACCTAATTAGTCACTCAACACAGGGTGATCATCTTACAGGAGGAGATACTGAGGCACAGGAATGTCAACCTGCCTAAGGTCACAAAGCTAGACGGAACAAAATAGGACTTCAAACCCAGTAATTTTGGCTCCAAAGGCTATGCCTTAACCACTGTGCTAAGCGCCGCCTGCTTAACTGGGCTACCTTTTCCACCACAATTTCTCATCCCTTCTGAAAGATGGTCACAGGTGTTGCTGAAATACGGATAACACTATAGATACGTATCAGCTCTCTGAGCTATTAATGATTTAAATATTTATTTTTATTTAAAAATATTTAAAAATTCTACTTAAATAGAATTTTACAATAGTTTTAGATTTAGGGGTACAGAAACCTTACAAAGATAATGCAGAGAACCCTTGTATATCCCTCACCCCCTGTATACCCCTCACTTGGTTTATTCTGTTGTTACTATTGACATTACTATGTACATCTGTCACAATGAAGGAGGCAACACTGGTATGATACTATTAACTACACGCTACACTTTCTTTGGATTTCACAACTTTTTTCCCCTTAATGTCCTTTTCTGTCCCAGGATCCCATCCCATTACGTTTGGAGCTCATGGCTCCTTTGCCTGGCCTGGTCAGTGACACTTTGCTCAGATTTCCCTTGTTTTCGATGACGCTGATGGTCTCGAGGAACACTGTCAGGCATTTGGTAAAATATCCCTCAATGTGGGCTTGACTGATGCTTTTCTCACTCATCACTAGTCCCAGATTATGGGTTTTTCAGGTCACAGAGATGAAACGTCCTTCTCACCACATCCTGTCAAGGTGTGACATAGTCGGTGTGAATTGATCACTGGGATGAGAAACTGTTTGCCAGGTTTCTCCACCTCTAAGTTACTTTCTCTCCTTGCCCTAGTGTGATGTTTGAAGCTAAGTTCCAAAGTGCAGCCCACGCTGTAGGAATGAGGAGTTAAGCTCCATCTCCTTAATGGGGAGTAACTATATAAATATAACCTTATTTTTAATGATGGTTAATCCGTATGACATTAAAAAAAATAAAACAACATGCCAAGTGACAGTGTACGGCCCTGCCCTATTGTTGGTGACTCTGCGGTGGCTGTAATGGCTTCCTGATCATCTTTATGTCTCAGAATCACAGGGGGTAAGAAGTACTATCTCCAAGGTGACAAAAAAGTAAAACAACTGGCCAGCATGGAAAGAGGGAAGTCCATTCCATTCTAGATGATGTTTAACAAACAACAGGAGTCAGAGAAAGGAGAAAAAACTATCCCATGATGGAGGCAACACATGCTGCATATGTTTGTATGGACAGGTACTAAACTGGAAGTTTCAAGTAAGTTTCCAAGCAATAACAGATAAAAATTTCCAAAGTGAGGTGCCAGGCTCTCCAAAGGAGCTTTTCAAAGTTAATGTGTCATAACCAGTTTCATGATTTTTTATACCCCTGACCCACTCTGGGTGAGAAACAGAAGTCAATAGAGAATTTTGTTTTTCTTTGAGGGGGATAAAAAAGAGCTGTGTTGTGATCCCCTCCACCATCACCAAAGAGTTGGGTAGCACAGGGCGGGTGGGGTGCCTACTCTCAAGTCCACTGACAGAGGCTTCAAAGCAGAAATGCACAGTACTTGATATAATTTCCGTAGAATTTTGGAGCCTTGCTGGACTGGCAGCTGGTACACAGCTAAAAGATAGAGGCTAGCTAAAATTGCACTTGGAAGGACCTGCACCCCATTCTCCCTCTGAAGTGGAGGAAAGGCACCTTAATTTGGGAAGCCAGATGTAGAATTTATGATGGGGATGTCAACCAAGGTCATCCTGCCCAAGAGATTTCTTCCAGGGGGTCAGATGGACCCAGGAGGGTCTAGATGAGGCAGACCTCATAAAATCAGAAGCTGCGAGCAATGTGGGAGCAGGGGAAGGCAAGGCTGCCACAGCAAGGTGGCTGCAGTTGGAGGGGCCCAGCAGAGGAGCACACAGAGTGCCCATGTGGAAGGCCCTTTAAAACCAGCTCAGGCTTCCAGAAGTATGGCAGACTAATATTCTTGTTATTTTACTGTCTACCAGTAATGAATGAACGAAAAACAATTATTATTGTTTTGTTGGGTTCAGAGAAAATGAAAAAAAAAAAATGTCTATGGGGCAAACAGGAAAAGGAACAAACAGTAACAACCAAAAATCCCTGGGCAGTGAGCCTCAGAAAAGGGGAAGGGTCCTGTGAGGGCATGTGGTGATCTCACGTGATCTCTGGGAGGCTAGGCCTCAGCTCTGCGGCTGGGTGGGGGAACTAAACTAAAATTCCAGGGTTACATGGCAGCATCTGGAAGGCAATGGAATTGTCTCAGGACCACAATACCCCCGTAGGACAGCAGCACCCTATGACTACTGGCAAAAGCAAAAGGAAATACTCTGAGAAAAGCATCCTTGACTTAGGCCCCAAGACTTTTTCTACCATTAGGATCAACCAAATATGAGCTAGCAATTAACGTTTACTAAACAGACAGGGAAACAAAACAACATCAGGAGTGAGAGAAAGAACAGATGCAAAGTACCAAGGACTTCAGATGCCTCAGTTACCAAATACTGACTACAAAATAACTACATATGAAAGGCTAAAGAAGCAAAAGATAGAATCACAAAAATAAATAAGCAACAAGTGACTATCAAAAATGACCAGGCAGGGCTGGGTGCAGTGGCTCACCCCCGTAATCCCAGCACTTTGGGAGGCCGAGGCGGGTGGATCACCTGAGGTCAGGAGTTCGAGACCAGCCTGGCCAACATGGTGAAACCTCATCTCTACTAAAAATACAAAAATCAGCCAGGCGTGGTGGCATATGCCTGTGATCCCAGCTACTGGGGAGGCTGAGGCAGGAGAATCACTTGAACCTGGGAGGCGGAGGTTGCAGTAAGCCAAGATCCTGCCACTGCATTCCAGCCTGGGCAATAATGAGCGAAACTCCATCTCAAAAAAAAAAAAATGACCAGGCAGTTTCAGCTTTGCAAACTGAAAAGAGCTGTGGAGATTGGCTGCATAACAATGTGAATGTACTTAATATTAACTGAACTGTGTACACTTAAAAATAGTAAAAATGGTGAAGTTTATGTTATGTGTATTTTACCACAATTTTTAAATGACAAGGAAGATTTTAAAAGAACCAACTAAAACTTTTTAAAAACTATAATTATTGAAATAAAAAAAATTTGCTAGCAAGATTATACAGCATTTAGTCAAAGCTAAAAACAGAATTAGTGAATGAGAAGGAAGAAATGAAGAAATTACCTAAAAGGCAATACAGTAAGACAAGGAAATGAAAAATATAAAGAAATGTTAACCTAGATGGCGAATACAATCAGAAGGTCCAAAATATGTCTCATCAGAGACCTAGAAGAAAAGAATAGAAAGGAAGGAGGAAAGGGAATATTTAAGGAAATGATAACTGAAATGTTTCCAGGAGTGTTAAAAGACATAAATCCACAGATATACTAATCAGGGCAAATGAAAAGAAATTCAGGCCGGGCGTGGTGGCTCACGCCTTTAATCCCAGAACTTTGGGAGGCTGAGGCGGTGGATCACCTGAGGTCAGGAGTTCGAGACCATCCTGACCAACATGGAGAAACCCCATCTCTACTAAAAATACAAAATTAGCCGGGCATGGTGGCACGCACGTGTAACCCCAGCTACTCGGGAGGCTGAGGCAGGAGAATCACTTGAACTTGGGAGGCGGAGGTTGCAGTGAACTGAGGCAGGAGAATCACTTGAACTTGGGAGGCGGAGGTTGCAGTGAGCCGAGATCGTGCCACTGCACTCCAGCCTGGGCAACAAGAACAAAACTCCATCTCAAAAAAAAGAAAAAAAGGAAAGAAATTCAATCTAGGTGATTGTCATAAAACTGATAAACAACAATGATAAAAGAGATGTTAAATTGCAACAAGGCCCAGAAAACACAAAGCCAGCATATGAGCAGACCCAGTGAGAAATCCCTTCTATTTCTTACCATCACCTACCCCTCCTCTACTCCTTTTCTCCCCAGCATTCACTCAATGAGAAAGAGTAGCTTGAGGGGGTGGGGAGAGGATCAAGATGACACTAAACCCACCTCCTCCCACATAATCTGGATGGATGCCTACAACCATGTCTTCAATGGGCAAGGAAAGTCTTACTTTTGCATAAGTGAAATTTCTGAAGTTCTCATTAACATATTAATATTCTTGACTGAATATCTGAATTGCTACTAAATTAAGATGGTGTGTTTTCAACTTGACACAACTGTCCAATGTAGAAAGAGAGACATGTGAGTTAGCCTTTCTCAACAAAAAGCTTGTGATAAATTCCTGTTACCTCTGCACTGCAAGTTGCAGAAGAAACCAAGTCTATCTCTCACCATTTGTTTTCCCAGAGTCAGAAACCACAGTCATCTTGATAAACATGATCTATGCAAATACATAAATACATCATCATGCAGTGATAATTTCAATGCCTGCACTCACCTCCATCCCATTTCTAATATGCAATGTATTAACTGCCAACTCATTGTGAAAAGTATCTATGCTGTTCTCTTTTTTATAAATTCTACAGATTCATTATGATTAGATACTCTCCATATACATCAGCTAGCCAGAAAAGGGGAGGAGATAATGAATAATACCCAAGGGAAGGAAAATCCCTTTTTCAGCTGGTTTAAGTCATGCCGATAATGTGCACACAGCACTTTGCATTTACCATAAAGCTTTTCAATTAGTTCATAGATAAGTTAACCTTCTAACTCCCAGAAAATATAATTCATGCACATTTTATACCATGCGGCATCCTGCTAGCTATTATCCATCATTTACAAGTGTTATTTGTCTATAAAAATGACACTAAATTTTTGAAAAATGAGGCTGCTCTGCCTTCTTCTGGCTGTGTTTTAACAAATGGTATCAATGCAAAAGGCTTTAAGTCATATAAAAAGCAATTAGTCAAACGAGCAATAAATATTTTTTAAAAGGATATAAACGACTGCTTGTCTAGATAGCCAAATGTCTAAAGGCTGATACACAATAAAATAAGGGTTAACATAAAAGAGTACACTTCATTATTTATTGTTAATAAAGTTAATCAAATTCAGTGCTTCTTATGCATGCATTTAAACAGAAACACAAGTACGATATGCATATTCATAGAAAACAGCCCTAAAGATCATTATCTCTAAAAGAAAATCCAGCAAAAAGAGATGCATAAAATGTAGCTGTTACCCTTTTACAACATAAACTGTTTTGCTTAAAACACAAACATTTAAGTAAAACTATTAAACTAAATAATATTTTCCACAACTGACAACCATGACTAAAACATGAATTCTAGGATTAACATTAAAATAATTTTGGGACAGAGGGAAACAGAACTCTTCCATTTTTCTTTTGCTGGTGTCTTATCCACCTACACTAGTTTTGTTCTTTCACTCAAAAATCTATTCTCAAAAGATATATTAGAATCTTTTTAAAACAAAATTAGATAAGCATAAGCTCATCAATCAGCAATTTCTAAATGCATTATCTTCAAGTAGTTTGGTCTTTTATGTCACTTATCTGCTTAAAATTAAGTATAAAAGAGTTTCCAAGAAAAGAAGATATAAAATTAACTTCATTTCATAATAAGTTCTCCAATCATGCCAGCAGACAGCTGACATTATTACAGCTCACACTTATAAATCAGTGATTATATACACTAGTTAAGCAAGAAAAGAAATGAAGAAGGCAATTATATAGTGGTGAAATTCCCAAGAAGCACATTTGTAGTCAATGTTGCTAAACAGTAGTTCACTCGTGGTTAAAATAAAAGCCCCCTCCCCCTGCCAGATATTTTTGGGGTTGTGAGTTTTGAGGGGAAGAAAGTAGAAACTCTATGCAATTTATCTTACAAATAAATTTAAAAGCCAGCAAGAAATCAATGAACTGTAATTTTAACTCATTTTACTGTTTACTTTGAAGTTGAATTCTAAAACTTCCATATGACATTAAGCTGTAAAATAGTACTGAATCAAACGGAGAGTACAATACTTTGGAGGAAGGGGTGGTATCTGACTATCTATAGATATTTGGTAATGAACGAGCCAGTGATGAATGAAGACACAGGGAACTGAGCTGAGCTTGGTTTCCACACCCTCTTCTGTTCCCTGCCACTTGAATAAGGGCCAAAATGCCACTTCTAATCTTATTTTCCATTTCTTAAATGTGTTTTATTAACTCCTCTTTTATTGCAAAGCTAAATATTCTAATTGGCACATTGTAGACATACAGCTACTAGATGTCAATTACACTTTAATGTGTTTGTAATGCTCTGCAGCAGTGAGGTTCTGGCAGACCCAGTGAGGTCCCATTTATTTCTTCACTTGTAATAACGGCATGATAATACAACCTAAGCAGTGCATCAGAACACAGTAGTTAGTCTCACTGCAAGAGAAACACTCTCTTCCATCTTAGTTATATTGCTTTGAAGAAATTAGATATCCTTTCTACTCATTCAAAAGGAGAACCAAACAATGCTGATTATTTCTGAAGGACCTTTTGATTTTCAAAGCATTTGCTAGTAATCTGTTACTTAACCCACGCAGCCCTTCTGCAAGGAAAACTAGACGAGAGCTGCGCAATACTGTACTAACATTTTAGAGAGGACGACAGGAGGGGACAGATATTTGAAGAACCTGACAAAAGTCTGAGAGCTTCTACAAACACAACCTGCAGAAAATGTCACTTGATTCATATCTTCAACTCCAGGGTTATGCCCTGAAGGAAATGCACTCATGATGATGTGAACTGCGATTCGTGGACTTGTATCTTCATCTAAACCTTCTTACCCATAATTCATTCCCCCTTACCTAGCACAGTTTAAGATCTGTTCACGCTTCCACATAGTTTAAAAAAAAAAAAAGGTAGGGGGACGGTGTAGTTCAAAAGACGGACAGATAATCCTAAACCCCTTTCATCCCAGGACTTAGAAAGCTTATTTTTTCCAGTCCAATATACAGCCAAAGGAAGGAGCAGGATAATCTACAAGGGAAAGTGCCTCTTATCTGTTTCCTTCCTGAGAACAAATGGACCAAGCATACAGATGTTGAGTGTACACATGTGTGCACGCATGTGCCCCTCTCAAAGTGCATCTGAAGTAAGTTAAAAGAATCCTTTCTGAGTGATCAGTCTGTTCCCTGAAAGGTCAGAATTTTCTGGTAAATATTTTTTATAACTCCACCCTGTCTAAACACAGCAACAACAACAACAAAAATTTTAGCTAAAAGCATGCTTGAAGAAGAGTCTAAATTCCACTTATAAGCCAATAGTGGCATTAATAATAATGGCAATTAATAATGCACACTAGCATGATGTTGTTTTCTGTAGCACATTTTTCTAGATATCTTAAGACTCTCGGTAGCCCATATTTTTATCATCCCTCTCCATGAGGTAGGGCAAGGGTACTTATTATCCCTATTTCATAAGAGAACTATGGCCTAGAAAATTAAAAGACTTGTCTAAGCTCTAAACTGGTAACAAGGTAGAGACATGAATTTGGGTCTCCAAACTCTCTGCTAACTAAATAATGGCCCAGAAGAGACATACAAAAGTCAACACAAACAGAGTGCTAGCTGTTATTTACACTGCCTACAATAAATGTTTGTTCCAGAAAAAATAGTTCAAACAAGATGAGAAATAGTTTAAACACAAAAGGCTGAAGGGTTCAATATGGGAGAAAAAATATGTTTGCTTTTAATACAGTGGAGGAACTGTTCAGGAACAGTTTGTTCTTCTGTAAAGGCTGGCCTTGTTGTACTGCCGAAGGCCGCAAGATCACAAGCTATGTGCAATTGAGACACCAGCTCGCTTCAGCACAACTAACTTCTCTCTTAATGCTCTAAGTTCCTGTCTTCTTCACAGCTTTGACCTGAACCATGAGTGATCTTTTTGACAAACAAAATTTAAATGTGTGTTATAAACGGGAGCAAGTGTCCTAATTTTGATACAGGGTGCTAAGAAATACAGAAAACAAAGGAAATTAACTGGGAGATCCAGGGAGGCTAAGAAACAATCTGCCACTGGGAAAAATAGCCATAGCTTCTGATGAGCTAGGAAGATTTTGTGGTTGATATCATAGCTGTTTGTTGAGGCTGTGGTGGGATTTCTCTTTCAAGAGGGTGAAGGGAGATTTGAACTTGGCACCTGACACAACTATCCTAAAGTAGGAAAGCCTCAGTTGGAAGAGGACGAGTTTCTTTAAATAGCCCAAAGGCTGTCATGCGAAAAAAGGACTTGACTTATTCTGGATAGCTCCAGAGGGCAAAACTAATAAGTGGCCAGCAGGAACACACATACTCAGAGTAGAGCAGAGCTTGCTAATAATTAGGACTGCCTCATCCATAGCAAGGAACACTCAGAGGCTCATCTCCTCTAAACTACTTCCAGCTGCGACTCCGAGGCCCACCATCAAGGATGCTGGGAGGGAAATCCCACATCAGGAAAGATGACGGACAAGATAAACACTAGGATTCTTTCAACTGTTAGGATTTGAGGGTGATTTTCAAGGTCTCCATGACAGTCACACTTCCAGATTATGAGGTGTAGAGTCACACAGAAATGAGTCCCAACCTCAGTTCTATCACTTTGGGTGTTTTTTTCTCCTTAGATGGTAACCAAACCTTTTATTTTTTAAGTTTTATTTGAAGTTCAGGGGTACATGTGCAGGTTTGTTATACAGGTAAACTTGTATCATGGGGGTGTGTTGAACAGATTATCTTGTTACCCAGGTGTTAAGCCTAGTACTCTCTAGTTAATTTTTTTTTATCCTCTCCCTCCTCCCAACCTCCACCCTCCAATAGGCCACTAAAAGAACAAGATCATGCCCTTTCCAGGAACATGGATGGATTTCTATCATTTTTTTTAACTGTGTGATACTGAGTGGCTCTTCCAACCAAGTGTGACCTCCAAATCAAGGTGTTTATTAGAATCAACTGGGGAAACTACTTAACTCTAAAGATACTCAGATCTATACCCTAGAACTTCAAAATCTTACCCTCCAGAGGGGGGTCCAGGAATGTCCATTTTTTCCCATGAGTTGCTAGCAGTCCAATTTTGGGAACCACCAATAAACATTTTTAGCCTGTGAATTCATTTGTAAAATAGGAAACATGACAGTTTTTGCCTAAATGAGTCGTGGAGATATTTAAATAACACGTAAAATACCTAGTATGATGCCTCTACCTAGAAAACAGTCATAGTCCCTTTAAAAAATGTTTTCTGCAATATATGATCAAGCTTAAGAGCATTCACTGATTAAAAATGAGGACAGAATGGCTTACATAGAGTTAATGTTTAGCCATCTCCTATTTTCTTGCCTGTTTTTAAATCCTGTCTTGTTCTTCAAGCAACACAAAATCAGAAAGAAATTTGATACGATATAATTTGAATCAGTTGAATCAAATGTCTTATCTATGTGAATAAAGCCTTAAAATTAATGTATCATCAACATGCATTTAAAAGTTGAATGCAGTAATAGAAAGCCTGTGATTTTTTTGTTCTTTCATAATAATCAGAAGCTCCAGATATAAACTCCTCACTCGACAAAGTTTAAAATTCATACATGTCTCCCCATTCTCAGGTAAAGATAAAAGATCCCATGTCTTTTCTCCTCTGTATCACACAGTTACACTCACTCCTTTAAAATCCTGCAAGGCATTGAAGTAGAAGAATCATCCTGTCCTGACATTTATATCTCCACAAATGGCTTCGGTTCTTTAATTGTGAAGTTGCTTCTACACATTAGGATGAGTGTTAAGATACTCCCAGACAGAAAGGAAGAGGAAACGTAATTGGAGTAATTTGTATCAAGTGAAAAAAGTGTCTCCTGGATTTCTGTAATCCTAGTTGCAAGTTATTAGACTGTTTCTGTTTGGGTGGTTTTATACAAAAAAAAATTGTAAAACGTGGTTGCGTAAGCACATCTAAAGGTTAAACTCCAAGCAGCTAATCTGCATGTGAGAACAAGTAACTGTCAAACATTTAACCTTTTGCAGATTAAAACCGTCTGACTAACAGACGTGAAACCATCGTTGCTATAATTGTTAGAAGTAGAAATCTGAGCATTTTTAGAAGATACAACACTTTTTGGAGCAGTCATGTTTATGTTCCAGGTCAACTTTCCTGTTCACGACTGAGATACAATCACAGCCTTTCATTTATTTTCACATTGTGATTCTCCTGAATTATCATACGATGTTCATAGTTTATTCTACAGACATGCTCTTAGAAAGGTATAAGTTGAATTCTAATCATCAGTTACATTTGCACACTGTTTCATACACGATAATTTTTTTTCCATTAAAACACTTAGTTTTCTTAACAGTACATGATAATTTTAAGAAGGCATTAGCTTCATTTCCAACTGATCCTAACTGGCCATGGCTCCTGAAGATTCTCTCTTCCCTTCCATTTCTCTATGCTCATTTCTGTCACATAATTACAAGTGTCAGTTCATGGTAGATGCTCAACCAAGATTTGTTGAATGAAGTAATTATCTTTAACACCTAAAAGATCTACTCCCTGAAGACATTTTTTTATGAAAGCCTTTTTTGTATTGCAAATTGCCATCTCTAGTGAACTTGGGTGATAATTTTTAATTTTAATAAGTGAGATTTTTCTTATAATAGGATATATTGTTTCTGGTTTTCAGTATTAAAATTGCTGATAGGAACAAACATTTTGTAATATATAAAAGGACATGACAGAATAATACTGTAGCTAAATATTTATCCAGCACAGTGTAGATACTCAAATATTTGTTTAAAATTACTCTACATTTCAGAAGTTGTAGCATTAAAACATTTGACTTAAAACACACTGCTATTTAATGCTAAATTTCTTCTTGTCAACCAGGGTCTAACAGTATACAACCTGTTTCTAAGAAGAAATAGAATGTATGCAAAAGCTTTTAATTCTGGAAATGTCATCATATACAATAGAGAAAAAATTTTAAAACAAAAATGTCTAATACTAGAAAAAATCTGAGGTACCTTTTACATCAAAGTATAAAAGCGACAGGAGGGGGTTCAAGTCTCCAAATTCTGAGCTTTTTATGCAAATAGCGTATAAAACATGAATTGTGAAATATACAGTAGACCATCTGTGAGTGAGATGACTCCATGATGCCATACTTGACAAACACGGACTTAGATCTGAAAAACACACAAAGCAAGCATCCACTTTACCCCTGAAACACGTTGGGAGAGAGGAAGTGTGGTTCTGTGAGGCCGCTGGTCTGTAGAAAGAAACCACCATGCTCTGGCTCCTGCCTGAAGCTGCACAAATGAGCTGGCTCAGTACTAGTGTCTTCTTTTAAAGGTTAGCACCTTTAAATTGTTGGCATGGAGATTAGCGGGAGCTAGAAGGTGTACCCCTAAAAATTCTTTGAGCAAAACCATAAATACCAAATGATGACATGAAGGGGCTGCTACTTTCTTTACAAAACCTCTACTGTGGCTTGCTTCTCCTCTGTGAATCAACTGTCTTTTTCCAACAGACACCCACTTCAGGGTCTCAAGGGATATCTATTCAAGGCACATACTGTACAGCATATGTGGTTATCCACAGGTAGTACAGCTTGTAAACCCAGCTTGCTCAACTAAATAGCATTTATCATGTATTTTTATGCCTTCTGACATCTGCTACTAAATACAAACAATGAAAGTATCTCCGAAAACTGGAGATTTCTACTCTAGGAGATGTGATGGCTGGTAAAATCACCTGCACTTTAACCATGGAACAAGACATTTCCCCTCCCCATGTCCAGCCCATGCCCAGACTGTCCTCTAAATCAGGGGTCCCCAACCCCCAGGCCATAACAGTCCATGGCCTGTTAGGAACCGGGCCACACAGCAGGAGGTGAGTGGAGGGTGAGTGAGCCTGAGCTCCACCTCCTGTCAGATCAACGACAGCATTAGATTCTCATAGGAGAGTAAACCCTACTGTGAACTGTGCATGTAAGGAATCTGGGTTGTGCGCTCTTTAGGAAAATCTAACTAATACCTGAGGATATGAGCTGGTACAGTTTCATCCTGAAACCATCCCCACCCTCACCTCCTTGTCCATGGAACAACTGTCTTCCACAAAACTGGTCCCTGGTGCCAAAAAGGTTGGGGAGCACTGCTTTAAATGAACCCTTGGCCTTTAAGGGGACATGCTGCACACCTGGAGCTGGACCCATGGAAAGCTGATCCTGAGTTGGGCTGGGGCAGGCTTGCTGGTCGGGCCATACCATGAGCTGCCTGTCCTACTGGTAAAGCCTGCAACCCCAGAGAAAGTACCCATTTCAGACCAAGAAGGGAGGCACTCACAACAAATGGAAACATCTCTGCAGTCACACCAACAGCTGCACCCTTGTTCCTCTTGTGTATTAAGTGCAGGATCAATGCCATGAATGCTAGGAATCCACCATATCACAAACATTGACCTGTTGGGTCAACCTGTTTCCAAAATAACCTCATTGCTGTTTCTTCTCGTTTGCATTTTATCTTTGGCTTTTCACCTTCATTTCCCTCTTTCCTGCCATCCCTTTTACCTTAACTGAGTTCTTTTGTTTCCTATTTCTGTTCCCGTATTAAATGACTTGGCTAGTTCACTCGTTGATTAAAATATGAAGAAGTTATTGTTGGACTGAGACATTGTTCACTGCAATGTCTCTTTTCAATGGAGAACAAGATAAAGGCCAACACTGTGAGTGTGAATGTTGAGCACAGGTTGTCCCTAACTTCAGCCTCAGAGGCTCTTCCCATGCTGTAGTCTAACATGCTGTTACAGGTTGAATTGTGTCCCTGCAGACCCCACAATATTCAGATGCTGACATCCTAATCTCCAATGCTTCAGAATGTGACTTTATTTGAAAATGAGGTTGTTGCAGACCTAGTTAAGATGAGGTCACTCTGGAGTAGGGTGGGCACCACAACCCTGTGTGACTTGTGTCCTCATGAAAAGGGGACACATGGACACAGGCATGCACACAGGCAGAATGCCCAGCGAACATGAAGGTGTCGGGTGATACATCCACAAGCCAAGGAATGCCAAAGATCGCCAGCATCCACCAGAAGCCAGAGAGGCATGAAGGGATTCTCCCTCACCACCCTCAGAGGGAACCAGCCTCGCCATCACTTTCCTCTCAGCCTTCCAGCCCCCAGGACTGCGAGGTGACACAAACCTGCTGTTGAGGCTGTCCAGGCTGTGGGACTTTATAGGGCAGCTTCATCAAATTAATACACATGCCATGCATTTTCTCTGTCTACCCTGAAATTCAACAAAATGTGTTATTTGGTCAAATAAAATGAAACACAGAGCACCAAATAACTAAGACACTAACCTCTTTCTCAAATAAACGCAAGTTCATATATCATAGTCAGAAGTTAAAAATTAAAAGAATAATCGTCGCTGTCTATAATTCAAAGGTTGCTGTCAAGGGCTTTTCAGATGACCTCTTCATAGGAATCCTGTTTATTCTTTGCCTGTGAAAATTTTGTGTTGCACCTAAGTTTAAAATTGTAAATAAGGAACCTAATGTGCAAAATGCAAGATTTTACTTCATCCGTGACTTTACGGACCTGAATAAGAGACTAATGAAATGAGAAATTGTTAAATTACAAAAAACAAGAACACGTGATCTGTATAATAGGGTATTATAAACACAGTCGTATCAGAGGAACTAATATCTCACAAGTCAGAAGGAAACTGAGTAGAAAACTGCAGAACGACCACCACCCCCGGGCCCTTGTTGTAACTCAGCCATGGACCCAATGCTGAATCGCTGCAAGCCTTGGTTTCCTTGTGTGCATCCGTCAGGTGTCTCAGGCAAGGCTGCTCGCTCCACTGTCTCCTCATCTAACGGAGCTCAATGACTTTGCTGCATTTTACTCTGCTGACCCCTCACTCCTTGGAATTTCCCACTTCCTGAGTTCCTGGACTTTTCTGCCTCCTGGCCCTCCTCCTGCTCTGTTCCTCCTCCACCTGTCCAAAGTATTCCTCAGTACCCTCCTGTTCTTGCCACTCTCTGTGTTCTCCCAAAGGGAGTTGGCCCACTATTTCCCTGCCTGCATGTCCAACCCTGACCTCTTGCCTACCAAGAGCAGTCTCTAGGAGAACAGCTATGTTAATAATCATGATAATATGCGTGCACTTACGTATATTTATACTGTGCTGAAAACTATGATTTTACAGTTGATCCATACAGCACGAAGCAATAAGGTGACTTAAAAAATGGTTTGTTAATAGATTAGTTTCTTTAAAAAGGTCAACATATCCCAGCACTTCGTTTACAGAATTCTTTGGTTTAACAAGGGCTTTTATCTCATTTTACTTGGTGAAAAGTTAAAGCCCAGTTTGTCTCTGAATTCTAAATCAGAGGGTACACAATAGGCAAAGTGCTTTCAATTGCATCCAAGGTGAGGATGTGCAGGTCCTTCCTAAGACTCAACACCCAGTTAGAGATAATGGACAAAGCCCCAGCCGAGGGCTTATTGACTTTATTTACGCCAATAACACAAACTCTGACTTTGGAGAATTAAGGGATATTGGAAACAGTCATTGCCACTTGGAGGTCAATTAAAGTCCACCTTTGAGCACTGGTGGAGAGGAGGCAGGAAGCCTGCAGAGGTAAAAGTATCCTAATTTAAATGTTAAAAGGACCATTACAGGATCTTAATTCCTTCTGGCAAACAGAGCACGTACTTAGATGACAATGAGTATAAATACAACCACTCTAGAAAGAAAAGACAGGAGCTCTCTGCTCCAAAGAGTATTATATCTTTCACAAGAAGGACCTGAGCTAACTTCTCATGTTTGTAGCTGGGTGACGGGATAAGTTTGCAGAAGACCCATTTAGGGGGACCATGGGCAAACACAAGCAGACCACGAACTAAGTTAAAATTCAAGGCCCCCAGGTAAACCAGGCAAACATCCACCTCTTCTAAAACTCTCTTAAGAAACACCATGATCAGCGTCTTCATTTAGCAAACACGTCTTCAAGAACCACTGCTTGTGTTTGGGGCGGTCATTTTGCCCCCTCTAGTGAGGGGGCATTTCTTTATATTAAAGCCCTGAGAATTAAAGAAAAACAATATGCAGAAAGTGCAACAAATTATTGTCCAGGCTGTGTGCTTCTCTTTCTCAGAACACCCTATTAAGATTCTTCACTAAAGAATACCCTTCCACGGAGCATCACCAGACAAGAGCTTGGAGAATAAGTACTTATATTTCCTAGAAACTGTCAGACCAGAATAATCCCATTTCTAGAAACGGCAACAACAGTGGCCAAAAAGCTGTTTATTAGGGAAATAATTATGGAAATTTCACTATAATTAGGGAAAATCTCAAATTCTGTATTTTATGTTTCCAGCTTTTACTTTTTCTGATAGGTTCTGGCCAAATTCCCAGAATGCATTTATCCGATGATGTCTCAAGTGATGGCAAACACAGAATATTGTATTTCAGTTGTTTGCACTGCTTGTTTCTCCGTAGTTCCCACCCTCGATGAGATGTTTTGTGCCTTTGCAGGCATGGTGCTGTCGAAATGCTTTGGGGCCCGTAGGATGGAGCTTGGTGTGACCTGGCTGCTTAGACACAGACACACCCAAAGGCAGCTCAGATTCTCCTTTAAGACCCTTGCCAGTGTCTCACTGCCATTCCAGGTAGTGTTAAATCTGGTTTGTGGACAGGTTAGCATGCAAAGCAAATTAGAATACAAAACTGGGCTGCAGACATGTAAATGTCTCAGGAACCAAGTGAGTTTCCTCTGATGACATGAATGTCTACGTCAAATCAGGGTATGGATGCAGAGCAGCTGGTGTTCATGGTGAAAAAGATGTGACTCAAATGCCACTGATTGCTTCTCCTGAATTCTGCCCTATCCTCAATTATGTCTAACTACAAACCGAGATATCTTCTTATCTAATGCAGTGACAATTAAAATGTCACCCTTGAGATAATAAGAGTAGGGCTTCTACTGCAGAGAACTCCAAAGACAGTCAGTATCACATTCAGACTGTGTGCAGGAATTTCTTCCCCACAGAGGATGTGACAACTTCCCAGGGCTTTAGAAAAGCCTCGATACCTGAAAGTAAATACACGTCACCTCAACATGGAAGGCAACGTGGCCATTGCAGGTGAACTCTCAAAATGTAAAACCTAACACCTCACCATGCTGCCTAAGAGACAGGTCTCAAAACACCTATGGCTCCAGCCCTGGGAACCCATTTGCCTTTTCCTCTGCACCACTGAGTCCAAGTAAACAGCACACTCTGCTTCTGAGGACACTGAGGTTGACTCCATTTGAGTTTATAAAACTGCCTCCCCAACATGTAGTTCTTTTCCCATTTTCTCCCCTTTCTCCTTTCAATAAAAATTCCCTGCTGTGGTACAAGGGACCAGAACAGTAAAGCTGAAAGTCTCTCATTAATGATAAAAATGATTTAATCTGCTGGAAATATTTATTTCCAGAGAGGGAAGTGTGGTGTCCCAGCTCTGTAATGCTATCAACGTTATGTATGTGCAGTAAGTAGAAGAATGGCTCCCCCAAAGATGCCCACCTCCTAATGCCCGGAACCTCTGAATGTGTTCCCTTCTATGACTTAAAAGACTGTGCAGATATAAGTTAAAGATCAGGCCTGGCCAGGCACAGTGGCTCACACCTGTAATCCTAGCACTTTGGAAGGCCAAGGCAGGTGGATCACTTGAGGCCAGGAGTTGGAGACCAGCCCGGCGAACACGGTGAAACCCTGTCTCTACTAAAAATTCAAAACGTAGCCGGGCACGGTGGCGGGCACCTGTAATCCCAGCTATTCAGGGGGCTGTGGCAGGAGAATTGCTAGAACCCAGGAGGCAGAGGTTGCAATGAGCCGAGACCACGCCATTGCACTCCAGCCTGGGCGACAGTGAGACTCTGTCTCAAACGAAAATAAAACAATTAAAATTAATCTTAAAAATAAGAAGATCAGGCCCAATGTAGTCGCTAAGGTCCTTCTAAGCAAAAGAGGGAGCAGGAAGGTTAGACAAGTGAGGGCCAGAGTGAGGTTGTTGGCTTTGAAGATGGAGGATGGGACCATGAGTCAGAATGTGGAGCTCCTCTAGAAGCTGGAAATAGCAAGGAAACAGATTCTCCCCTAGATCCTCCAGAAGGAGCACAGGCCTGCCAACACCTTGATGTTAGCCCAGGGAAACCCACTGTGGACTTCTGATTTTCAGCACTCTAAGATAATTAAGTGTGTGCTGTTTTAAGCTGCTAAATTTGTGGTAATTTGTTATAGCAGCAATGGGAAACTACAGTATCTGTTACTTCCTCCTTCCTGATCTAATCCAATCCAGGAGTTTGGGGAAGTGGAGGGGGGAAATCTAGCTAATACCCAAATTATCTTTCTCCACTATTTCCACTACCAAGTATCTGTTCCATTAACAGAAACTAACCAAGTGATGGTTTATTTATCTGGAAACCACTCAGCATCATAGTTTTTAAGGCTGGATAAACTAGAGGCCGTTTAAGCCAAGCCTCTAATTTTATCCAAGAGGGAAAGAAAAAAAAGAAAAAAGGACAAAGAAGGGTTCAAGGAATGCCCTTGGACACCAGTTAATGGGTGAATTTTGCTGGCTTTCTAATCCAGTTCTCTAAATTTCTCATCTCTTGCTAGTATTGTCGACAACTCACTCCTTCAGAAGCGTTCTTCCTGCCCTAAGCCAGTTCCCTTGGCAAATTTTCCTTTAAAATGAATATTTCAATTAGTAAACTATGCATATTTTACATATTCCAACCAGAAAGTAGCACAGACTGGCCGGCAAATTCATGCCAAGCTAGACTGGCTCAAAGAACTTCAGTTCATATGACAACATCCGTTCACAGGCTCAGCCCAGGTACCACATTACCAAAGACTGAAATTTTGAAACCTGGTGAATTCAGCTTCTGCTGAAATGCAGAAGATACTCTAAGCGAATATACAGGTTTGTCAAGGTCTATGAATTTCATCCAAAATACTAAGGAGAGTTTTTACTACCCTAAACTTACAGCTTTTATAGGGCTTGTTTTTATTTATTTTTATTTATTTATTTTTTCAACTCTCAAATATTTATTGAACCATAATAACAGTAATAGTTGACATTATTGATCTATGTGTGGTTTTACACATTTTACGTACATTATTAATTGATTCTTTATATCAACAGTAAGGTAGGTACTATTATTATACCTGTTTCACAGATGGAGAAACTAAGGCAGAGAGGGTAAGTAACTTGCTCAAGGAGGAGAACCTTGTCCTGGGTACTCTGAAGCTTAAGGAGTTGGGTATCTAAAGACACAGGTTCATAATTAGCAATATTCTCTCAAATTATTCAGTAACAGATTGTTAAGAGCTGCAAAGGGGTCTCTTTTGGCTGCCAGAAGGCTCCAGCTGCAGCCTGTCTCCATGAAGGCATAGAAGGGGAACATTTCACTTTTTCTGAAAACTGGGAATTTATATACACAAAGGATGATGAATTCAGGATCTAAAGGGTGGAAATATGAACAGAAGTCAACAAAGTAATGTGTAATTGGGAATCAATATAAGAGAGGGCCTAGTGGTAGAAATGATAAGTCTTGGGTATTGACTGAGTCAGCTTGCACTAGGGAGGCCAGAGCACAGGGGAGCCAGCCATGGCAGCAGAGAGATTGACAGAGGGTAAAGGATGAGCTTGTTAGTTATATTGCCTTTAAATTGTCAGTGGGATAGGCAGTTAACCAAAATCATAGATTTAGAGTTGGAAGTGACCTTTGTGATGATTATTTTAATCCTTTCAGAGAATTCTTTCTGCAGGAATATCTATGTAGGACTTGGATTTGACCCAAGCACATACAATGTCTCAGAGGGCTCTCTGCTCCTGGCCAAGAGCATCAGGTCTTGTTTTTAACATAATCAGTGTTGTAAATTATGGCACAGAGAACAGGCTCATTCAGCTGTGGAATGAACTGAGTTAAATGGAATTGTAAACATCCCTAAATGAAAGAATTAAAAAGTCAAATGAGGAATTATACAGCTGTCCCTTGGTATCCTCAAGGGATTGGTTCTAGGACCCCTGAGGATACCAAAATCCTAGGATTCTCAAGTCCCTGATATAAAATGGCATGGTATTTCAATATAATCTAAGCACATGCTCCCATATACCTGAAAGCATCTCTATAGATTACTTATAATACTTAATACAATGTAAATGCTATGTAAGTAACTGTTATACTATAGTTTCTTTATTTGTATTATTTTTTATTGTTGTATTTTTATTGGGGCTCTTTTGCTGAATATTTTCTTTTTTTTTTTTTTGAGACAGAGTCTCACTCTGTTGCCCAGGCTGGATGGAGTACAGTGGCGTGATCTTGGTTCACTGCAAGCTCCGCCTCCCGGGTTCACGCCATTCTCCTGCCTGAGCCTCCCGAGTAGCTGGGACTACAGGTGCTCACCACCACGCCCGGCTAATTTTTTGTATGTTTAGTAGAGACGGGGTTTCACCGTGTCAGCCAGGATGGTCTCGATCTCCTGACCTCGTGATCCACCTGCCTCGGCCTCCCAAAGTGCTAGGATTATAAGCATGAGCCACCGTGCCTGGCCTTTTACTGAATATTTTCAATCCAAGTTTGGTTGAATCCACAGATGTGGAAACCGCAGATATGGAGGGCCAACTGTATCATGTCAAATGTAATTAAGTTTTACTTACACAGTAGAATCCTGAATCTAAAATTAATTAATTAATTAATTAAAGCCAATTAGAAACTAGCAAACTAGAAAACAGATTTCAAGATTCTCAACTAGGTTACAAACTCCCTGAGGGCAGACGCTGTCTAAACATACTTCTCTCTTTTGCCTGCTGCACCTTATTTAACCACAGGTGCACGATCAGTATGGGCTGAATTCAACTGGTATACACAGTTCCTGCTTAGCTCCCAGAAATGAATCTAGAATACGCTAGGAATCCAGAAATATGAAGCAATATGATGAACTATACTTTCTTGTGGCCCCCCAACAGAACTCACGCTTCCCCAGCTCATAACCACTTGAAGACATAATTTAAATTTGTCCTAATGGCCCAGATTCCTGTACAAACACCAGATTCCTGTACCAGTGTTTGCTCCTTGGTCTGAAGCTTATTTTTCTCAGGGTACAAGAAAGGTCTGATGCCACAGATGCTATATCTGCGTTCTGGGTCAACAGACTCACCACACAAAAAGAAGAGTAACTCAGCCACCTTGATATCTGATGTTCCTCAAGTGCCTGGCCATGAAGACATCTGATGTTCCTCAAGTGCCTGATCTTATTTTCCTTGCTCTTAACTCACTATGCATTTCACTGTGGCTCTTGTCACTATCACTTCAGCAGAGTTCATCACACAGCAGCACTCCAGTGGCCTAGCTCAGACACTGCAAACCAACCAAGAATAAGAACCAGAATTTACAGTTTTTTAAGAGAACTGTACTATCCTTTAGAATAGCCAGAGCCAGAGTGAACACCTGCTTTGCTGCAAATCAGAATGGCATGGTAGAATGGCATCAGATCGGATGTCAAATTCAGGCTGAAACCTAACTATGCCTTGGTTTCCTCGTATGTTCAACAGAGGCACTATGTCTGCTGCATTAGGTTATTGTGAGGACTAGAGAGAATATAGGTAAAGATGCTATTATTAGTAGTTAGATGTTTATTGTAATTTTGTTTAGCTCTGTTAAAGAATATTACTTTTAATTAAAACGTTAATATAGTTCATCTTGAAGATTTTCTTTTTCTTTACATTTTTATCTGGGGCCTTAGCTGAAACTAAAAACAAACAAACAAACAAAAATTCTATGCAGATTTGTCACCTCTCTTATAAATCATTTTCATTTTCCTGAAACCTGGAGACAAGAGGCAAAATGAAATTTACCATCTCTTCTAAAAGGAGGGAGGGAGGAAAGGACAGTCTGTATATTAGCAAAAAAAAAAAAAAAATTAAGGCAAAACTCTAGAAAAAGAAAAAACACAGGCACGAACCAAGCACTAATCAGTGTGCCTCAATGTTTTCCTTGAGGGAAATGATCTGTATGTTGCCCCCACCCCCGGCCAGGATGCTGCCAAAGGACCTGGATAGTGAACTCTGTACTTCTCTAAAAAAGATGGCTCTCAAGAAGGTGGAAACCTAGGATGACAGCCAGGAAAAGGTTGGAACCAGAGGTGGGGTCTTTACTGGGCTAGGAGCAGACTAAGTTGTATCCAGTAGCTGGCAATCGGGATCAAGGAAGAGGCTACAAAGTCAGATCACAGTAGAGATCTGGGATACACACAGAGGCCAAGGAAAAGCAAGGTTCGGAAACCAGCAATGCAGCCTGAACCACAGGCAGAAAGACACAGCAACACTAAGATCTGATGCTCCTAAGTTTCCTGCTGGGGGCTGGAGCCATCCACAAGATAAGTCAAGCCCACAGTCCACAAGTGGAATCAGGTCACTGTCCTTAGGAAGCAGGACGACCAGGGTTAGAAATTACTCACTGGGTACAATGTCATTCAGGTGATGGGAACCCTAAAATCCCTGACTTCACCACTATGCAATCTATGCAAGTTACAAAATTACACTTGTACTCCATACCTTTATACAAATATTTTAAAAAAGAAAAAGTCTTGATACAGAGGCCCATTTTCTCTAACCAGGAAGGAGTTTCCAAACTATAAGTCAATTCTTTCTAAAAGCACCTCTCTCTCTTTCACTCAGATCTGGAGACAGAAGAGGATGCCTCTGGGTAGCCAAGCCAAGCAGAGCTGGGCAAGCAAGAAAATTGCCACCACATCAGTGACCACCTGCTCACCCAGGCACTTCCTCCAACAGAAGACCTTCTGTTGAGCCTCCAGCCTGCATCCAGCCTTCCTGAATGTCCCCTGACCTGCACCCCCTCATCATCTGGCTTAGGAACCCTTTGGCCTCTGACCCACCCATGTTCTATATTCACAGACAAAAAGAATAGGGAGAAAGTAGATTAGGATCACAGGGCCTCTAAAATTAACTCTGATTCACGCTTCACACTTTCTGACACACAGAATCATTGGGGGAAAACTCTTCTGATTTATGGAGGGTTGAGTGTAAGGTACTGTCATAGGTAAGCTGTGAGAATTCATTTAATTCTCACACAACCCCATGAGTTAGATAGGATAGTGTCCCCATCCTCACTTTATAGATATGAAAATAAAAAAATCAGATTCCAGTGAGTGGCATGGTCAGAAGTAAGCTCACATTTGGCCTCTGGTTGATCAATAGTTCTCAGTAGGCAGCCTCTATAGACGAATTATGTCTCTTAGGGATAAAACTGAGATGTAATCTCACAGAAAGCTCTTGTGTGTTTTTTAAATTCCTTTAAAGAAAAATTCATATTGATAGTTCTTCCCTTGATTTAGGGATTTTTTTATAACTGGTTTCTTGAAAAGCTTTTTAAGAGGATTTGCCAAATCACATAAGCATTTCTAGTTTTTCTTAATTTTAATTTCTCATTATGAGGTTTTCTCATAAAAAATAATTCAGATAGTTCTAAAAATGTCCTGCAAGCAAACAATGTCAGGAAAAAGTAAGATATGTTGAAATATAAACAAATGAATGAATGAATGAATGGACAAACTTCAGAACAAACTATCTAACTGCAGCAAGAACTGGGACTGGAAACACCTAACCAATGACAGCCCCATAGTGGTTTCTGGATGCTAAATATAGACAAGGTCCAAATTCCCAAAGTCTAACTCTGGCTTTATCACACATACTTGGCAAAAGAATGTTATCCTGATAAAGCCCTCCTGTCTGGCCATGCTTAAGTAAATGTCCCAACATGGACTGCCTTCCACCTAGCTGCCAGGGGAAAATGGATCACTTCTGCACTCTTGGTGTCTAGCCAGACTATATTAAAAAGTCCTTCATCCCGCCTCAGCAACAAAAGTGCACTGCCATCAGTTATGTTAAAGCTGTTGTGTGATAAATTTGAATATTGCATAATGGAGGGGAAAAAAATCAAGGACTTACACTACAGCTATAAAAGGGACATGTGAAGTTATTTAGTCATGATTTCGTCATGGAGTAGTGACCTAGACAACTCAAATTCCAATTAATACTTGAAAAGCCCTCGGGACATAGTGTGATATACATTCTTATAAAATGGCTCTTGGCTGGGCTTGGTGGCTCATGCCTGTAATCCTAGAACTTTGGAAGGCCAAGGCAGGCAGATCACCTGTGGCTGGGAGTTCAAGACCAGCCTGACCAACATGGAAAAACCCCGTCTCTACTAAAAATACAAAATTAGCTGGGCATGGTGATGCATCCCTGTAATCCCAGCTACTCAGGAGGCTAAGGCAGGAGAATTATTTGAACCCAGGAGGCGGAGGTTGTGGTGAGCTGAGATCATGCCAGATTGTGCCATTGCACTTTGGCCTGGGCAACAAGAGCAAAACTCCATCTCAAAAAAAGGATAAAATAAAATAAAATAAAACGGCTCTTAAAATAATGCATTTGAATTCCTAAGTCTTTATATACAACATTGCCCCCTTAATTTTATTTTAAGCAAAAAACAATGGTATTTTTCATTTAGCAGTTGTGCCTCGCTACAAGAAAGTCTATGTCAATCAGCTGGTTTGCAGTTAAGGCAAATCTAAGCTACCTGACTCCACTGTGCCATGAGGAAATGACAGACAAGAGAACGCCCTACAGGCACTGAGGTTTTCCTGGAGTACCTTCCAAACCATGGCCTGCATTGTGCTTATGACCTGGCCAGGTCACTGCAAGCCCCTGCTGGTCCAGGCAGTCAAGAAAGGACCCCGCAGTGTCTTCACAATCACCGCACTTCTGCCTGGCACAACGGCTTTGCCAAGCTACCCTCTTCATGCCGTTTCCTCTGCTGCTAGAAACACTCACAAAGGAATAGAGTTCTCTGAGCTCCACCTTAGCGTCTGCTCATAATGGAAAACGGCTGCTGCCAGAGCTGCTTCCACCCTCACGGAAGTGGGGTCACGGCTGCCTTTGGGAGTCTGATGAAAGCTGTAGGCTCTCTTCTCAGGAAAGACAAAAATGAAAGAAAGGAACAGAAATGCAGAGACGATGAGAGGGATTCCCTGACCTCCAGGTTAAGGATCCTTGGCTTTACAAGGCTAAGGGAGGAAGAATGGAGGGGGTGGTGGAAGGAGAGGCAGAGAGGGAGAGAAGGGAGTATGGAGTGAGCCAGCCCCAGGGACCAGCCACTGAACAAAGTGCTGCCCTTGTCTCAGCCTGGAATCAGACAGTCTGGGCTCTGGCTCAGGCTCGAGATTCCCGGTGAAAGCCACAAAGTTCTATGACTTCATCAAAAATGCTCCCTTGCCCACGGTGCCATTAGCTATTCCACATGCCCACACCAATCTTTTTGACCAAATATTCTCTCTCATTGATTAAACTATTCTACTACAAATTGTTGATGCCTTTGGGCATATACAGGATGGAAATAGCTTAGAAAAAAAAAGTATTCTATTTAACAAAACTTTACAGTAATTGGTACAGTCCCTCATTTAGTCAATAAACACTCGGCGACCACATGCTATGTGTCAGGTCATATGCCAGGTACAATTAATAACAACTTAAAAAGTAATCATAGTTAAACACATTGTGCACTTAACTATGTGTCGGGCACTGTACTAAACACTTGACACATATCAACTCATTTAATCCTCACATTAATCCTTTGAGGTAGGTATTATTCTTTCTTTTCCACTATTCACAATAGACAAAATAGAGCTATCCACAGCTAGCAGGTGGCAGAGCAGGGGATCAGAACTCAGATTATCTGGTTCACAGTCTGTGTTCTTAATCATTACGGTTCCTGCCTTCAACCAACCCACACAACAAGGAGAAATGTAACAGTACCAAAAAGCACTGCTTGTGTTTGACAGTTCGACAGTGAAATGAACACAACCAGACTTGATCATTACACATCGTATGCATGTAACAAAATATTATATTATATGTACCCCATAAAAATGTGCACATATTATGCATCAAGTTTAAAAATAAGTTAAATCATAGAGTTAAATTTCTTAGAAAAAGAAAATGAACACAACCATAAAATATGCATAGGTATAAAATAGTTTTTTCATAAAAGGGGAATCCTGTTTGATGTCTTATTATACACATTGGAGAAATAAAATTTATTATGAAGGATTTATATAGATTGTCCAATTTCGTGTATCATTATAATACCAGAAGTTCCATAAAGAGAATTCACTTTGAGAATAAAATTATTTTCAAAAAGAATAGCTTATAGATGTTAAGTGTTTTCATTGGTTGTCCACAGTACACCTTTATCCAAATATATTAGCATATTGCATATAAATTACTTTATTACCAAGAAATTCAGAAACTGAGTATACAAAATTATCAGTGTCTGTCTCAGAACTATTTTGAGATAGCAGTGAACAGACTAACTATGATTGGATGATTAAAGAAAAAAAATCACGCTTTGTTGAATATAATCTATTTGGGATTGAAGAATTAATTGTGATGCAATTACGTACTTTCTTAAAACTAAAAAAAAAGTCAAATTGACTATCAAAATGTCTTTAGCAGAAATATACTCACGGCTCTTTTTCAAAGCAAATGTACAAAATCTCCTACAGCCCCTTGCTGTCCAAGAGAGTCACGTGACATAAAACATCTTCCTCATCACTTTGGCCACACCAGTTCCCAATTCCATATGCTCACCTACCTGCACTCCTGTCCCCAAAGGCTCAAGTCTCCCTCGATCTTACCTGCCCTTTATGCAACATCATCTCCTCCCTGAGGCTCTTTCTTGATCTTTCACTGAGTTCCCAAAATCCTAGATTCCAAAACCACTCTCAGCCTGTTACCATTCCCAAATCCAATAAGCAAAGGGTAGGACTTAATGAACTCCAAAATAAACACCTGGGTCCCTAATCCAGGCACTCTGGATCCCCAGCTGATTCTGGGAAGCAGCTAAATTTGATAAGCCCTGGACTACACCATAGAAATAAGCACTTAGTTACAGGCTTCAGTTTCTCTGCTGTACATAGAGGGAGGTGGGCTGGAAAGATGATCTCTAAGGTTCCTTCCAGACAGATCTAACAGCCCAAGAGTCCATACTCTATAGCTATTTCATGGATACTGGTTTCTCTCCACACAGACTCCATGCTTCTTCAGAGCAGGGGCCACATTACTTTTTCACTGTCCCCAAGCCAGCATGGTGTGTTATGCATAGAAGGAGCTCAATAAACTTGTGACTCGTGGGTTTCTATGACTGTGCCCGCTGACTGAGGGTAACTAGTAAGCTGAGGCAGGCACTGCTGTGGCAGGGCTACTTGGCAGATCTTGTGCAGATGCTGAGTTACATCTTGCTCCAAAGGAACCTCCCACAAAGGCATCAAGATGTCAACACTGGATTTACTGTGGTCAGAAAACTGTAGAAATCAAACTCTTTCAAATTCTAGTATACCAAGATACAACAAGTTCTGCCTTTCTGTTTATATGTTAAGGAAACCACAGAAAGCCCTCAGAGATAATGTATCTGGTTTGTAAGAATTATGATGCATACTGCCATAGTGTCATAAGAATTCCCACATCTGGCAGGGCGCCGTGGCTCACACCTGTAATCCCAGCACTTTGGGAGGCCGAGGTGGGCAGATCACGAGGTCAGGAGATTGAGACCATCCTGGCCAACAAGGTGAAACCCAGTCTCTACTAAAAATACAAAAATTAGCTGGGTGTCGTGGCACATGCCTGTAATCCCAGCTACTCGGGAGGCTGAGGCAGGAGAATCACTTGAACCTGGGAGGCAGAGGTTGCAGTGAGCCAAGATCACGCTATTAAACTCCAGCCTGGTGACAGAGTGAGGCTCCATCTCAAAAAAAAAAAAAAAAAAAAAAAAAAAAAACAGAGAAAAGAAAAAAAGAATTCCCATATCTAAGAGAACCTAATGGTGAGAAGAACATATCATGGATCTTTTTGCTGGAATGACAGTGGGGTGATCCAGGTAACAATTCAAGTCCAGGAAGTATATTAAATGGGCTCGAATCTATTACCAAGGTTATTCTACTATTGAAAAAAGATGTTTCTAGCTTGTCTTCTGGAGTTGTCTAATGCCTGGCTACTAAACCTTCTTAACAAGAAAATCACCTTTGTTGAGATAATAGAAAAGCTAAGATTTATACAGAGAAACAACATTCCACACATTTATAAAGGACTTAATAATTTGAATCATTTCTATCTGTTATGCCATTTAAACCTCTCAAAACAGCCCTTAGAGTTAGGCAAGACACACATTATCTACATTTTACAAATGAGAAAATGAAGCTTTGGAGAAGGTAAAAACTTATGCCACAGCGGAGCTGAAGCTCAACCCTAGGGCCTTACACTTCATCAGTGACCCCTTGAACGAGGGATTCTATAGAGGCAGATGTATGATGTCTGGCCAAGAAAGTACAGGTGTGGGTGTGTGTTGTTTACTGTATTTTTCTTGTTTTGCTTTTCATCTGAATGTATTGAAGCAAGGTAGTAGAGCTTCAAATGGACCACAAGCCCCATCACATCCAACTGTGATACTGTTTCAGACATTTATTTGGTCTACTTGGCCCCAAAGGTATTTGAATGTGTGACCCCTATGCTAAATAATTATACTTACATACTTACATAAATAATTATATCTTCCCATCATGTAACATCTTATGAGCATATTCACACCATATTTTATTTCTTCCTTATAATCCTGTTTACTCATTAGAGGACTAAGCTAAAAAAAAATTGAATGACTTGCACAAGGTCAGGACCTAAAATCTAAATGTGTCATATAAGAAATTACATTATGTGAGAATTTCTTATGCAGGTGTCAAGTTAAAATTCTTTAGAAAATCATTACATAAAAGTTTCTGAACTTGAGTACTCAAGTACTCAAATCTCTTTTGAGATTTGATTATTCTTACTTACAGGACTATCATTCAGAGAATATGCAGAAACAATGCTTTCATGTTTCCATGGGCAAGTCCTGAGAAAGTCATATTCCTTTATTTTTATCTCAAGTGTTCATGAACTTTCATTATCAAAGAAGAAAATGGACAACTATGTTTCTGAAAACAGAAGTCATTCAACAAAATACTAGCAAAACAAATCCAGTGATATATAAAAGGATTATATACCATAACCAAGTGACATAGTCCAGGAATGCAAGGTTGGTTCAACATATAAAAATATCAGTCAATGTATTAAAGTATATTAATAGATTAAAACCCATATGACCATCTCAATAGATGTAGAAAAGCCTTTGACAAAAATCACACATCCTTTTGTGCTTAAAAACACTCAACAAACTAGGAACAGAAGGAAACTTCCTTAACCTGATAAAGAGCATCTATGAAAAACCAACAGATAATATCATACTCAATAGTGAATGACAAAGCTTTCCTTTCAAGATGAGAAACAAACCAAAGATGTCTACTCACTCCACTACTATTCAACATTCTCCTGGAGGTCCTAGCCAGGCCAATCAGGCAAGAAAAAAAAATTAAAAGCAACCAGATTGGAAAGGAAAAAGCAAAACTATCTCTATTCACAGATGACATGATCATGTGTATATATATAAAATCCTAAGAAATACACACACAACTATTAGAACTCATGAATACACTCAGCGAGGTCACAGGATACAAAATCAATATACGAAAAAGAAAGTAAAAATATCAGTGATCCATGTTACCATCACTAAATAATCACTGGCACCTAAAAAGCTTCCTCTTTTAGTTTTATTACTGTCAGCCTGGGATATAGAAATCTAAAATCCAGAGTTTACTTTAGCTTTTAAAACTATCTATGATATCAGGTTAAAAGAAACATTTCCTGGCAGATGCACAGCTCTGGAAAATTTTGTTTTCCAAACGTCTGGAAAACAAAAGGAAAGCTTCCTTTGTTTACATAGCCAAGAAGGTTGAGTGATGAGAATCAGAAAAGATTTTGAAGCAACACAAGATCTTCTCCTAGGGCCATTAGAGATCAGTTCAAGTTTTAATTCTCTTCTAATGGGTTTCCTCAAAGTACTTTACAGCAGTTGCAATCAGTTCCAAATATTGCATCGTGATACTCACATAAACGGGAAAGTAATGGCTACATTTCCATTTATTTCATTTATATTTTTACTTTGGCCCAGTCTTGTAGAGATTTTAAATACCATTAAGTACTTCACAATATTGGTGCGGACTGTTTCCTTCTTCATTTTCATTAGAATAAACACAGAAGTGGTATCTATCCTAATAATACAGAACATGCTTCTTAGATAATATAAACCAAACACAAATAGAAAGAAGCATTGTTATACATTTCAAAAAAGCATTACATTTATTTTTCTGCAGGCCTGAATACAGACCCTGCCTGCTCTAAAAGTCATGAGGTATAAAGTGTGAACCTATGCTCTGGGGGCTCCTGATAAGTTCCAGGAAACTCCTTTCACAGCCTCTATCTCAGGGCCACTTCAAATACATGCTCACTCATTGGCCTCAACAGTTGATTATCACTCCCTATTTATTTGTAGGTTCACATACTTTTGCCATTTAAATTGTTTCAAAAATTAAAACCCGGCTCAAGTTACAAGTAAAGCTCGGGTTAAAGAAAGCATTCATGAAACACTTTGTTTTCTGTAAATCAGACAGTTTATTGCCTGGTTCCCTTCCAATATATATGTGGGCTTTACTCTCCATTCAGAATTTGATTCTAATTTTTAAGTGGCAAGCAAAGTCAAATCATTAATTAAAGAATCAGGACATAGAAGTATACCGTACTCTCTACATGGTGAAGGCAAACACTTTCAAAGACAATTTCTCTAATATTTTAAACCTATCAAATGAAAACTAGCCCTTTGGATGGAAACATTTCACTGACTTTCTTCATCAGTCCCCCTTTTTTGCCATAAAAATTCACGAGATAATAAATTCCAGTAAAAAGAAAACCACACACTGTAAGGCAGAGATCTTTGATAGCATAAAAGAACATTATCTAATTTAATCCCCATAACAAATCAGTAGCAGTATTATCTCATTTATATATAAGGAACCTGAAGCTCAGAGATGCTGAGTTACTAAAGATGGCACAGCTAGTAAATGGCATGTCAGAATATGAACCCATTGCTGGATGGCTCTGAACCCTTTGCCCTTCCCAACATTAATTCGTGCCTTTCTGGAATTTTGCCAGCCAAGTGGATTTTTTTTTTTAACCTAACTTAAAATATTCAAAAATAACTAACGTTATCTAACGTCTTATTCTCTTAAGATTTTTTAAAAAGACAAAGTTATTTTTGTTATCTGTTTCAACATGTCCCAATCCCTTAAGCTAAGAATCTATAATTTTTACTTTACCCAACTATCTCGTGATATAAATTAAGCCTGTTTACTCTTTCCAGGTCACTGAAGCAATGCTTCTTTCTAGAATTAGAGTCATACAACTAGAAGAGATGGTCTGACTTTGTATAGACCATTTGTACACTATTTGTAGTTCCATTTCTAGGAAGAAACAGCAAAATGATCTACATGAAAAAAATCACCTTACAGACAATTTCAGATGACTTTCATGAGGTAGTTTTATAAATCGTATTGCTGTACCATCATTATTGTTATTAATAAAGTTACATTTAGGTGTTATGGTAGATGTGACCAGATGTGGCAAACAGTTGTTACCATTTTCTTCATCCATAAAATTTGTCAAATTAGAGGTTTTATGGAGTATACAACTAATTACGAGAAAATATATAGGCAGTGTATTTTTAACATTTTAAATACTAACAAAAAGAGTAGGACCTAAAATGACAGTGAACTACAGACAATCCATGCACAGTGAAGCCTGTTTAATTAGAATTCCACTAGTCCAAAATCTATAATAGCTTGAATACAATATACTATTCATTCTGAGTTTGAAAGTTCAAAATAAATCTCAAGATGTTTTTCCATATATACCTCACTGTACCTGCTGGAGACCATTTACATGTATATTTGTTTGTTTTTGAGACGGAGTCTCGCTGTGACACCCAGGCTGGAGTGCAATGGTGCTATCTAGACCCACTGCAACCTCCACCTCCCAGGTTCAAGTGATTCTCCTGCCTCAGCATCCCGAGGAGCTGGGATTACAGGCGTCCACTACCACGCCTGGCTAATTTTTGTATTTTTAGTAGAGACAGCATTTCACCACATTGGCCAGGCTGGTCTGGAACTCCTGACCTCAGGTGATCCGCCCACCTCAGCTTCCCAAAGTGCTGGGATTACAGGTGTGAGCCACCACGCCCAACCTATATCACATATATTTTAAGGTCGCATGGGACCTCGGTACTCATGCCCTCTGATTCTGTCATTAAGAGATACATATTACAGGATGGTGGTGACGTGTAGGGGCTCTGGAGCCAGGCTACCTGCACTAAATTCCCAGCTCTGCCTTACTAACTATGGGACCTTGGGCAAGTTACCTTATGCCTTTGTTTCCTTCTCTATAAAATGGGGAATAGTAGAATCCACCCTACAGGTAATGAAGATTAAAAGAGATAATACGTACCTGTGAAGGGCTCAGGACACTTCTTATGTGTAAGAAACACAACACCCTGAGGCCAGGTGCCTTTCCAAGGAGAATCTGCATCAAATATTAGGACAACATCGTGGGACTACTTTCTGTCTTTTCTATTTGAAAATAGTTTTTAAAAATCCATTTAAAACAGCCCATAATTTAGACAAGCTAACTGATTTTTCCTGACTATGTACCCTCACCACATTACTTCTCAATCAAAATTACTTTAAATTACAGATAGTATGACATAGATGTATGCCAAAGGGGCTTATGCGGACTTTTAAGTCATATATTCAAAAATAGGAAGAACCTACTAGTTTCCCTTTACAATCTGATGTTTCATATTACCCTCTTCTTTGTAGTTCCATTCTGTGAAACTTCCATTTCTCATAAGTATTTTGTTAAATATCGCCCCTACCCACAAGGTTTATCCCAAAGTATCTACACAGATTCTACCCTCGCGTTCTTCCTCTGATTCTGGGCCTGGCCTGCCCACATCTCCTCTGAGGCCTTCCTCCATCAGTTTGCCCATCTTTCCCCTCAAGAGTGGGAACACACATAGCCGCCCTCCCACCTCCCATCCGTTCTTTCACCCCCACTGCCAACTCCAAAAAGCAGCTGGCCACGGACCCCACTGGCTCATGGCCTCACCCTGGCTGATCTTTCCTTTTCAACCCTCTTCACCGGCTGCTTTCCCTCCCACTACACCGTGGTGCCTGCAGCCTACTTCTCATTCTCTCCTCCTCCACCCTAGACAATCTTGTCCCATCTCAAGGCTTTCACCAGCACCTGTATGCTGATAACGCCCACTTATTTCCATCCTGACCTTTTCCCTAAATGTCAGGATCTTTAGTAAACTTCCTAGAGGCAATTTTATCTTCATGGTCCACGGGCATTTAAATGCAATACATTTAAATCCAAAGGGTTCCTCTTTCCCCACTCAGCTTACTCTTCCTCCTACTTTCCCTACCTCATCACACAAGCTATATAGCCTCAAAGCACCCTCATCCCCTTCTACCCAGAAAATGAGTGAATACTGCCTGTGTCATGCCCCCATCAGCTCTCTACTCCCTCTCCTCCTCTCCAATCTCACCGGCCCAGGCTAGTCAGCCCTCACTCCTCACTGACCACCTGACCTTCAGACATGGCCTCTCACAGCCACCAGACTCATCCATGTACAGTGCCTTCTAGAAATAATAAGAAAATGCAAATGTGACCATTTTGCTCCCCTGCTTAAAGCCCTCATGCAGGCCATCACCTACTGGAAAATGTTTGAGCTCCTTAGAAAGCCATGCAAGGCCCTCCGAGAGCTGCTCCCAGCTCCGCTGCCCAATCTCCCATCTTGCCATTCCCGACCTGAATGCCAGGGACCTGAAACTGACCTGCACTGGTCACTGCTACTGTTCACAACTTGCTAATTTTCACCTCTTTGCCTTTCCTTACATTATCGTACCTGCCACATCCCCACCCTTCTCCCAGCCTGACTAACTCTTATCCTTCCTTTAAGACTGCAATCAGGTGTCACTTTCTCTAGGAAATCGTCCCTAAAATACCATGCTGGGTAGGGTACCCCTGTATCTACTCCACAGGATTTTGGGCAGGTAAAAAGTCTACTTAGACTAATGAAATAATCTGTTCTTATTACCAGGCTAAAATATAAACATATCAAGGGCTAGAAATGTGGTCTCTTCACTTCTGTGTCTGGCTCAATAAAAGGATGCTCATCTCAACCCAGAAACCTAGAAATCCAGAGGAAGAAAGTTACAAAGAGCAGCTTCAAGCCCTCTATACTGTAGACAGATTGCGTTACATTATTATATATTTTAGGGCTCTAAAACATTACCTTTTTTTTCTTTCTGAGACAAGGTCTCTGCCACCCGGACTGGAGTGCAGTGGTGCAATCATGGCTCATTGCAGCCTTGACCTTCCAGGCTCAAGCAATCCTCCCACATCAGCCTCCCAAGTAGCTGGAACCACAAGCATGCACCACGATGGCCAGCTAATATTTCTGGAGAGATGGGGTCTCCCTATGTTGCCCAGGCTGGTCTCAAACTCCTAGGCTCAAGCCATCCTCCTTCCTCGGCCTCCCAAAATGCTGCGATTACAGGCATGATCAGCCTGCACCACCATGCCTGGTCTAAAATATTACTTTTGTCCTGCTGAGGAATAAAAGTAAGGAAAAGAAATCAATTTATGTAACTAATTATTTACCTCTTAGAAACCAATATACCCTACTTCCTTTCAGACTCCAAAGAATTTTCTCAGGTGTTCTGTTCATATTAAAAGATTAAACTCCACTTCTTGAAAAAAATTAAAGGAAGTCACGTACAAGGATTGGTTCTCAAAAGCAGCTATGCCACATTCTGGGGAAGGAACTACCTTCAATGAAAGGAACACAAGAGAGTCCTGGTGGTACCCGCTGAGCTGCCCTCTCCTGCACATAGACATGCTTCTGTGAAAAACTCAGCAGGCTCCAAGTTAAACTCTGTCCTGGGCTCTACAATATCCCACTGCACCTGATGATCACTGGTGCTCAGGCAGAACGGACTTTATCCGCATCACTGTAACCTGAGTCCAGACTTCATACTAGACAGTCATACAGCTACGGCCACAGGTGGTACACCGTGGTAAAAACGTGAGACCATTTGATTATCCATCAAAACAGAGGGACTACTGCATATAGACATAGATGTGAGTTGGAGTAGTGTGGTCTTCCCATTTCTGATGTTGCCATCTATTTCCTCGAGATGACAGACAGCTCATATATTTTGCTCAAAGGGTTGCTAGAGCTGTATCCTCCTTCCAAGTGAATCCTCATTTCTACTCCCACAGCAGCAGTGGTCCTCAACCTCTTTGGCAGCAGGGACCAGTTTTGTAGAAGACTTTTTTTACATGGACCAGGGGTGGAGGGATGGTTTCAGGATGGTTCAAGTGCATTACATTTATTGTAGGCTTTATTTCTATTATTACATTATAATCTACAATAAAATAATTATACAACTCACCATAATGTAGAATCAGTGGGAGCCCTGAGTTTGTTTTCCTGCAACTAGAGAGTCCCATCTAGGGGTGATGGGAGACAGTTACAGATCATCAGGCATTAGATTCTCAAAAGGGGAAACCTAGATCCCACACATGCTCGGTTCACAATAGGTTTCATGCTTCTGTGAGAATCTAATGCCAGTGCTAATCTGACAGGAGGCAGAGATCAGGCAGTAATGGGAGCAATGGGGAGCAGCTGTAAATACAGATGAAGCTTCTCTTGCTCACTGTCCACTCACCTCCGGCTGTGCAGCCCAGTTCCTAACAGGCCCTGGACCAATACTGATCCACAGTCTAGGGACTGGGGACCCCTGCACTCCTTAACAGAAGAGGGGACTGGCAGGATGTTTCAGAAAGTGGAAGGATGTAAACATTTGAATCCTTAGGACACTGAGAAGGCCTGGCAAGGAAAGTCTACCTGCTTTTTCCCAGGATGCTCTGAGCTTCTATTTTAGTAAACTACAGAGTCTATGGCCAGTGAAGATACCTACTTCACAGCCTGAGATAAAGTCCTCGGCCTCCAACTGCAGTTTCTACCTTAGCAGTTCTGAGAAAGGACACCAGAAGCCTCCCTGCCATGGAATATGATTGGTGGGACAAGTAGCAAGTGGGCCATGTGGGCAACCTATCTTCTCAACCAAGGTAGGATCCCAGGGCAAAAGCCAAACAATGCATCTAAAAGTCAGAACCTACCTGACCATCATCAGTAGCTTTTTCTGTTCTTAAGGAACTCCTGAATATTGCTTCTTGGGACCCAACGGAGTAAACCTCTGAGTCTGACAGTCTTTTTTTTGGGTGGGGGGTCGGGGGGTTGTCTGAATCACCTGTTATTTGTACTATTTATTGTCAGTAAACTGTATTTTCTTAAATGTAAAAGAAAATGTATTAATCTGATGACACTAGTACTGAAGTAATAATCAAATACCTGCTTATCTTACTATGGGCCTGACCTACCTTCAGGCTTGAGGGCAACTGTTTTCCTCTCTCCTTCCCCACAATCTGAAGGAAGAGTTAGAACAGTGGAAAGTAATGTTGCATATTACAAGAAATGGTTAAACACAATTAGTCAGATCACATAATGGACTATGACGTATTAAGGCAGTATCACGGCTACCAGGAGTATAAATACCAACTATGGCCCCAAATGATGCTAAACACTATTGCAAGAACTTCGTCCACCAGTTCACGTGTCTCAAGACTGCAAGATTTAAATTTGCCCTACTATTCGTGAAAATTCACCTTTTTTTCCAAATCTGAAATACCCCCCCTTGTTTAAATCCAATCTGGGTTTCTCTTGTCAGTAGCGGTCTTCAATGTCTACTTCAGAGAATGAAAATGTGTGTATGTGCACTCATGTACTTGTGTGCACGCACACACCCTCCTTAGAAAGATAAAGTCAATAAACTTCCTGTCAGTATCACAGAACATGCAAAGTCAATTGTGCCATATTTCCTTGCATCATCCATCCTATATGCAAACATTCTAATGAAATAGAACTGGAAATTACACATGGAAACTGCAGCTAAGTTTGGCCACCTAATGGACTCAGGGTACTCCAGTAACGGCGCAGAGAGAAGATGATTAGCTGAGCGGGGATGCGAGGTCCCCAACTGAAGTATCTGAAACCTACTATTGGTTCCATGTAGAGTCTTGAGTTGCGATTTCTCGTAGGACACTAGGAAAGTTGCAATTTGCAGCTATGGCCACGGGGTAGTGCAATAATTCTGCAAATAGCTGACCCCACCCCCAACACTCCTATCCCCCCCACCCCAACCCTCCCAAAGAGAGAATGGCTAGGAGAGAATGGGGACATTTGGTCTAATCCTGGTCATCTACAGGGGTTACTGTGAGATTCTCCACAAATCCAAAAGTGTCTGTAAGACTATCCAGTTACTCTCAGCATTCGAGCCTGATACAACAGAAGGTCCCGGGCTTTGAAGGAATGATTAGAACTGAGAGGCTATAAAAAGTGATTAGCCTATTTATTACAAATTGTGTTTACTTAGGTTTTTATGTTTACCTCCCACCATATCTCCACTAGAATACAATTAACCACCCCCTCACTCATCAGAATTGTATTAGAAAGACTCACAAAAATAAAATAAATACTGCATCTAAATGTAACGGTCAAGCTTTACGGAATTGTACTGTTATTACACAAAGGTGTCCCCAAAACAGGGAGAAGAAAATGCAAATTTTGAAAGGGCTTCTTTTCAAAGGAAATTTTTGTCCATTTAGTCCTTACAAGTCAAAGTTTGGTCTGTAGACCAAAACTATTACTCGGGAGCCAGTTAGAAATGTGGACTCCTGGTTCTATTAAATTAGAATGTGTATTTTAACAAGGCTTCTAGAATATTTGGATGCACATGGAAGTTTGAGAAGCATTCCCCGAGTGAGAGCTAAGCATACTGACCTATGCTCTCAAAACTATTTTCTACACCCTGGGTCTTTTCTTCTTCTAGAAGCATCCTATGTGAAAACAAATATATTTTGAAATTGTAAAACAAAAATAGATTATTTCCCAAAACTGGCAGTGATCCACTACAGTAAAGCCCCTTTCTATCTAAACTGCCAGGTAACTAATTAACATGTCAATGAACACTGACTGAAATTCTGTTCTGTCACTTTGTAATGCAGGTAAACAGTACACATATGACAAGAAAAATTTAAGACCAACAGACTCACATCATGGTCCTCTAGGGGATTTTTGAAAACTAATTTCCTGCCCATATAAAAGGAAAAGTAAAATTATTTCCAGTATCAAGTTAAGCACATAACTCTCTAAATGGAGTTGCTATGTTAAAGTGGTCTCCAAATTACAGTCATTTTTGTTTACCTCCGCTAACAATGAGCCCCCTGGGAAGAAATTATGTGAAGAAGTTTAAGTACCCTCTATGCCTTTCTCCACAGGTGAGTGGGGAAATTGCAGAGGGAAAATACACAAGTGAATACAATTAATGACTTCTGCACTATTTGATTCCTGCTACCCTGTGAGGGGAATGATCATAGAATTTTGAAGCTGGAAGGAATCTCGGAGATAGCCTATTGCTGCTGCTCTGCCTACCCAGGAATGTCTTTCTACAAAGTCAGGTAATTGTCACCCTTTGAGACAGCCCACATCACATCACTGTTAAATGCTCTCACACCCACTGATCTTACTCGTGCCCTTGAGCAACCCAGAACGACTCTATTCCCACTTCCCAGCTAAATGCCTTCAAACACTTGAGGCCCCTATCATATCCTGGGTGGTAGTTTCCTTGGATTGGGTGGTGTCCTCTTACTCTGATATAAACACTGTGTACTTTGTTTCTAGTGAAACTAAATTATGATTAGCCTGACATAATTTAATGAGACCCACAGTGCCAAATGAAGTCATTCGATGTAATGGTTGGTAATGCAATACATTCTCAGTGAAACATAAAAGATTATGTAATGGTTAATAGATCTACATATGTGAGTAGTACGACCGTAAGTAAGAGCGTATTTGTCTGCTGGACTATGATGCACGACTAAGAAAAGCTACCAACCTCTACTCAAAACCGTCCCAGGGTCCTGTTGCCAGGGACAGAACGCTGCACCGCATGGACTGCTGAATCTGACCTCATGCGGCCTTTCTGTATTCTTGTTTATGAAAAAGAGACATTTTTAAGAAAGCAAAGGGTATGGAAGAGCTACATTTGGCATTCAGAGCAATTGACACTTTTATTACTTAACATCACAACCTTATGAGGTAGGCCAGTCTAAGTGCTGTCATTTTATAAGTGATTAAACCAAGACTCAGAATAGGAAATGAGAAAGGTCATGAGCTGCCCAGGGCCAAACAGAAAGCAAGGTTGGAGCCAGCTGAATTCAGAAACCTCAATTAAATTCCAAGACAAAAGGGAACAGCCAACATTGAAAATAAGTTTTATGGATTTCACTTTGAAATAAAACAACAACAGAAAAATTATGTTACCATTAAATGATATTAAAATCATCTTTTATGGGGCCTTGATTTTGCCACCAAGGCTTTACTCCCAAAAATTAAAATAAAAAATCAAACAGGCAAATCTATTCCAGGTTAAAAATTCCACTTACACACAACATCTTGCATTCCATATTGAGAGGTTTTCTTTTTTTTTTTTTTTTGAGACAGAGTCTCGCCTGTCGCCCAGGCTGGAGTGCAGTGGCGCGATCTCGGCTCACTGCAGGCCCCACCCCCCGGGGTTCACGCCATTCTCCTGCCTCAGCCTCCCACGTAGCTGGGACTACAGGCGCCCGCCACCTTGCCCGGCTAATTTTTTGTATTTTTAGTAGAGACGGGGTTTCACCGTGTTAGTCAGGATGGTCTTGATCTCCTGACCTGGTGATCCACCCGCCTCAGCCTCCCAAAGTGCTGGGATTACAGGCGTGAGCCACCACGCCTGGCTGGTTTTCTTTTTTCTTAATTTGCCTATTACTTTAATCTGTATTAAGCCAAAGGCCTTCGTTCAAGTTGCTCAAGTGTCATTGATTAGACCCATTGTGGTTAACGAGGACATTCTCCCAAAATAGATTCTTAGCATTTTAAAGCCCTCCTACATTTTCACAAAAGAGAATCTGGAACACAGGAAGAAATCATTTCCCCACACACAATACTCATCTTCATCATCATCAAGAGACATTTGGTTAAAAAACCATCCGCAAATTAAGGTGCACCCTCCCTGGGTTCCTCCTCCCTGGTATCCTCTGGGGCCTCAGCCCAGCTGGAGTCCCCAAGTTCTCGGCACCCTGAACTAACCAGTCTCTCCACCCAGCTTTCTCCAAAACACGCCCCACACAAGAGCTGAGCTCCTCCACAGTGGATGCAACACTCCACTGCTTCCCAACGAGGCCCCCTGCCTCCTCCAGGCTGACGAGCAGCCCCTTCCCCACTGCTGCCCACAGCCCTAGCCCTGGAAGCCACTCCTCTGAGAAGCCTTTGCCTCCTCGTACCTGCCGAAGCCCCTCCAGGCACACGCTGAGGGCCAATGAGAGCCACACAGTCAACTACATGGTGACCTTTGGCCAGTGTGAGTACACGCAGCTCTGCAGGGCTGCTGTCTACCAATCAGCTCCAGGACACCTGGGGCTCAGACAGGTGCACTCTCCTTCTGCCCTTTGTGCTCTGCTTTAACCCATAAGGACTGACCAAAAGGATAGGAATAGGCCTTAAAATGTTTGCTTTACTGCAGCTGGAGGAAAGGGTAAAGGCACCTGAAGGTCAAGATCAGAGATCTGTAGCATTTTCTGGCACTATGAAGGGAAGTCTAAAAAGGCCTGGAGGAAGCCGCCCACTGGCCTGCGCATGTCCCCTGGCGGTTGATTTGAAGACAAGCAAAAGCATCAGTGGGCACTACTGGGCAGCATCCTTAGGGAAACTAAACTGCTAGTGCCTCTGCGTCCCTCCCTGCCTGTGTTAGCCTACCTTCACCAAACAAGATCCACACTTTATTCCCTCCATGTTTCTATTCACAGTCTTCCCACCACGTGGTTTTCCTCCTTTCCATTTCTTCCTGAAATTCTACTCCAGGACCCATTTCAAATGCCACCCCACCATGAATATCTTACTTTCAACAAGATGTGCCCATGCCCTCTCAAGCAGGCAGTGTCAGCCTTGGATTTACGGTATTTATGGGTATGGCTTATTCTCCTATTAAGTTCCCAAAAAACACACTCTCCTTTGCATCCTGTACAGCAGGGTTTCCTAAACTGCAGGTTTCAGCCTATGAATGGGAAATTAAAAAAAAGAAAAAAGAAAAAGAAAGAAGATAGGAAATATCCAAGTGTATCACACATAGTAATAAGCGTTATTTCATGATGCTCTTGTTTCACTTACATGTATGCATGTGCAACAGGTGGTGGGTGGCAGTGTTAAATGTGTATTTGTTACTGGGGGTCATGGTCTGAAGCATTTGAAAGTCACTGCCCTGATGGTACCTCTCCTCTGTCTAATATTCTGTGAATGCTTATTGAATTGAACAGGTTGATGAGTATGAAATGATCCATGTATTATAACTTCAAAGGCTCCAACTTAAAGGAATATAAAGAATAATGCCTGTCTGAACAAAAGTGTGTGGATTCTGACTTATATGAAGCTATGGAGGAATGGGTTGAGTGGTAGGGAAGATCAGAATATTATACTATTGTATGTTGACAGACTTTCTCCCCAATGATTAAAATGTGTTAACATTTAAGGAAGATGAAATACAAATTCATTTTGGAAAACTTTTCTCATTCACTGAAACTACCTCATGACTACAAAGTTCTGCATCTTTAAAACAGGCAGTATAGGTAATTCCACCATGATGCATAAAAGGATCTTTCAGAGACACCATGAAAGCCCTTGTTCAAGTTTTCTTTGCCCAAGATGCCTCTATGTACTCTCAATACCCCCACCCACACCATCTGTCTTCTAAGACTTAGTTCAAAGGCCACCTATTTCACGGAAGCCTTTTTTAACTCAATTTTTCCTCTTTCCATCCTCCACCCAAGTCCCAAATATGGTCTCTTTTCTGAATCACCAGTGTTGAAAACTTCCTTTCTCATGTGTGTTCTTGTCTTAATTTCCTCACTAGACAATAACACTAATATGTACAACCTACGCCTTACTCATCCTTGCATCCCCCACAGCAACCAGCACAAGGTCTTCTACTTAAGAGATGATCAATAAGTATTTGTTAAATGAATTAAATGAAAGCAACAGTTAGCCTGTTAAAAGGGATGGTCATTATTTTAAAGGCCCTGAGGAACGGCTTATATGTCTAGCACCTAATCAAAAGCTGGTGGACCACAGAAGGAAGACCAGGGAGTGGAGGGGGCAGCCTTGAGCCTCTGCATATCTGCCCCTGTAAACTCACGGAATGCCCAACTCTTCAAGACTCTACAGAACAAAGCTACAGTGTCAGGTGCTGAAGGAACACCTTCACCTTTTTCCAAGTTCTCCAGTCTTGCTTCAAACCAGAAATTGGAAGTGGAATTAGAGGTGGAAATTAGGGCTATCCTTTTCAACTTTAAGGTATGGCTGAAAAAGTTGAAACAGCCATCTGGATAATTCAGGCTCAAAAAACCCATCCTGAAGAATAAGTATGGATGTTTCTGAGCGGGAGGAAGAGTGTGCAAGAAGGCAAAGGAGGTAGTTCTTGAATTATCAATTGATTGTGTCTATTGACTATATTCAACAGAACTGAGTTTTTCCCTTTATATTTTCTATACAGTCATTTGAGGACATTTTCTGTGACTGCAAGAATAAACTAGCTCAGATTCAAAGCCACAGTCACAACCAATAAATTCCAATTTGTTCAATTGGAAAATGATGTTCATCAATCAGAAGAAGTTCTTAGGGATTAAAATAAGATTCTCTTTTGCCATTAATCTGTACTTCTTCCTTCCCCCTTCAAAAAAGTTTTTCTATGATGAATCAAAGGAAGAAGCTTTCAGTGGTCTTTAAAATATACATTGCTCTAATACAATAATTCATAATTAACAGGTATACTTTCCTAACTATGGTATTTTATTTTCAAATTTTTAATTTGAATACCATTTAGGGCTCTAACTCTCTCTTTGATATTTTAGCAGGACCTTAACTTCCAGCCCATCGAGGTTTTGTTTTGTAATTAATTTCAGAGCTGTCCTTATAAACTGAGAGACATTTGAAGTACTCTAGAAAATGGCAATTGTCTGACTGGTTTTGAAGTCAGATCATTGGGCTTTGAAGCTAATTTCTGGTTGAAATATGGCTGCCCCATTTTTAGATGTGTGACTCTGGGCAGGTTACCCTATCTCCCCATCTTCAATTTTCCTATCTGTAAAATGGAACTAATAACAGTACTTGCTTTATAATTAAATGAGCTAAAACATTTAATGTACCCAGAACAGTGTCTGATAAATAATAAGTGTTCAGCAAATGTTAGTTTTAAAAAGTCTGCTGTCATCTGTTTTGTGACCTCAGTAAAGTCATTTAACAGTTCAAAGCTTCTATTTCCTCATCTATAAAATGGAACTACTACCACTTACCCTTTCCAGGATTAAGAGACTCAAATAAGAAAACAATGGATATGAAAATACTGGACACACAGAAAGTTGTCAAATATTAGTTATTTTGAACCATCTATAAGCTTAAAAGTAACCATAAACTTAAAAATTTATGTAAACCATAAAACTGAGAACATAGCATCCAAAAATTCATCTGTGAGAAAATGTCTAAACATATTAGAAATGCATACTCAAGTTTGGCTTTTCTTTAACTTATCTGAAACATATAAGCTTTGTAAAATGTAATTCCACATCTGCAAAACTAGAAACCCTCCCGGTCAAGCCAAACTGTCCTACTATATTGTGATCAAGAAAGTCTACATGCCTTCATAAGCCAAAACTCGATGCACTCATTAAAATGTGATTGCACATACATCAACTTTTTGTAAGTTTTTGCTTTTTTAAAAGTAATAAATGTACTGCTAATGTAAATTTCAAGTCAATTCAACAGATATTTATTCTGTGACACTGCTCCAGGGTAATTCAGCTGGGAACTAAGGATGCAAAAGGAAACAGAGCTCAGGCTCTGTGCAGGAAGACCCCACAAATTACGCTGTTAATCTCAAAATATTACTTATAAAAGTCATAAGGGGGTTCGCTTTGAGCCAGCAAGTAGACAAGCAGCATAAAAATATACCGAAACAGTAAGTTCTTCCCTTTGACTGAAAAACTGCCTTTTAAAAGCAAACAGCATTTTAAAAGTACAGTTGCTATCTGGAAAGCTATTGAATTTGCGCCAGAAACCAACATTTCTAAATGTAAACCTATAAAATAATAGATATCTGTAAATGAAAGGCTGAAATAACCCCAGGAGCAGCAACACAGTAATTAGCAACTTTTACAGAGTCATAACATGTTTCATATTCTTTCTGCCCTGGCTCTTTGAAGTTTCTAGCGCAATATGTAAAAGTTTTATTACATTAGGGCTCGTCCTTGTGTGTTTTATAGGCACCAACATTATGCAAAGCAAGCTGTACTTACTCATCTAGGATCTTTTATAAGAAACCGTTCGATAATGTGCTAGCTTTGTGTCCAGTTTATTTTGTTACACCTGTCTTTAGGAAAATAAAAGTCACTGGAAACCTAAATCACAGAAAATACACACAGATCCACATATCATCTATATGAGTTATAAATCATAAAGCAGTTCAGCTTTAACATTGTACATTGCATATTCATGTGCACACCACTTGCAGTTTTAGACACATGTGAACTCTTTACTGAATTAAAGCAAAAGGAAAAAAAAAGCTCAGCTCTACAATAAGCGATCACCAGAGGCAGAACAGAGTGCAGTTAATATGCTTGTTCCAGCAGATGTTCATCCCCGTAAATACTAAACATAACACAAGTTCCTCCAGGAATATGCAGGCAGTAATTTTACTACCTGAATAGTGCTGGTTGGAAACATTTAAGAGATAGTGGGGGGTGGGGGGGGGGGTGCAGAGAAAGAAGGAGGAATAAGACAGATATTAAAGCAGCCAATGGGATTTTTAAGACACCCGAAACTGGAATTAAACTGCTTCCAGCGGCGATTTACCTACAGCAGCTCCCCAGTGTGAGATCCCCGAGAAACGGAACCTGGAGTGCCCCCCGGGCTGCTAGCTGTGAGCGTGGCATAAAGAGATACCCGGGGCGCCCGGGTGGGGTGGGGAGGAGGAGTGCAACTGTGACGAGGTGTGAAGAAAGGGCCCAGAGGAATTGTGAACCCCGAGGAAAGGAGTCTCCCTGAGCTAAGGCCTCTGGAATACCGGCACGGAGAAACACTCGTTTCCTGCCCTGGGTGTTCACTTTTCCATCTCGGTTGAAGTGGGTGGGAGAGACAGAAAGGATGCAGCCGAGACCAGGCGCAGGCGGGGAGGCTGGAGCATCCTCTAAGGGCACTTCGCAGCAGCACCAACTCCAGGGGGTCGCTGGTGCCAGCCGGAGGAGGGAGGGGGCGCAGTCGGAGGGAAAGGAAGTGAGAGGAGCAGGGGGCCGACGGGTGGATCCCCAGGCATTAGTGACAGTCTTCAAATCGCTTCTTTTCCTCCCCACGGCTGCGCTCTGCCCCTGGCTACCTAGATCACCAGCCCCTGGGCTGGGGCGGGCCGCCGCGAGGGAGGGGGACAGGAGAGGGGGAAACAGACGGGCAGGCGGCCACGCATCCCACCCAGGGAGGCAGGAAAGGGCTGGCGAGGCAGGCGCCCCCGACTCACCCCACCCCCACGGCGGCCCGCCGCCCGGAGCCCCCGGCCCAGGTGAGGACGCGCGGGCCGCCGCGGCCGCCCCTCGCCGCTCCCGCCCGCCCGAAGTGGCCGGCACGGGGACTTACCACAGTGACTCGAGGTCCCATTCCTGGAGCAGGGCTAAGTCGAAGCTGTCCATGGTGGGAGGTGTCAGCGCCGCCGCCGCCGCTACCGCCGCCGCCGAGGCTCGGGCCGCCCGCGCGCTGCAACGAAAGGCACCGCTCAAGGTGCATCCCAGCCGCGCCACAGCGGCCGCCGCCCGCCGCCCGCCCCCAGGTCGGGGCTCCAGACGCCCCCCGCCCCCGACTCCGGGCCGGCCGGGCTGGCTGCAGCGGCCGGCGCACTCACCCGCTCCCCGGCTTGCGCGCAGGAACACTCACGAGAGAGCGGCGAGCTCGCCGCGCCGCCGCCGCCCCCCGCCCCTGGCCCTGCGCCCGCCCCTCCTCCCCTCCCTCGCGGCGGCCCGGCCCGCCGCCGCCGCCGCCGCCGCCGCGGTGCTCTGCGCCCGCCCGCCCGCCTCTTTCTCCTCGGGGAGGCGCGTGTGCGCGGGCGAGGCCGAGGCGCGCGCGCACCGTGAGCCCCGCGCCGCGCCCGCCCCGCGCGCCCCTGCACTCCCCGCGCCGCTCCTCGGGGTCCCGCGGCGCTCGCAGGCCGCGCCGCCCCGCCGCCCCTCTCTCGCCGCTCTTACGGCCCGCCCGCCCCTCAGCAGCTCGGGGGTGCCCGGGGCGGCCCTGCAAACGGGTGAGAGCGGCGAGGCGGCGGCGCCGAGTGCGGGGGGGATGCGGAGCCGTGCCCGGCCCTGCCGCATCCCTCGGCCGCCCGCTGGCGCCCGGCCCCGCCCGGCCTTGCCCCGGCTGCACGCACTTCTCCCGCGGCCCAGAATCCACTTGACCCTGCTGGGCGCTCCCGCGGGCGGCGGACCCGGGTGGGTGCGGGGGAATTCCCCGGCCACCCAGGCGCGGGGAGAGTGAGCTGTGCCGCCCGCAGCAGCGCCCCAAACAAACCGTTTAAGGTCTCTGGAGCCCGCAAGTTCAGCGAAATAAAGCGGCAGCGCAGAGGAAACCTCTTCCACCCGGACCTGCTCTCCGTTGCGGTTTGGCCTCCAGTGGTGGTCCCACCCACCCTCTAGCTGGCCAGCCCTGGAAACCAACCTCCTTTCTTTTTATTTCTTACGGGGAAGGGGGACAAACTGGCCTCCGGGTGTCGACTTCAAACTTGCCGCCCGTCTCCGGTCTGGAAAGGCAGGTGATCAGCTAGAAGGGTGATAAGAGTATCATCGTGGCTCCTAAAGAGTAGTAATAGTCTCCCTCATTGTAAAGACAGCTCTTCCCCCTGGCTTACTTTTTTAGACATGCTGAGAAGCGCATGTCTCCATCATGGCCCTACCTCTGCTTCTCCACAGCTGGCCTAGAACCGGAAGCCCCTCCAAGGCCCCCTGACTCTCCTGACCTCTTGGCCACAGCTCCGGATTCTCACCAGGGATTCCCCAGAATTCCTAGAGAGCAGCTCAGAGCCCTGCAGTTGTGCCTCACCACGCGAACCAAACCTCGCACTCCCCGCCAAAAGGGAGTCCCTTCCAGCACTCTCCCCTTTGTTCCTTTTTCTGGGCAAGAACCGCTGACTGGGGCTGCCAGAAATGTAAGCCCTGGGTGCAAGTGACGGGATCCCTCCAGCGTCAAGCCGAAGAGTCATCCTCTCACCTCACCCACCTCCGAGTGAGGATTAACAAACTCAATTCAGGACACAGGTAGAAGACCAAAAGGCCAATGAGACTTCTTTCCTATTTGAGATCGGATTTCAGAATGCTCAGCCTGGCTCCCTTCTTCCCCCAGCTCTGAATCAATCCTTTCTTCATTAGCATCCATAACTAATGTGCAAAATGTAAAACGCTAAATTAAGGCAGAGTTGGCATCAACATAGTCTGAGAAAATGGAATTGTTATTTTACAAGCCGATAACTCTCAGCCCTCAAAAACCCCTCTCATTAGCTGAAGGTAGCAAGAAGTTTAGGAAAAAACATAGAGAATATGAATATAGAAAAATTACAGGTGTGAAGGGCTGGCTGCCCAAATCCCAATGCACAGTGTATTTGGAAAAAACGAAAAAAAAGAAAAAGAAAAAGAAAATCTGTCTTTCTAATAACCCCTTAGCATACGCCTTGTTGGAAATGTTTGCTTTGGCGAAAGTGAGATCGAGACATTGAGACAGCATTCCCAGGAACAAAGGCTGGGGGTGGAGGGTGGAGGAGGGAGCAGGAACAGCCCCTGTCTGGAAGAACTGCAAGTTCTGAGGCCTGAACAAGAAATGTGTCCTGTTCCCGTGCTCCTGGCTGCAGCTGGGAAACTTCTTCAGAAAGGAGACCTCCCGGCCCTCACCGGGATCTGGCTTTCCTTTCCTTCCCACCACATCTGTTTATACAAAGGAGGGCCGCTGAACGACAAACATAACCGTGTTTACTGCGAGTCCCATGCTGGGCTTGGAGCTCAGACACAGATTTGCCCTCACCATGGAGGCTGAAAATAAATAGATGATCCCAGAAAAGGAGAGAGGGAAGGTCCTGGGATGGTATAGAGCTGGTTAAGGGGTTTACTCATGAAAGGCCTCTCCCAAAAAGCCATGTAGTAATGGGCAGATTTACATTTGAATTTAAACTCTGGTGCCTTGTGTTAATATATGAGAGTGTGTGTACCTAAAGCAATTGCAAGGCGGGTATTTAAAAATGTTTCTTCAGGAATAGCCATGATTTTCTGTTTGGGGCCTCTAACATGGGGATAGTTGGATTGATTATTTCCGGTGTTATGTTTTCATGTAATAGTGTCTTGGAGAATGAGGGCTTTTGAGGAAACCCAAATAATAGTTGCAGATCCTGTTTTTTACTAAGCTGTCATGGAGATAAATCCAAAATAGTTTTTACAAGTAAAATGTAGAACAGTTAGTGAGAGCCTTTATGGGAGATCTTTATTATTTATCTGATTTATGAAGATGTTCCTATTATCCTCCAGCCTCTGGGTATGCAAACCAAAACGAGCACTTAATCTAGTTGTCAAAATTTTAACTCCTTAATACAAAGCAAAAAAAGGGTTTGGACTTTTGGGGATTAGAATGTCAGAACAAAAAGGGAAGTTTTTTATGTAAAAGAGAAAGAGACTCCCTAAAAATAAAAATTTTAGAGTGATGTTTTCTATGAAGCTGCCTTAGCTTTTGCTCATCCTATAGTGCTTGTGACCTGAGGGTCTTTTCTCCCCACATGGATGCAAGCAACACCCCTGGGAGCTGAATCAAACCACCCAGCTAAGGAGAGGGCTGCTGGGGGAAGCTGCTAAATGAGAGGAGCTGCTTGGCTTCCCCGGTCAGGTTGGTTGGTTGGTTGGTGTAGACTAAATGTACCAAAGAAAGGGACTAACAAATGAATCCTGCTCAGTCTGGGGCCCTACGCACATTCTGCCAACCTAGTGCTGGAAGCCTCCTAAATAAATCCAGAAGCAAACCTATGGCATCTAAGATCTCCCTTCAGATATGATTTGACAGAAGAGAAGCCTTGCATGGCTTTAATTCATGCCTTATTCTGAAGACTCAGCTGCAACTCAGAGGTCGTTTTGTAACCAAGTGGGATTTTTTTCTCTCTTTATAATCCCACCATTCCCCTAGAAAAATATGTCTGGCCAAAAGCTGGCTCTGCAGGTGGTACTGCTGGAAGGTGATAGCATCATCAAGCTGCCTCAGCCCCTGCAGCATCTCCTCCAGCTTTGTCCCTAAGGACACCATTCTCTCCTGTTCCAGCAAAGCTGCAGGCGCATGACTCCATCTGCTTCTCCTTCCAGAGGCTTCTTGGGTGTTTGTAACTGTATCCAGGGATTGCAGGATAAACCCTCTAGGCTTTCTCCTTGCAAATTACATGCTAATATGTTGAGCTCCAGGACAGCGTAGATTTTAGATCCACCCAGGAGTTCTTGTGTCTTCAGGCCTTTCCCTCTCTCTCCACAGGTATCTCTGAGTGGTTCTAACCTAGGATTCGAGGTGCCTTTCTTTCTGTATTTTTTTCATCATTCACCAGGTCCCGAGCAGATGGTGTGGCTGTGCTGGCTGTCATCACTCCTCCTATGTTTCCATGGAAACATGGGGCATAGGGACCATCTCCGCCTTGGGCTCTCTGACAGTATCCTCTGGTGAAGAACTTCAGTACTCGTGCCCCTCCCCCCAGCCTGTCCGCTGTCCTAGGGAGTTGGAGACCTTTCTGGGGCCCTGGGAGCCAGGATCATTTCAGAGATCAACTAAGGACATACTCCCTGCAAATGGTTGTGAACTGGCTGGGAAAAGGAGGGAGGGTAGAAAGGCGGCCAATACCCCAGTCGAGGGCTGAGACCTGTTATGGATGGCAACATATTTGTACTATCTGTCCCTGCAGCCAGCTTCCATAATAGCTGATTATTGCCCAGATGTCAAAAGAGATGCTCCTAGGGTTTCGTCTGCTCATCAGACAACAGATATTTATTGAATGTAAGTAGTTGCTGAGGTTTTATGCTTCACTGACATTCTACCCCCTGGGAATGAATGTTCCTGGGCATGTGCATTTCTTTCCTTCTTTCTTTTTTTTTTTTTTTAACAAAACCAGGTTTTTCCATAAGGAATGAACCTTCCCCAAAGTTTCCCGCATCCTCCTGCCTACGTAATTCACTTATATAGTCACTATGACATTAATTAGATTCAGAAGTCTATGGAAACAGCAGAGCTCGGCAGGGTCAGAGGGCAAGCAGGGCAGAGAAAAGAGAGGGGAAAATGAGCCCTGGGAGAGGGGAAGGAAGTGGAGGGAAGTTTTTCATGCCCTTCAAGTACCAAACAAAACAAAGATAATTTCAAAAGTGGTCAGCCACTATAACACTGCTTAGAGAATTAAAGTATTGACAAATTGAAGAGTGCTTTAAAATAAAGTGGATGGGACATAAGCATGTATGTCTTGGTGTTAGTTGCTCCTTATACAGCTGGTACTAAAGGCTGGTGGGTGAAGCTTACCACATTTTAAAAAGAAAAAGGCAGGCACACATACTAAAGTTGAAAATGCAGGCAGGAAGGACATTTACCTTTCATAAAAACAGATCAGAAAAGCATCTCCTATCACAGATCACGTATTTTATGCCATGCTGACCTATGTTGGGGGATAATCTCATTATTTTGTGATATGAGAAGATCCTTTGAGCTGGTAACAAGAACCAGTCGTCCTGACTTAAATCTTAATATCCCCACAGGTTCTTGTCATGCTTCTTCAAAATGTGCCCTGGCCATTCATGCAAGTTTCAAGGACTCTGAACCTGTTGAGAATAGGACATAACTAATCTTATCATTAGCAAACATGTCTATACTACTATCAACTGGGTGCTGTTCTAAAGTATCAACTCCATTTAGTCCTCCCAAAAGCACATGAGGTATGTTGCCATTGTTTTTATTTTGCAGGTGAGTATGCTAAGGAACAGGTAAGTGTCACAAACCAAAGCATGGCAGATCGGGAATTGGTATGGTATTACTGGTAGCTGTGATACCATATCCCACCTCCCACAACTTTTGCCTTAATTATCTGTAGCATTGGTGCATTCTCATGCTCACAGGCACTGAAATAATGAAAGTAATACAGTCCCAGTCGGAAGGCGAGAGAGAGCCCTCTACCCCTCTCTGCAATTCTCGTCCCACCCAGTTTTGCCCCTTGAGCTCTGCCATAACCACACCTGGAGTGAGGCGCTCCTTGTCTCTAGCCTCAACGTCTTCCTTTGCAACATGAGAAGGCTGGATTGGGTGTTCTTTGTCTCTGTCAGTTTTTGTCTCTGACAGTTCTGAAATGTTAGAGTTCTGTTTTTTGCAGTTGTTCTTCCTGAGCACTGCCAAACAGGAATCCCTGGAGTCTGTCAAGAGAGTCATAAACCTTTTCTTGTTTAAAGGTAGGACCTCCTTCTTGGCTTAAACGAATCTCAAGGTGTTGGTCTGCTTCAAGCAGGAGTGCTGTGCTATCTGTGAGGTATTAGCAGACGGCAAGAGGAACGTGTTCAGGAAGAGGACACTTAGCTTAGGTCTGGGGGAAGCATGGGGAAGAAGTCACAACACAACTGTGGGTGTCAGGCTCTTTTCTCTGGGGCACCAGAGAGTATTCAGGCATGGATTGGTAGTCCCCATGCAGCCCTCGGAGGAAACTGAAGCTGCAAATGCAGCAATTATGGCTTACAGCCTGAAAATGGTGACATTCCAAAATTGCATCTTAATGGGTAAAACATTGGTGGGGAAAGGGCAGCAGAAGATCCCCACAAGGTCCTTCAGTTACAGGCATCTCCCACTGCTCAGAGTCCTGCTGGAGGTCCCCAAGTCCCAAACAAGAAGAAACAGCAGAGTTCACCTCATCAGGAGCTTAAGATAAACAAGTTCTTGCAGCAGACACAGCTGGCTGCCCACCCAACATCCATCTGCACTTGTCCTTGATAGCAAAACTTGAGTCTCATTTGGGGAAGTCACAAGCCCAACTCACATAACTGTATTTTCCAGTCTCTCTTATTGCAAGAACTGGGCATATGACTCAGTTCTGGCCAATAAGACACCTGTTTATGTCAGTCAGGATTTCTCAGAATGCTTTGCTTCCCTGCAGTAGACACCACCCCGTCCTCTAGGTCACTTTCTTCCTGTCCAGAGAGGTGGAGAAGCCATCATGGATTTTAGGAGCAAAAGCCACAGACTAAAGTTAGCAGGTCTGAAGTTAAAAGGAGGCTAGGTCCTTGATGACTGCTTCATATAATCCTACCATCTTTGGACCATCCTACCTAGATCTGGACTTTTAGGAACAAAATAAGACCCTATGTAGCTAAGCCACTCTAGCAGTGTTTTGAATATTGCAGCTAACCTATTAGAGAAGTCACAGTCCCTTAAATGTGCCCTGCACATTGCCGTGTATAGTCAGGTCTACCAGATATCCCAGCCTATATGCCCCAGTGAGGGCAGCACTGCCGAAGAATTAAGTGTGATTTACCAAAACCTATGATTACTTCCTTACATGTAATCTTGACTTCTGAGTTCACTCCAATTGTAAGCAAGTTAATTAATAAGAAACTCATGCTCAATTGTCTGAAGACTGATTAATCTGGCTCCAGCATTTTTTGAATATTTCATATTATTGTTTCTTTATTTTCATGTTATTTGTTAACCTGGTTAAGTTGCTGTGACATCCTCACAGGGATACTAACAGATGGCATTTACGAAAAACAGTGTAGGAATAGTAATAGCCTTTCTTGTGTTCTTGCCACATACACAAAAATATGCATGTTTCAGAGTTTGTCATTGTTTCTACCAATAAACTAATTATCACTGTATGAAGCTGATTTACTTCAAAAGGAGTTTAGGAAAACAACTAATTAAGTACAGTATGTTGAAATATAAACTGCATTACAGGGTTAGAACCCTATAATAAGATCGCAGAAGCTTGAAAGTTGGGAGAAGCCATCGAGTCTCTCTCTAGCTAACCTCCTACCCATTGCAGCAGTTCCCTCCATATCAACCCTGCTATGGCCAGTCTCCACATGAATGTTTCCAGTGGTGGGGAGTGCACTCTCTGAAGAGCCTCCCTGTTTTACTTTTCAAGGGCTCAGCTCTAGCTGGAACAACATTCTTCCTTATATTTATGGATCCCAAATTGATTTCCCTGTACCTTCTTAACATATCACAGGCTCGCAGTAAACATGCAATTAGAGCTCAGCTTTGCTGAATTCCTTCTATTGGTCCTCCATATATTGAGACTTACGGGCTCAAGTATTTCCTCAGCACTTTGGTAGAAAGAAGTCTTTGCTTGATGGAATACCATACAGAGAGTGGGAGTCAGTCTCTTAAGAGGAGCACATGGCCGTGGAGATGAGAGAAACCCCACCTTCTTCTAATTTGTAGTTGGTTTCTTGGAAGAAGGGAGCTTCATAAAGAAGCTGGAGCTGGCCACAATAAGGAAAATGCCCACTACAAGATAGGAGGCAGGAAACCCCTGGAAAAGAAAGATACCTCCCTGCTAGTTCTCAAGGAAGAGGCTGGGCCAGGCGTGGTGGCTCATGCCTGTAATCCCAGTACTTTGAGAGGCTGAGGCTGGAGGATCACTTAAGCCAGGAGTTCAAGACAAGCCTGGGCAACATGGTGAGACCCTGACCCTACAAAAAATAAAAAATTAGCTGGCCATGGTGGCACACACTTGTAGTCCCAGCTACTCAAGAGGCTGAGGTGGGAGGATCACTTGAGCTCAGAAAGTCAAGGCTGCAGTGAGCTGTGATCGCACTGCTGCACTCCAGCCTGGGTGAAAGAGTGAGACCCTGTCTCCAATGGAAGAAAAAAAGAAAGAAGCTGCACAATGGGAGGTAGAAAGCAGGAGCCCAAGGTTGTGAGAGAAGGAAAGTGAGTGAAGGAAGGGGCTCTGATTAGAGCTACAGGCCCGAGGGCCTGCCCTGCTCCACCACTATCAATAATGAGAGCAACTCTTTCTGGGGATGGCTCCCAGTGTTTTTCGAAAGCTCCTACTCACCTGTGATGCTTATTATAATTCCATATACTTGGCACAGACAGTTACAATTTTTTGAATTTAGCATTGCTTTCTGTCACTTTCTAGACAACAATATGAGGTTTATTACAACATAAAGGGAAATTCATCCTCTTGGACTTGAGTGAGTGTCAGCCCTAATCCCCATGCTGTCATCTCTGTCATCTTCCCTTGAAGAATGCAACCTCAAGTCAGGGCTGAAGTCATTGGGGATACATTCCCAAACAAGGGTCCTGGGGTCAGGCCTCAAGAGGATAATCTCAGTGATCACGTAAGTCATTTCAGATATTGATTTACTGAACAAACATTATTGAACACCTATTACATGCCAAGCAGTGAGCTAAGAAAGAAGACGAGAAAGAGAAGTTTAAAAGGCCCAAAATCCCACTGTCTAGAAGATAATGCACACACATCTTAATGTACTTACTCATCCTTGAATTGAACAAGTACTTCTTGACTCAGTTAGGTGCTTAGAACTATGCTAGCACCTAACTGAGTCAATAACTATGAGATTATTACCGAAGTGAAACAGACATGGTCTCATGAAACAGGCCATATACAATGATGTTTTAATATGCTTAGTGCTATGATGAGAGAATTGCAGGTACTCAGGGAGATCTTTCCAGAAAGAACGACTGATTTGCATTCCAAGTCAAGAACTGAATTATCAAGAGTAAGTGAATAGGGGAGAATGGAATAGAACAAACGTCATGTACTGTAACGTATTACCTGCTATGACAGAAGCATGTCTGTGGAGCTATAGGAGCAAAAGCAAGTGGATGATGACCAAGGCACTCCTAAAGGGCTTAATACAGCCCCTGACATTGGGTTGGGTCTAATGGAATGAAAGTCAAAGTGAGAGTGAGGTGGCAGTGATGGAAGAGCATTCCAGGCAGAGGGAAAACCACAGAATAGAGCACAGAGGCCAGAAGAAGCATGCCATGTTCCCCTAGCAGGGAAGGTTCTATGTGGTTGAAGTGTTGCCTTGAGGTGGGGGGTTGTAGAAGTCAGTAGGTCAGATGAGGGTTGGGGGAAGAAGCAGAATGAAGGGAGAGGGAAAAGGAGCCAAGGCCAGGGCAAGAGATTGGGGCCAGATGGGGAAGAGGCCTGTATTGATGTTGTAAAAACATTTTCAAGTAAGCAGGAAACCAAGATCAGGGATTCAGTAAAGCAGCTAGTGAACACCCAGCTGCCAAACCCTGGGGGACAACTGAGAGTTGAAAAGAGGAAATATCTTCTGAGAAGCCAGAGAAAGTATTTTACAGAGGATTCAGCCCAGGGGTTTTTCTTTTCTTAGTTGTAAAATCCAGCAAGTCTGGAAATCCCTTCCCTCTGCACAGAGCTGGCCCAGAGCACAGTGAAAATGTGAAGTGCCTTGTTCATCAATTATTAAGAATTTAAAATGTTGACAGCAGAGCTTTAGACAAAGATAGCACCCTTCTAAGAGTGCGGCCTTGTGTGACTGTACAGGTCACAGGCTCATGAAGCCAGCCCTGCATTGTTTTTTTCTGAGACAGAGTCTCGCTCTGCCACCCAGGCTAGAGTGCAGTGGTGTGATCTCAGCTCACTGCAACCTCTGCCTCCCGAGTTCAAGGGATTCTCCTGCCTCAGCCTCCCGAGTAGCTGGGATTATGGGGGCCTGCCACCATGCCCGGCTAATTTTGATATTTTTAGTAGAGACAGGGTTTTACCATGTTGGCCAGGCCCGTCTCTAATGCCTGACCTCAAGTGATCCGCCCGCCTCGGCCTTCCAAAGTGTTGGGATTACAGGCGTGAGCCACTGCGCCTGGCCAGCCCTGCATTTTTGCACCATCAGGCATCCTTTCACTAACAGAATGGGTGGGTGCTGGCTCCCTGGAGCCTGGGGTCACAAGGACTAGTTGAGCAGCACATGGAGAGCTCAGCACTGAACTCATAACATCATGCAAGCCCCTGTGTTGAGTTCATTCCAAAATGAAAAGCTTCTTTTAGTTCCTGATCGTATTGATAATATACACACAGGAAGACAATTCAAGCCATGCACAGCAGTAAGTACGTGATTGGGGTGGAAATGTCAAATTATAGGTATGTATTTCAATTTTTTTCTCCCCTTTCTATGAGAGAGTCCTCAAAAAGACTTTTGTTTGTTATGCGAGGTGATGATCAAGATGTATCTTAGGGAAACTGAGAGGAGGAGGAAATGGTGGTACAAAATTAACGTGGGATTTCCTGGTGATCTTCCTAAAATTGGCTCATAGCTCAATTGCATTGTAATCACAGAGCAGACTCTTATCTATCATTTGGATACTTTAAGACTTGTTGAGATTTGCTCTGTGATCCCACCTATAGCTAATTTTGTAAGTTTTCCATGCATGCTTAAAAATATGTGTATACCCGCCAGAAGTGGTGGTCACACCTGTAATCCCAGCATTTTGGGAGGCTGAGGCAGGTGGATCACTTTGAGGTCAGGAGTTCCAGATCAGCTTGGCCAACATAGTGAAACCTCGTTTCTACTAAAAATAGAAAAAATAGCTGGGCATAGTGATAGGCACCTGTAATTTCAGCTACTAGGTACTTGGGAGGCTGAGGCAGGAGAATCTCTTGAACCCAGGAGATGGAGGCTCCAGTGAGCTGAGATCATGCCACTGCACTCCAGCCTGGATGACAGAGGGAGACTCCGTCTCAAAAAATAAAAATAAAAATAAGTGTATTCTGCTATCGTTGGTATGGTATTCCTTATTTGTTCATCCCTTATATTTTCAGCTCATTTTTTTCAGATCTTTCCATTCTTACTGATATGATGTCTGATGTATTATGTCTGTCTTATCTAAGAGGTTTATCAGAATACCAGTATCTCCTATGTTTCCACTGCTGAAAAATTCTCTGTGTCTTTTAGTATGGGAACATCAACTTTTCTTTTGTTTCTTTCAGTCTGGAAATATCAATTTTATGTTTATAATTGATGGATATTTTCGCCAGGTTTAAAATGACAGATAAACAGTTCTTTTCCTTAAGTACTTTGAGTGCTGTAAATTTTACTGTTGTTCCTATGAAATGTTTGTCAACATTTTCCTCTATAATTGAAGGTTTTTAAAATTTCTTCCTACAATTTTTTTCAAGTTTTTCTTTACATATTTGAAATCATGCTATTATGTGCCTAAGATTTAGAACAGTTACACTATCCTGTTGAATTGGCCCTGTTACAATGATGAGTGGTCTCTCCTAATCTCTAATGATGATTTTTGCCTTAAAAATCTACATGTCTCATACAGATATAACTGCATCAGCTTTCCTTGGGTTTATGTTTGTAGGAAAAGTATCTTTCCATACTTCTACTTTTTGCCTTTCTATATCCTTATGTTTTATATGTGTCATTTGTAAACAACATATAGCTCTATGTTTGCTTTTTTTTTTTTAACTCAGCCTGACAAACTTTGCCTTTTAATTAAAGAAATTAATCTATTTACAGTTAATGTAATTACATTTATATTGGGCTGTAAGTCTACCATTTGCAAGGAGCTATTTGTTCTGATTGTTCTGTTCCTTTGTCTATTTTTGTGCTGTCGTCATTTGGATTATTTGAGTATACTTTTATTATCCTATGTTCCTTCTCTATTACCTTGGAACGTACATGTTTTTTTTTTACTATTCTTTACTGTTGAAATTGAAAGTAAAACATGAATTCTTGACTTATCAAAGTCCAATATTAATTGTTATTTTTATTTTCTTCCAGGAAAATTCAAGGACCTTAGAACTCTTTAAATCCATTTACTCTTCTCCATATTTGTGTATCATTGTTTTCATGTATTTAATTTTCTATATATTAAACCCCCAAAGACATTATTATTTCATATAGTTAATTTTCATTAGCATTTTGCTTGCCCTTCATTCATTCCTGCATCTCTGATCTTCCATTTAGGATAATTTTTCTTCTCCTTAAAGAATACCAGTATTTCCTATGTTTCCACTGGTGAACAATTCTCTGTTTCTTTTAGGACAGGAGCATCAATTTTTCTTTGTTTCTTTCAGTCTGGAAATATCAATTTTACATTTATAATTGAAAAATATTTTTGCCAGGTTTAAAATGACAGATTAACCGTTCTTTTCCTTAAGTACTTTGAGTGCTGTCAACTTTATTGTTGTTCCGATGAAAATAAAATCCCTTTTTCCTCTGTCTGCTTTTAAGATTTTCTTTTCGTCCTTGATTATCAGCAGTTTTACCATAATGTGCCTAGGTGTGGATTTCATTTTATTCATCCTATTTGGAATTCATAGGGCTTCTTATCTAAGTTTGATAACTTCATCAGTTTGGGAAGTTCCTAGCCATTATCTCTTTAATTATTTATTTTGGCCCATTCATTCTCTTTCCTCTTCTTCTGAGACTTCAATTTTATGCATGTTAGAATTTTTAGCTGTCTTTCTATCTTTTACTTCCTCTTGTGAAATTTTACATTTTTGTCTTTTGAAAGCTTCTTTCTGAATATTTTATTCTAATGTGTCTTCCAGTCAACTAGTTTCTTCTTCAGCTTTATGTCATCTGTTGTTAAAGCCATCCACTGAGTTCTTAATTTTGGGGTATCACGATTTTTTGATTCTAGAATTTCCACTTGGTTATTTTTTATTGTTTCTAGGCCTCTGCCAAATTCTCAACCTCATCTTTTTGGCTTTTGGAGATTGTAAGCATAGTTATTTTAAAGTTTGGGTCTACTGACTCTTTTATGTGGAGCCCATAGGTGTCTATTTCTCCTATCTGTTGTTTCTGCTGACATTTCATTAATCTTCTTGTAGCTAGTTATTTCGAATTATGTGATCAATATTGTATTTGAAAAACAATAATATGCAAAAACATTTGAGACCTAGGGTGATATTATTTTTCTCCAGAGAGCATGTCCAATTCTGCCAAGTACTTGGGGGCATTAGCAATTCAAGATTATCTTTACATAATTTCACAAGTTCAGGGGATTTTAAAATATATTGCAGTCCCTTTAGGGACATGTGTACTTTCAAGACCTCATTTCTTCTAGTGTGTGCTTTCAGTATTCCAACCCAAATGATAGAGATTCACCGTACTCTAGTTTTCCTGGTTGGACCCTCACTTCATTGCTTCACCTGAGCTCCAGAAGACTGTCAAGAGCATAGTTCACCTCTCTTCCACCGCCTCCAAAACCAGAGAAGGCCACCAGGGGAAAAGTGGTCCTAAACACCACATTTACTTCCTTTGATTTCTATCTTTTTCTGGAGCAGGGTGCTGTAATTCTTTACTCAATTGTTAGATCCCTAATGCCCTTATATCCTAATTATTTGAAAACTTCTTTTAGATGAACTCAATAAATGCATATATTGCATTTATATGCAAATTTATCCAGATAAAGTTTTATTTCGATTTGAGTAACTTGCTCTTCCACTGACTTTCACAGGATGGCTGCAAACTATCCTGTGAATGGGCTAAGAGCACAAGATTTAGAGTGAGCAAATCTGGCTCTAATCCTTGTTATGCTCCTAGAAGCAGTGCAATTTTAGGCAGCTTACTTAAACTTTCTAATTACCACTTCCCTGACTGGTAAAGGCAGCTGATGATTATAGCTCCATTGTTGATAAATCAATGAAATAACATTGCAAAGGTATATTACAGTGTCAGCATCTAGTGTAAGCACTCATCAAATGGCATCTATTCTTATTTGATATGAGCCATTTAAATGTAACATTGACCAAAGATAAATATTTTAGATTGAAAATGGCTATAATTATGGGATTTTTTTTTCTGGTCATTGCATTTCAGGAAGGAACTCTTAGGTCATCATTTTTGGCCCCTGGGAATACCTGCTTCATAACTTTTCTATACCCAAATCTTAGCACTGTTTATGCTGTAGAACTCAGCCCTTTGGAATACTTCCTTGCATTCTTGGATCAATAACAAATTCCAACTAAGGAAAATTCTGACTTTTTTGTTTGTTTGTTTGAGACAGAGTCTTCTCTGTTGCCCAGGCTGGAGTGCAGTGATCCCAGCTCACTGCAGCCTCCATCTCCTAGGTTCAAGTGAATCTCCTACCTCCCAAGTAGCTGGAATTACAGGCGTGCACCACCACACCCAGCTAATTTTTGTATTTTTAGTAGAGACGGGGTTTCACCATGTTGGCCAGGCTGGTCTTGAACCCCTGACCTCAGGTGATCCGCACACCTCAGCCCCCCAAAGTGCTGGGATTACAGGTGTAAGCCACCACACCTAGCCCTAATTCTGGCTTTCTATACACATACTCTTAATGCATACCTTCATGCAGAGATGTGTGAGACCCCTGCTTATATGTCTCAGTTTCTACAATTGCTCCGGTTGTCTTAGTGCCTTTACTAGCTCCCTCTTTACCCACAGGTAAAGCCAAAAGTACACTAATAAAGTCCCTGTGATTACCCTCAGGGGCTTTGTTGTTACAGCCCTACTTTAAGCCACTTGTCCCAGTTTTACATGTCTAGAGATTATCCACTCTTCAGGAGACCATTCCTGCTAATTCCCACTGTTGAGCATTTGAAAGCATGCTTGTTTAAACATCAGTAACTAGGAGTCTTCATTGGCCTCATGCTGCTTAATTCCTAACCTGGTCTTGACCCCAGAGTCAAAGCCCTGTGAAAAGTCAATACAAGCAGCAAACAATGGTATGTTATTCTTGGCCGACTTTGCAAAACAATGAAAGAGTTCAACAATAGTTAATTATGGCTTAATAGTTGCTAACAAGTATTGAGTGTTAATAAAGTGGCAGGCAATGTGCACACATTCTCTCATTTGATTCACATAACAACCAAATGAGGTAGGCACTGTCATTATCCCCGTTTTACAGGGAAGAAAGTGTGGTTTACAGGGGGTAAACTATTTAATCTGAGGCCTTAAGCCAGCAACAGTGTTCATGTCAGCCATTCCCAGAGTCTGTGTGCTCCCCCACATAGAATACTTGCCTGAGAAACGCGGACCTTCAGTGCATTATGGAGGAAGCCATTGTGAAGTTTTTGAAGGAATGTCTAACAAGAGAATAAGTCTGTAGTTATTAACAGAATCTCTCTGTTAGAATGGAGTAGATTATGCTTCTAAAGACTATCCTGATGGGGATAGAGCCTGAGGACCAAATTAAAGCAAACGGGTTAGCAACATCAAAACCAACTCATCACAATACGGGGAGAAAAGTCTGGCAGCAAAGGGACATCATCTAGTCACAAAAGTGATGGTGTTTAATACATAGTCCATATGAGAAGCATTATCAGGTCTTGAGAAGTAGCTTCTTAGAGAGGCTTACAATTGACAAAATGGAAGGCGACACACCTGCCAGTATATGCCTATGAAAAATCGGCCTTCCAGGCCCAGCTAGAATATGTATTTCCACAGGATCTCTGACTGGACACATTCAGCATGAAACCGTGGTCACAGAATTTACCCCCATTAAGGATTCTAACAGCTCAGTCTGAGGCTTCCCACAGAAATCATTGTATTTGAGTATCTTTTATGGAGGCAAAATGAAATTAAAATAAGAAAAAAATGTGTTAAGTTACCTAGTGGTCTGGCTGCCTTGCCTTCTTAGGCAAGGTTTACTTTTTTATTTTGCTTCTGCACCCCCACCCCCACCCTCTGCCTTGTGAATACTTATCCAACCAAAAGCCTGTAGCCAAAAGGCTGAGACCCACATTTACCCAAATAGTTTTGGTTTTTACATATCTGAGGAAGGGAAGAAATTCTCCCCTTAACTTTTTGAGGCAATTAAAATGTAGCTTCGGAAAATTATTATGAGATTGAAGGGTCCCTTCACTCCACCTTAGCCATTTTTTTTTTTTTTTTAAGAGATTGGGCCTAGCTCCATCACCCAGGCTGGAGTGCAGTGATGTGATCATAGCTCACTGTAGCCTTGAACTCTTGGGCTCAAGCGATCCTCCATACCTCCATGCCACCATACCTGGCTAATATTTCCTTTAAAGTTTGTTAGAGATGGGAGTCTCCCTATGTTGCTCAGGCTGGTCTCAAACTTCTGGCCTCAAGCAATCCTCCTGCCTCAGTCTCCATGAGTAGCTGGGATTATAGGCATGAGTCACCATGCCTGGCTTTTATCCTAGTCTCACCAAAGTCTAAGTAAAGATAGAAATAGATTCAGGGACTGTTAATGTCAAGGTTTAGGTGTGAAGGTGAAAAGGTCTGAAATATTTATTACAAATGATAGGGACAGGAGGCAGAGAAATTCTGGGAGGGCAGGTCCCTGGTGAGGGCCCCACCCTCAAGCTGAAAAGCCTGATACCACAGCCCAAAGAGAGAACTGACAGCCCTGTTTTCCTGCTTGAATGTTGCCTTTTCCAAAACCACCCATGGCCCACCCTGCCTGTCATCAAGTGCCCATTAAAACCTCAGGCTCAGCCAGCAGAGAGAGGAGAAGCAGCTGGGCATCGGAGCCTATAGTTGAACATCGGAGAGAAGTGGTTTGACTTCAGAGGGACAGCTTGACAGTGTAGCTTTGGAGAGGAGTCCAGCTAGGGATAGGAATATCCTGCTTCACAAAGATGGTGGCAATGAAGGAGCAGTGGTTATATAGGCTAAAGCAGTGGCTTCCCACAGTGAAGATATGGAAGTGAAATTCTCAATAAACTAGCTCTGTACACTGCCAGACAGTAATCCTTGATAATACCTGGCACACAAAGTGCTCAATGAATGCTTGCTAGGTAAATAAATTGATTTTGACAGTGTCTGAGCTGGCCAAGCTTTTCAGCTGAGTCTTAAAGGATGAGCTCAGCCAGTGGAGAGGGGATGAGTTCAAATCAAAGAAAGCACATGCAAAGGCACCTGGGGTGAGGATGACCTTCAAGTTCTTGTTCAGGCAGTTAGGTGGGCAGTGGTACCATTGATAAAAAAAAGATGGTGGATGTAGGAGGAGGTGTCAGTCAAATTAATAACAAGCATATGATATTTTGCCACAAGTTGGAGAAATTAATGTTTAAGAGACTGGTACATCATGACAAGTGTTACTGTCTAAAGTTGCGCTTCTCCATATTGACACAACTTACATCATTCTACAATCTTTTTTATTGGTGCATTCTTTGACTTTCCTAGAGTCCATCTTTTAATTTTGTCATTTAGCACAATGGGGTATTATTTATGAAAGATTGAGATGATCATGAGAGAAACATCCAATATCAGAAACTTTATTTCAAATTTATTTATTATCACCTTCCTGTAATAGCTAGGCTGTCACTTTATTTAATTTCTTGCTAAAACCTATGTGTTATTGTGTCAACATTTTGTAGATACAGAAACAAAAGCATTAAAATAAAGCATCACTCAAGGATGTGCAGGGCAAAATTAAGAGATGGTCATAGCAGAGAGGCAGAGACTGAAGACTATAATAATAAGGTTGCCCAACCGAAAGTTGTAAAAACTGAACATATGAGACCCTGAATTGGAAAACGACATGCCTGAGAGTCATGGCCCAGGTGCATGTAATTGAGAACAAGTATCTCTCTAGAGAAGAGAGGAAAGCAAAATGGCTCTTTGATAACTGAAGTCAATGTTTCTCAAAATGTGAGTTTTCTAAAATGAGCACTTCCCAAAATGTTACATTTTTCAAATTTTAAATCTTTAGAGATTCACAATGCATACTGGCAATGAAAGACTCTGAGAATACCGGCAACAAAGAAAACTATTTAACTTCATTTAACCCAATGTGGATCAAACTAATTTGACCTGGGAATGCATTTTTCATGGAACATCTATTACCACCTCCCAGGAAGGTGTGGGAAACACTGAGTTAAGCAACGAATGTTTAATTTGGTAGGTGATCAATAAATGCTTATTTTTGAATTTTTATGAGTAATTTTCTAATAAAATCTGTATCTGTTGTCGACAGCTGTTCAAAAATGGATGTAAAAAAGTGAAGTAGCCTTGACCTTCAGAATGAGAAGAAACCCTTAGAATTAGGAGGAATATGGCTTTACTAACATCCACTAAAACAATGCAAAAATGTCTACCATTTGGCTTGGCCAACCCAGGGATAAATTATTCCCTCAATTTTTATAGCATGTAGTTCCTCTGAAACTACTAATTCTGCTTAGATGCCTTCTGACTGTAAGCGAAGTTTAATTATTTCATTTTCTTTAATAGCAGAGGGTAGATTAATTGCTTAAGAGGAACAAACAATGTCTTGTTACATAGGTGGAAGGATTCAGAGTCCTGGTGTGCTCCTGGTAACATGACCATCAAGGCATATGGAAGTCGATATTTACAAAAAATAGAGCTAATGATTCATAAAACACCATTTTTCACTTTACATTGAAATGTGTTGGGTTTGTGGAATGAGAATATATGTGTCCATCGGGCATACTCCAGTTCAGATTTTGGCTTCATTTCTTGTAGCTCTGTAATCATAAGTCTCTGTGCTTCGATTTTGTATTTGTAAAACGGCATCGATAGTGTTGAATAGTGTAGAATAAAGGCCTCGTCATTTTGACACTTAGAAATCTCCAGGAGAACATAGCTCATCATCATCCTACCCTAAAGCAAAGTATCCTATCAGACATGCCCCACCACATCCCACTCACAGTTCTAAAGGAGAGAGGTCAGAGCCAAAACACAGACCTGCTAACAGTAAGCACGTGAAACAGTCACTTAATCCCATTCCCTCAGATAGAAATGTAAAGCCAAGGAACCACCAGGCACACAAACAGAATGGCAACATGAAAGAAGAAGAAACAAGAATGCCTTCCCCCCTGAAAAAAATGACAACTGAGGAACAGAAGACAACATTAAAAGGGCTCTAATTAATATGCCAGGGGATTTGGGAGAAAATATTACACTCTTAAAATCAGAACAAAATGCTGAGAAAAAGAAACAAAGAATAAAAGAGAGTGTTCACAGGTTTGAAAACAGGACTAATTACATTTTTAAAATTTAAAATACTTAGAAAATAAGCCCAAGAACTCTCCTTCCTCTCTCAGAATGTAGGGAGAGAAAGACAAAGTAATTGAAAACTGGGAGAGAGATCCTTGAAGATGAGTCTAGGAGGTTTAATGTACAAGGCTGGAGTTGAAAAAAATTATCAAAGAAATACTTGAAGAAAAAATTTCCAAAGCTGAAGGACAAAATTCTTCAGACTTAAAAGGGTTTCCTGAGTGCACAGAACAATTAGTGAAAAGAAAGCTTGCCTAGGCACAGCTTTGATGTGTCAGAGTACCAAGGATAAAAACAAACATCTAAAGGCTTTTATACCCAGCCAGATGTCAATCAAGTGTGAAGGCAGAATAATGGTATTTTCAGAAAGAAAGATCTCAGAAAGTTTATTTTTTATACATCCTTTTTTAAAGGTTATTATAGACATGTTCCAGAAAAACAAGACTGAAATAGGAAGTTGTGGGCTCCAGCAAATTGTGGTTCCAATCCAGACCCCTGACAGCAGTTAGGAGAAATTTACAACATGGCAATTGCATTGCTGACATAGAGGGCAGCCAGTACAGATGGAGCAGAAAGGGGGAGATTGGGGGGCGTGGATCAGGTCTTCAGGAAAAGGGGGACTTCATAAAAATAACTTGGGGAAAATTAATCAAGGGCAACTAATGCAAGAAAACATCAGTTGGAAACTCTGAAAATCAGGTGGATGAATGTATAATAAACCTGAATGTATAATGAGGTCATAATTCATATATGAAGCAAACTAAAATGTGGCAAAATTAGAGCATAAAGACAGAGAGAAATTCCACTGAATCATGATTCTGGGAACTTTGATCGGCCCAGGGGTCATGACCTTAGACATATTAAAAATAACACATTCCTAATACATGACTTCATCAGTCAATGACAGAATCATAGCAACTTGGTTGCAATTTCAACACAAAAACAGAAGGTAAACATGTATCTGGAAATGGGACATGAATGGTGAGGATAGAAGGTGGAGAAGAGGAGAGGGCCATCCATAACTTTATCTTTTAAAGTGGGAAATAAAGAGACATATTATTGAAAGTTGATAAAACGAGAAATGGAGATTTAGCATAACACCTTACATTACAACAATAAACACAAGAAGAACAGAGATAAAAATGCAAATGTCAGACCCTAGGAATGTCCAAGATTCTGGGAGGAGAAGGGTGGTATTATGGAGCTATATCCTCAACTTTCATATTATGGAGTCTGTAAATATCATCTATTATTGACAAATGAAAAAAAAGAGGTGTAAGCATGTTGTCTATGTGAAGGCAAGACCAGAAGAATAGAGAATGGAAAAATGGAAACAAGCTCGCAGAGTGGGGCCCATGCCTGTCTCATTTGTTCAACGTTGTATCCCTTGGGCCTAGAATGGTTGGGTGCCGGGAATACCTGCTTAATGAATGAATGAAAAGAAGTTCACCCTGGGCAATGGTATTGGAGGTGAAGAAAAGGGCCAGGGGCTGTTGCTTTCCAACATTGAGTAGTTGCAGATGGAGGTATTATTGTGGTTAAAAAAAAAAAAAGTTGTAATTGTGAAAGCTATGGAAGAATGAGGCGTGCTGTGAAGGAGGTGGTCACCCTGGGGAGGGGAATGTAGGAAGGGCTCTGGAGGAGGAGCCAGCTAGGGAAGGAGAGGAGGTGCTCCCAGCTGAGGAAATAGTGCGGAGACTCCAAGTGGAAGGAAGACAGATCCAGGTGGCTGGAGCACAGCAGGGGGTGGGTGACAAACTCCGTGTGAGCTTGGGGAGGTAGGCAGGGGCCAGGTCTACGCAGGCATGGTAGGCCTTATTCAGGATGCTGATGAATTGCTCAAGAAATGCTCTGTGCACACACTTGGTACCAGGGTGCCATGACATTGTATTCTTAACCCATCAGGAATGGCCTGGACCTTCGGATTCGAAGTATGGGATCTAATTACCAAAAAAAGAGAAGAAAATGCTACCTAGTAGATAACTGAATAAATAGAGTGTGGCCAACTTCTCATACCCATCCTGTGCTTATTGCGTGAGGCGAATGAGATGTGCTGGGAATGCCAGGGAAATGACTGGATTTTCTCCTCACCAAGGTGTTGCTACTTGTCAGGAAGTTGTGACACTGCTTTAGCACGGAGGCAGAGAAACATGATCAGGACAATTTAGGCATTGATCAGTGGCAAAGCATATTCTGTTCGAGAAGCCAGAGGAGTGTTTACTGGGCTCTCAGGAGCATGGGGCTGGGCCAGCTGCCAAGGATAATTGTAAAGATATGGGCTCTATTCTGAAGAAGTGCCCATTCTTAGAAGACAGAAATAGATGTGGATGCACACAGATCCAGATTCTCACAGAGCACAAATGCTGCACGGGGATTAGGCTTGGTGCTCTGGGAAGCTGAATTAACTCTTCCAACCCACTAGGGTCCTTGTTAGAGCATCGAAGCAGTAATTTACTCAATGACAAGAGTTCATGTCGCTTTCTAAGGCACTTAACTTACTCCCAGGATGTTGGTTGCACATCAGGGGAATCCAGCTCACTAATCCTTAATACTTGTCATAATTATTTTTCTTTCAATATGCTATTTCCCCCCTGAGAAACTCAAAATTATTACATAAGAAATGTAGAAATATAAGTGTGTGATATTTTTTAATAAAATGTAGTCAGTGGCCCCAGGGAATTTTTGTAGCAAAAGCCTCTCAAATCAATTATATTTTCTCATTTCTGTTTCCAATAATTGAATATTTTATTTCTATATTTATTTAAGTTCTTTCAAAATGACAAGGTGGAGTTGTGTTGACACACTGGGAAAGGAGGGTATTATTAATTAAACTTGTTTAAAGTCTAAGATGGAAACAGTGCTGATGCATATAAATTTGCTTCAATGAGCTGTCGGCTGCTCTGTGAGGTTACAGAAATATTATTGGCAGTTCCGGGTGGTGGCACTATTATATGCATCATTCCATCCTCTCTGGGAGGTCCCTGGTGGTGGCCCTCTGAGAGGCATCATCCCATCATCTCTAGGAGGTAACTCTGCAATCACAGTTCATCCAGTCAGAGAAAAAATGACCGAGGCTCCCATAGGTGTTTAGTGCCCATGACTCAGCTGTTTAGAAAATCCAGGATTATGGACCACATTTGTCTCATTTTAATCTGGATGTTCAGTCCTGCTCCCTCCCTCTGTCACTTCGACTGGCCCTCATTGTCATGTACCTCCATTGCCTCATCTGATTCTAACATTCCTGCTGTGATGTGGGTGGGGGTGAAGGTCATTCCCCTTTCATAGGTAAGGAACACAAGGTTCAGAAAGGTTGAGGACATTTGCCCAGGGTCACAAGGCTGCTTGGTGTCGGAGTCAGAACTAGCTTGGGGTGGGGAAACGGGGTCTTCTGGTTCCTTGCGGGCACTTCCTGTGGACTCCCTGACCTCCAGTCCTGTTTTGCCTGACCTCTCAGCTTCAACTGCTCTTCCATGCCACTGTTGCACAAATGCTCTGAATGTTTGGATAAACAACCCCTGAGAAGAGTAGCCCAAGGAGGCCCCTGCCCAGGGACTGATGAGTTACCCAGAGGCCTGAAGAGCTCCCGGGATGGCAGACACCACCTGCAGGAGTTGGCATTCGTCAGAAAACAGTTCTTCACAGAGCAGGTAGATCTTCAACCCTGTCTGGCTAGCTCCCTTTCTAAGCTGGAGGTGTCAGAGGCGTGTGAACCAGAGCAACTCCATCTTGAATAGGAGCTGGGTAAAATGAAGCTGAAATCTACTGGGCTGCATTCCCAGACATTTAAGGCATTCTAAGTCGCAGGATGAAATGGGAGGTCAGCACAATATACAGGTCCTAAAGACCTTGCTGATAAAACAGATTGCAGTAAAGAAGCCAGCTAAATCCCACCAAAACCAAGATGGCCATGAGAGTGACCTCTGGTCGTCCTCACTGCTACACTCCCACCAGCGCCATGACAGTTTACAAATGCCATGGCAAATGTCAGGAAGTTACCCTATATGGTCTAATAAGGGGAGGCATGAATAATCCACCCCTTGTTTAGCATATCATCAAGAAATAACCATAAAAATGGGCAACCAGCAGCCCTCGGGGCTGCTCTGTCTATGGAGCAGCCATTCTTTTATCCCTTCACGTTTTTAATAAACTTGTTTTCACTTGACTCTATGGACTCGCCCTGAATTCTTTCTTGCGCGAGATCCAAGACCCCCTCTCTTGGAGTCTGGATCGTGACCCCTTTCCTGTAACAGAGACTCCTTTAAAACAGGTATGGATAATACCACCCCTAGTTCTCTCTCTTTCCTCTAGCCCAGCCTCATGGGGAAACCTCTCCAGAGGCCTCTGATTTTTTCTGTGGTTGGTTAAGGAAGACCAGAGTGACCTACTCAAGGAAGTCAATTTCAGAGGTCAAGCAATGACTTTCCCAGAGTTTGCCTCTTCAAACTCATGCCACTGGAGATTAATAAATGTTGGTTATTGTTATTTGGCCCCAAGGAGGCTTTGAACGTGGAGAATTATGACCTGCATGCCTAAGTCAACCCCATGGCCTTAGAGCGATCCACTGTGACACCAGAAGGTGAAATGGGATGCAAGGGTAGCAATTACAAAAAGGCTGACTTCAGTTTGAAATAAAGGACTTTCAAGTAATTAGAACTCTTTGAAAAAGGAATGGCCCTGTTAAAAGGTTTCATTGCCAGAAGTAGTTAAAGAGTTGTTGACTACATATCGAAGTGTGCTGGGAAGGGAGAGGATGGTTAGAATAGATGACCTCTAAAGTCTCAGCACGGAGATATTTAATTTGTATATCCTTCCTGTGGACACATTTCTGTGTCCTGGAGTATGGAGGGAGGGAGTGGGGTCAGAGGTCAGGGTCAACGGTCAGGCAGCTCCAGAGCATCTGTCTCTGGACACAACACAGGCCCACAGCTCATAGGCCTGGCTACCTTCTCAGTTCCCCTGATTTCATCAACATTGTCACCATTGACTGGCTTAGCAGCAGCAACCGCTTAACGTAACTAAAATATCTATTTTGATGAGATTCTGGAACAAAAATCCCAAATGACTTTTCCCCTCGAATAATAGGAGACTGCAGCAGAGATATCACTGTATCATTTGAATGTGCACCTGCTTGCCAGTTACTCCGGATTGATGCTTCCCGATGTAAACAATGACTGATCGTAAGGTCTAAATCATATGTGTGAAACTTTCTGCAAAACAAAAGCGATTGGGTATTTAGGCAAAAACATCAGTTTAGTACTTTCCCTGGCAAATGTCCTATAACTGTGTGTGTGTGTATGTGTGTGTGTGTCTACATATTCACGTATAAAACAGTTTGCTTTACAAGCAAGTAATGGTCAGGTCATTCTGCTGGGCAATTTACTCTCTAGGAAACCAATGGGGCCTGTGTTACATGCATGGTTTTTTACAGGTTACTCAGAGCCATTTAGAAAATTACTATTGTGCTTCACAAAATGCCCCACCAGCCTGAGGAATTAACCCTCTTCTCAATATGTCTAATTCACTTGTTCTTCAGGTAATTGGCACATTAAAGCTGATGCAGATCCAGTGTCTATATAATAAAAACAGCTAATTTTTACTGAGTACTTAGCATGTTCCTGGCACTCTAAATGAATTGGATACAGCCTCAATAAATCCTCACAACAACCCAGATGAGAGTTCCATTATTGTCCCCATTTTAACCGAAGAGTAAATTGAGACTCAGAGAGAAAAGTAATTTGCTCATGGTCACATAACTTCTAGTGCCTGGCATGTAAGAGGCACACAATGAGTGATGATTAATATTATTTTATAGTAGGAGGCACAATTGGGATTTCAGTCCAGGTCTAACACTCAATGAAGGCTTTACACTTGGCCTTTATGTAGTCCTGCCTCATACAATTCATATTGTGCATGAAAAGGAGGCATGCCACGGCCAAGTGCTGCCAGTGGGAATCCCTGTCCTAAGGGAGGCATATTGTGTATGTCACACTTTCAGTAGCTCCCTGTCAGTTGACAGAGTGTGGCACGTAAAGCAGAATGATTGAGATAGGAGTCTCCAAACTCAGGTAGGGTGCACGAAGTTTCCAGAAGTTCATCAATACATTCAGTGTTAGTGCAACCTATGGCTAGGTTCATAGCTTGCAGATGTCATCCTTCCTAAAACTGATGTGCTCTGCAGGCAAGGCTCCATGCCTCCTCCACGTTTCTGCACCCCAGGTTTCTGCCAGACCAGACACTCACCTCACCTGGGCCTGTCCTCTGCACAAAAGTAAGAGACACCCGCTCTGAGGAGTGCACCCCATGGGCACAGGGCTCGATGAGATGCCAATGCGTTTGTGAGAATTAGAAAACAGGTTTCCCTTTCTCTGAGCAAGTGGAGTGTGGGCTGGATTTTAGTCTCCATCCACGGGCTCAGCCGTGTGCCCACAGGCACATCACTGCCTGCCCAATCTTATAGCAGTGCGTTGCTTAAGAAATAAAAGCCCCTGGGCACCAAAGGGGCAGTTTCAAATACTGATTTCCAGGAAGCTTCAGAGTATGGAGTTTCCTGTAGTTCTTTTAGGAGGTTTGTGAGCAAAATCACTGGCTGCAGTGTGCGTTGATGAGATCACTGGGCTGCCATCGCAGGTCCCTGGGGCATGAGCTGCCTCCAGGACAGCCCCACAGAGACACTAGCAATACCGCAGGCTTCTCAGCTGAGATGACAGAGGGCACCTGCCAGGCCAGAAGGTTAACCACCCACTCTTCATTTCTAAACAAAGATTGTCAAGCATCTCTTAAAGTACAAAAATATAATTGCAGGCCAGACAACAATAAAGATTGAATAATAGACTCAAAATTAATGGTCAGAAACTCCATAGCAATATTTTCAGCTCCACTTTTCTCTAGCCCCAGATTATAAACACCCTACTTAAAAAAACAACGAAAAAGATGGACTCAACATTCCAGCCGCTGCTTAAGAACAGGGCAGCTTACTAATCCTGGGAAACTTACACCTGGGGACAAAGTTTATTACTGGTTTAACCAAACTGAGAAAGTGTTGGTTTAGTCTCTCCACGGTACTTTCTCATCCCTTAAGCTACTTGAATGAGTATGATTTTCAGGTTAGTATTAATGATATGATGTGAGTGCATTTTCCTGGGAGAGGCTGCCTTTTAATATAGATTTCTCAAGAATTGAAGAACTTCTGCAGCACCCTGTCCATTTTATATATATATGAGTCAAATGTTGATATAAAGCAGTGTTGCCACCAAAGACTACCACACACCCCAAGGATCTAGGGATGAATGAGTGAAAGAATGAATAAACATTATTTTTTTATTTTTTTTAGAGAGAGAATCTTGCTCTGTCGCCCAGGCTGGAGTGCAGTGATGCAGTCTCGGCTCACTGCAACCTCTGCCTCCCGGGTTCAAGTGATTCTCCTGCCTCAGCCTCCCGAGGAGCTGGGATTATAGGCATGTACCATCACACTCGGCTAATTTTTGTATTTTTAGTAGAGACCGGGTTTCACCATGTTGGCTAGGCTGGTCTTGAACTCCTGACCTCAAGTTATCCACCTGCCTCAGCTTCCTAAAGTGCTGGGATTACAGGCGTGGATAAACATTTTTAAAGTTCCATCTGTGTGTCATACATGGCATTAGAAGATAATAGTAATGTTAAAAGCTAATGTTTGTTGAGCACCCACTATATCCTAGACCTTGTTCTAAGAAGGGTTCATGTCTTTGCTCATTGAATCTGCCATCCCCTTTTACAGAACAGGTAACTGGCTCACCCTCACTCAGCCAGGACATAAAGGAGTCAGGGTGGGATGGAGCGCCTGCCTTGAGGGGTACATTGCTCCCAGCTCTGAGGGAGGACTGGCCCACCACACACTCCACCTCCATTGGCAGAACATTCTTAGTTCTGCATCTTGGAGAATTGGTTCCCCATCTAAACCCACAGGTTGTACCTAGGATTCTGCTGTTGAAATTGAAGGATGCCTCAGTTAGACAGGAGGAATAAGTTCAGGAGATCCATCGTACAGCATGGTGACTATACTTAATAACAATGTGTTATATACTTGAAAATTGCTAAGAGAGTAGATTCTAAGTATCTTCACAACACACACAAAATAAGTAAATGACAAGTAATACATATGAATACACATGTTAAATAGCTTGATTTAGCCATCCCATAATGTATACCTATATCAAAGCATCATGCTATGTGCCATAAATATACACATTTTTGTCAATCAGAAAATAACTCTAGAAACAACAAAACAAAACCAACACTACTAAAAAGACAAAGAATGTAGTTGTCTTTTTTCTGCTTAATCAAGAGAAAGATCAATAAGATATAATAACTTAATGAGGAGAGAAAAAAGAAAAAGACGAGAGAGATTTAGAAAAGTTTCTTGAAAAAGAAAGGGTGCAGTATCTTTTTTCCTCTTCATCCTCAGCTTTAGTTGAAAATTAAGTGAAGTATCAAGGCAGTATACATACACTAATGCCAAGTGAATAACCAGACCCTTGCTGTCCACTATGGTAACCACTAACCACATGTGACTGCTGAGCATTTGAATCATGGCTAATCTAACTTGAAGACTTACTACTCAAAAAAATGTTAAATATCTCATTTCCTGTTTTTATATTGATTACACATTGAAATGATAATATTTTTTCTTGTTTTGGATTAAGTAAAATATATTATTAAAAATTTTAAAAAATTGAATGATGCTGGCCTTTTCAAATTTGAAAGAAGAAATTAGGTCAATGGGTTGGGTTTTCTCAATGTTCTGTTTTTGTTTTTGTTTTTGTTTTAGATACGGGGTTTTGCTTTGTCCTGCAGGCTGGAGTGCAGAGGTGTGATCAGCTCACGGCAGCCTCGAACTCTCGGGGCTCAAGTGATCCTTCCACCTCAGCCTCCCATAGCTGGGATTACAGGCACACACCACCATACCTGGGTCTCATATTTTAAAAGACTACATTGCTGTCTGGGTGCGGTGGCTCACACCTGTAATCTCAGCACTTTAGGAGGTTGAGGCGGGAGGATCATTTGAGCCCAGGAGTTGGAGGCTGCAGTGAACTGTGATCACCACTGCACTCCAGCCTGGGTGACAGAGCCAGACCCTGTCTCTAAAAAATGAAATAAAATATGAGAAGTAAAAACGATAAAAAAAAAAAAACCCTGCACTCATCCACAATTCCATCATTGGAAATATTCACTTTAATGTTTGAAAATGTATCCCCTAGTATGTATGTTTCGTTGTTTGTTTTTTAACCAGAGTGCAGTCATACTATACATACTACTTTTTTTTTTCTTTTAGAGGCACGGTTTCACAGTGTAGTTCAGGCTGGAGTGCAGTGGCCACTCACAGGCATGATCTTTGTGACCTACAGCCTGGAACTCCTGGACTCAAGCAATCTTCCTTTCTCAGCCTCCCCAGCAGCTGGAATTACAGGCACATGCCACTGTGCCTGGCTCTCGTGTACTACTTTTTAGCCAACTTTTTTTCACTTAATAAAATAGGCCGGGCACAGTGGCTCACGCCTGTAATCCCAGCACTTTGGGAGGCTGAGGTGGGCAGATCACGTGGTCAGGAGATCGAGACCATCTTGGCTAACACGGTGAAACCCTGTCTCCACTAAACATACACAAAAATTACCCAGACGTGGTGGCGGACGCCTGTAGTCCCAGCTTCTGGGGAGGCTGAGGCAGGAGAATGGCATGAACCTTGGAGGCAGAGCTTGCAGTGAGCTGAGATCGCACCACTGCACTCCAGCCTGGGTGACAGAGCCAGACTCTGTCTCAAAAAAAATAAATAAATAAAATAAAATAATAATAATAATATAAAGGGGCCATCTTTATATTTCAAAAGAAATATATATCAGGATTTTACATGACTGCATAGTAGTTCACTGGACTAATATGGTTCAATTTGCTCAAGCCACTCTATCTTTGGAAATGTAGCTTGTTTCCACATTTTTGCTATGATGAAACACATTATGATAAATATCTTTGCACATACACCCATCAGGAAAAATATCTCGTTTTTAAGGCTTTTGACAGCTACTACAGGGGATTATCCACAGGAAAGTTTGTACCAACATGTATTCATATAAGCCTTGTATAAAAATATGCATTTTCCAACACGAATACTAGCATTAAAATTTCGTCAATATTATTGTATTTCAACGTGCAGCTTTGGTTTACTAATAAAGTAAAATTTTTCTTCCCAACTGCTTATTAGGCATCTGTATTTTGTTCTGAATTTATTTGACAGAGCTCCTTATATATAAAGGATAGTAAGCTGTCATTATATATTGAAGTATTTTTCCAGGTTTGCCGTTCATCTTTTTATGTTTTTGTGGCATTTTCAACAGAGTCAAAGCTATCCTTATTTTCATTTATACTTTATTTATTTGGTATCAGGCTTACAAAAAACTTTCTCATCCCAAGATCATTTAATCTTTACCTGAATTTTTCCCTAGCAATTTTATAACTTGATTATCTCACATGATGATCCTTTTAGAATTTATTTTGATTTAATACACTAGGTCTGCATCTAGTTTTTACTCTCCTCTCCACCATCCATAGCAGTTAGACAGCGTCTCAATATCATTTACTGAAAAGTTATCCAATCATTCATTTATTCAGCAAACAGTTTATCTAAGACCCACTATGAGCAGGCATTGTTCTAGGTCCTTGGGATACAAGAAGGAACTTTCATTTTAATGGAAACAGCAGATAATGGCAACTAAATATATAAGGTAGATGAAGCTAAATGCAGTGAACAGGGAGAGGCTGGTTATTTTATACAGGGTGGTCAGGGAAGCACTCTTTGAAATGGTGGCATTGGGCAGAGACCTAAAGGGAGTGAGACGTGACCTATGCATCTGGGGAAGAGCTCCAAGGTGCCAGGCCATGACATAGGAGTGTTCGAGAAATGATGAAGAGACCACTCTACTGGAGCAGTACCACAAATAAGGGAAAGAGCACTAGAACAGTTCAGAGGGGTGATAGGAGCCAGATCAAGTAGCCCCTGATAGGTCACAGTGAAGGCCTTGGATTTTGCACTGGGTGAGGGTAGTGGATTGTATTTCCCAAAGATGGCCACAGCAGTGCGTGTGAGCTCTTTTGCAATGTGACATTGTCATGCCTCCCTCAGGAGATGGAACCTATCCCTCAACCTCTTTGAGTCTGAGCAGGCCTGGTGACTGCTTTGGTCAATAGAAGATGGCATAAAGTCTGCTGTGTATTTTAGGAGCAACTCTTAACTGCTATGGCAGCTTCTGCTTCCTGCCTCTTAGAAACAAATCACAATGCGAAAAGTGCAACCACCAAAAGATGGCCATTCTGTGAGAAGCCCAAGGCACAGGGACAGCCCGGGAGAATGAGGTGCCATATGAAGAGAGAGAGAGCCCAAGGAGCTCCAAGGCACCAGACATGTGAGTGGAAGGGGATCCTCCTGCTCAGCCAGCCCAGACAACCAAAGACCCTGATTCATGACCCATGACATCTTGAGCAAATGCAGAAGTTTGTTTTGAGCCACTATGGTTTAGGGTAGTTTGTTATGGGGCAAGGGACAACTGGAACAGTGAAGTAGGGACCCACAGGAGAGTTCTGAACAGTCATATACTTTGACTTAAGTGTTATAAGAATTCCTCTGGCTCTGCGCTAAGAACAGAGTGAAGGAGGGAGAGTGTGGAAAGAAGATTACTTTGGAGAGCAGGGGAGAGACCATAGGATCCAGGACCAGGGAGGTAGAGGCTAAAGTGGTAAGAAGCGATTCAATTCTGGATGATTTCAAAGAACACACAGATGGGATTTGCTGATGGATTAGCTACGGGTTGTGAAGGAAAGAAGAGAAGGATGGCTTCAAGGTCCTAGGCTGACACTGGAAGAATGAAGGGGCTTTGTGGGGATGTGAGAAAACTGTGGGAGGAACAGGGCTGGAGTTAGAGAAATTAGCAACTCTGTTTCGGATATGTTAAGATGTAAGGTTGAGCACACATTCAAAAGGAGAGATTGAGTGTTGTGGGAGAGCTGGGTCTGTAGTCGGGAAAGAAGTCAGGGCTGGGACGTGTAAGTTTGGGCATCGTTGGTGTTTCAGTGGTCACAGTGGACCAGATAATCTGGGAGCGAATGCAGATAAAGCAGGGTCATCAAGGGACTGGGGCGCTTCACCACCCGGAGATGTGGGAGAGGTGGAGAAGGCACCCAAAAGGGAGGCCGAGAAGGCGAGGCCAGTGAGGTAGGAAGAGAGGAAGAGAATGATGATCTGGGAGGCAGAGGAGGAAGGTTTCCAGAAGGAAGGAGTGAATGTGTCAAATCAGCTGAAGAATCAAGTCAAATGAAGACTGACAATTCTCACTATGACTGTCCTCATTCTTGAAATTACTGATTCGAAAAGGGGCTTTTCCCATATTCTAAATGGGCACATGTGGGAGTGTGTGTGCACCTTCACACTTTCCCTTCTCCCCCATTGATCTGTTTATTCATTTGGAGCTATGTGACCACTGAAGCTTTTGTATCTGACAAAACAAGTACCGCACTTCCTCTTTTTCTCATCTTTTTTTCAAAAGTATCCTGGTTATTCTTATCTAAAATTAATTTGAAATTTGACATTTGAATTTTATCAAGTCCTCTCCCTCCTCAAATGCATTGGAATTTTAGTTTAATCTTTTAAAATAAAAATTGGTTTGCTGAGAGTTGATATTGAGTTTTCTGCGTGGTATATGTTTCCATTTATGTATGTTTTACATTGCTAAGTAGATTTTATAGATTCTTTTTTATATAGGTCTTGTGGTGTTTCCTCTTAAATTCTTTTCTAGGTATTTAAATTTTGATGCCCTTTATGAATTGCATCCCACTTCCCCATTGCATTTTCTTACTGGCCTTTTTCTTTTTGCCATAAGGAATCTACTTATATATAAAGAATTCTATTATTTTGAATTATTTTACAGCTGATACAGACAGATTGCAATACCTTTATTATTTTCACCTCGTGGGATCTCACATGTACGAAGTTATATAACCGATGTATAAGGCTGTCCTAATCTCTGCTAGTAAAATCGTTCCTAGTTTGGAGGATGGGATTTAATATGTCAGGATTTCATGGTGTTTCCCAAAGAACTTCATGATTTCCAGGTGCTCTGGGAATGACTGTAGCCACACATCTCAGAATGTCCCAGATTTCCCAATTTCAAAGATTTTTCCCTTTATTAATCCATGAGTCAGACCATATGTCCTTTGATCTTTGCTTCAAAAAATATTGTCATGGTATTTAGAAATAGGGACAGCCCAGGCAAAGTTGTAACACATGGGATGTTTTTCCTCTGAGCCCCTAACTTTCCCCTCAGTACTCTTCCTGGTTATGTGTGCCTGGTGTGTGCATGTGTGCATGTGCACACGTGCATACACACATACACACACACACACACACACACACACACACAGGCATCCTGGAGGAAAGGGGTTTTATTCAAATACAACCACATGAACTGCCTGTACACCTAGACTCAGGATCGCCCTAAGTGAGCTGGTATGGAAGGTTTCAGAGCTGGGCAGACTGGGCAGGGACCACTCATCTGTGTTTCCTGAGGGTCACCTAGCCTTTTTGAGCCTCCATTCTCCACAAGTGAAAGGAATGTATCATATCTGCCTTGCAGGGGTGTTGTGGGACTCAGAAGATGTCCATAACATCTATGCCCAGTGTAGAGTAGGAGCTAGGAAATAATACCCATTACTGTGATTTTGTGAGGAGTTCCAGATAACTGCTCAGGTCTTTAAGAAAATTCCTTGGTCTTCATACTCCACTCCCAGCTGTAGAAGCAAAGCAATCAGAATGAGGATGCAGGAAGCATGGGGTGGCCATCTGCCAGTTCTCCCTTTTGTATGCCTATCTCTGCAAACAAACCCACCAACGGTTAGATTGCCCATGATAACAAGCCAGCCTCCACTCAGAGCTCACCATGCAATGACTGTGTGGAAGACATTTGTGATTTTTTTGCTGTCACCACCAACTATCTTCCCTTCCTGTTACCACCGCAGTCTTCCTTCTGGGGATGCCTCACTGTGCATAGATGTGGCAGATAGGCCGGAAGTCTAATGGAGGGTCTACCTTTCCTCAAGAGGCAGGCATGTGATCTAAACAGGGGTCATCACTCTCTCCCCTCTTTCTGGGATTTTAAATAAGTGACATCCCAATATGGGGACAATTGAGGTCATATCTGTCACTGTGGCAGCCACATCATGTGGCCCAGACTGTTGCCACGTTTCCATTCCTGTGGTTCTTAATGGTGTTCTTACCTTTGCTTGCTGCTCTATTTTAAGTCAGTCAGCCCCCAATATTGTTCTGCTAGATTGACATTTTGTTCAGCATAGCCTGATTCGGTTTCTGTCTTCTGCAACAGGAGCACTGTCTGATACAACCAGACTCCAAGAGGAAAATAGAAAAAGGGAGCTCATACCACTTAAAACGATTTCTCTTTACTGTGGTCATCATCCAGGGCTTGGAAGAAAGGTGAAATCTTAAAAGATATCAGTAGGCCAGGCGCAGTGGCTCATGCCTGTAATCCCAGCAGTTTGGGAGGCCAAGGCGGGGGGGGGGGCACATCACCTGAGGTCAGGAGCTCGAGACCAGCCTGGCCAATATGGTGAAACCCCATCTCTACTAAAAATACAAAAATTAGCCAGGCGTGATTGTGGGTGCCTGTAATCCCAGCTACTCAGGAGGCTGAGGCAGGAAAATCACTTGAACCCAGGAGGCGGAGGTTGCAGTGAGCCGAGATCATGCCACTGCACTCCAGCCTGGGTGACAGAGCAAGACTCTGTCTCAAAAAAAAAAAAAAAAAAAAAAAAACCACTAAATGGGACGCAACAACTGAGTCGAAGTTATGCATCATCACATTAGAGAGGATTTGGAGGTAGAATGCCTTTCTGTTTGCCAATTTATCATCAAAGGGGCAAGAGGATGAAGGGCGGAAGAGAAGTGGTGAATATCAACTTATACAACCACCACTCAAACACAAATGCATGCTTTTAGGAGAACTTGAAACAATTTCAATTTTTAGGATGGGGAAAAGTAAAAGCCCTATTTGCCCTTTCTCTCTTCATTATCCATGGTCTCCACATTGCTCCTTGGTCCTGAGAAAGCTGCCACAAAGAATTTTACTAGTTATCTGATTGTCATTCTATTTAACATGTCCCCTGGTCTGCTGGCTGATGGTAGTTTAAGCAGGATCTAATTGGTAACATATTGCCGATTGAATTAAGTGCCATATGATAGAGATTTAAGCCATGGTAATTTTTCCATAAAGCAAAATCTGTCAGCAGGCTATAGGGGAGGAACAGCAATAAATCAAATTGTCATGTTTATTAGTTATTGCAGGAGTCTAGTTGTCTTGTATTCATTATAACCCCCCATTTTTAGCACAGATAAAAACTATAAAGAGGAATATCTGTGCAAGATGCTTTTTAATAGGTTTATATTTGTACACAAACACCTGCTTGTATTTTAATGATGAGAACAATGGTGCCATTTCACTTTGAAAGGAGCATGTATTTTTGGCTGTTTTCTGGATGAAGAATAATGTTTTTAGTTTTTGGCAAGGCTATGTTTTAAAACATTGAGAATCAACTCACTAATAACCAAAAAAAGGCAAATGAAAGCAGAAATGAAATATGACTTGTTTGTCAGACTTGGAAATACTAAAAGAACAGATAGGATGATTGCACTAAAGGATTTCTAGAACAGTCATTGCAGTTTAACTTGTAATATTCAAAAACTGGAAATCAACTACATTTTCATATAGGGGAATGGTTGCACAAATTATGGAACATCAGCTCCAGAGGGTGCAAATGGGTCATTTGAAAGAACAAGTTAAATCATACCTAATGACATGTCATTAAGAACCAACATTATTTATACTTTTCATTTCCATTTAACTTGCCTTTACCGAAGGTGGATTTCAACACATTTTCCTTACATGACTCGGAAATAATATAACAGCATTTTACATATGTAGACTCATTGAGCCCTCATAAAACCCTGCGAACTCTGTAGGACAGGACATTACACCCACTCCACAGAAAAAGATGTGGAAGTGCAGAAGATAAAAGTTATTTATGGAAGGGGTCCATAGCTGTCAACCGTAATAGGCAAGACGTCAGGTCCTTCCTCTGAGTAGTGGTGTAGAAAAAATGGTTGGAATTTGGAAACCAGCATCGAGCTCCTCACCATGTCTTCAGCTTTCTCTGTGACTTTGAACTTGTTTCTTAAACTCTCTGAAACTGGACGACCTCACTGGTCACGTTTTGTTACTACTTGCTTTGTATTCTGGGTGTGATGGGTGGGGGATTGGGACACAGAATCTGGAGATGGTCAGATCCCAACGTTTCTATTTCCCTGCTCTACACTCTTAGGCTGCCTATCAGTCTCTCCTCTAAAGTAAGCATAATCGCAATGGCTCAGATACAATAACAAAATGTGTGTAAAATGCCGAGTGCCATGTCTCACACCTGAGAGGCATTGAACGCATATTATATACTATCATTTGGATGTCACTGTTCCATGTGCCTATTTCCTGGTTTGCTGTGCAAGATGTGTATGAGTACATGTGATCGAGCCCACAGAGCTCCAGAACATGTTCCTCTCACAAGCAGGCCTCATAGGGAGGGGTGTTCTGTGCTGTTCCTCTTTCCTGCTCACTACTTGTCTGTAGCTGCAGTGTAAGGACTGTAATGTCACTGCTCTGGCCTTAACTGTCACCTCCCAAACCCATTTTACACACACCATCTCCCACCTTTCACCTTTCCCAAACTCTTACCATGTCCCTTCAAGTTTGATGGCTTAATTGTACAAAAGATAATGATGATGATAATGATGATGATGATGACAATGATAACAGCTGCTAATACTTACTGAGCCCTTTCAATGTTCCAGGCACTTGTCTAAGCACTTTGCATGTATTAGCTTATTTAATTCTTAAGAGGAAGGGATTACTATCTACTCTTGTACTTGTGTTACAGAAGTGGGAACTCTGATGCAGAGATGTATAGTGACTTGCCCAAAACCATCATGTTAGAGTGAGAATTTAAATCTTGAAATATGGAAAACAAGCAATGTATATATTTTTCTATTTTCTAAATGCAAATCAAATATAAATATGCATAACACCACTAAACACTAAGTGCAGTTACACCTAGAACAAGGGAATAGCAGTTGACAGAAACACAACCAAAACTAAGAATATTAAATGTCTGTATTACTTTCACTGTAATCACTTCACTTCAACAGTGAGATGGGATAGCCCTAGGTAAAGGAAGGTGCTCTAGTAGTTAGAACATTCTTAAATTTTGCACCAAGGAACACATGCTTTTAATAATGGCAGAGACAACATTTTTTGACGGATTATTTAGTTTGTACAATCAACATTCAAAGAATGAGTTTACCACCACTTTGTTAGTGTAAACACTTGACCTTTAGCTACCTGAATGATCCCCTCTTTGAATAAAAGGAATTATGAAATGCATGTGTAGACATTATTTCATTTTTATATACGTGGGACTTGAATAGCAAGGAAATCACACATTAGGAAAAAAACCCCTTTGTCTTGCTGTTAGTTCTCTTTGGTTTCAAAAATCTGGTCACTGTGTATATTGCATTATATTATATGTGTGTGTACATATATATACACACATAAACACACATATACACAATGTAATGTGTATAAATACATGATGTGTGTATGCACATACACACACACACACAAATACACACATATACAATGTTCCATCCAAGAAATACAAATACAGTGCTGTTGGCCCCTAACAGTGAGCAGGTCATTATTCCAAGCCATTTCTGCAGAAGTGACAGTGGCCTTAGGTGGAACTGCCCATGATCTCTCCTTGCAAGCTCACTCACTGGGGCCATTGACTGGGATCCAGTCTGTGGCCATGTCATGGTTTCTATTTTTGAGGTTATAGCTAATGAGCAACATGAGGTTAAGACGCACTTTTCATAAGGCCCCAGCCAGCATCATAAATGTGTGTGTGAGCATGTTCAGACCCAGGTTATGTCTTCTTTATGTACACCCTCCACCACACACACACACACACATGCACATGCACACACACACATACACACACTCACGGCTTCAGTAACCGACTTTGGTCACATCCCATCTCTTCCTTCTCAATCCCTCTGGCTGTTCACCAGGGTCTGGACCATCTCGGTGAGGCTGACCAAGAATGCTCCCCACTGCCCTGACCAGCGGAGCATGGGCACAGCTACTTGGAGTGCCACCCTTCAGGACACAAAGTCAGGGCTACCTCTCTTCTGTGCAAGGCATCCCAGAGGGCCCGCACACCCTCCAGTTTGATCTTACCTCTCAGCTCCCGTTCCTTTTCTTTCTCTCCCCAGTAAGTCGTTGAACGTCTTTCTTCTGAGGCTGAATGTGGAGCTCTCTTCTAGCTGGTGAGCTTTCTGAATGGCACTTTCTGTACAAACAGGAAGAGCATGTGTGGTCACAACCCAAGTGTGCAGGTGTTGATAGAGGATGTGAAAGTGTGGAGGCGAGTGACTAAACCAGATACCCAACTGGCCAACTCTCACTTATGGCAGGGCCTGGTCTACCAGAAGGCTGGAAGCAGGAACCTGGACTCTACTCTGGGGAGACCAACTGACAAAAGCAGAGGATGATGGCCATGGAGGCCAAGGGAGAAGGCCTCTTTGACTCCTGTGCTTTCTAACCCTATGCAGACCCTGTAAAAGAATCCCTGGAACATTTTGGAATCTCTTAGATATATGATTATCAGGAATGTTGATTTCAATGGGCTGCTTAACTTGTCCAAAGCTCTGCTGGTTTCCCAGGCTGTCTGGGCATCCAAGAGATCAGGACCAAAGGCTCATCCTATGTCAGAACTGTGACAAGTTTTCCAGACCTTTCTAGAACAAGGCTACACCAGGAAAGAAGAGTCTTAGGCAAGGAATCAAATGTCCCAAGGCTGCTCTACATGACCTGCATGATGGGTGTTACCTCCTCATCTCCCATTCAGTCAACCCACGGGCGCTGGACTTCCTGCCTGACACTCTTTCCTCTCCCCATTTATGCCTGGAATTATTTTCACTAATGACACCAGGGATTCACCAATGGACGCTTTTTCAGTTCCTGTCCTATTTGTCTCCACTGGCAGTGTTTGACTTCCCTGTAGTGTTGACCATTTCTTTCCTCCCAGAACTTCTGCCTGGGCCGCCATGACTCCATACTCTCCTGGTTTTTGTCAGGCAGTCTCTCACATGGGCAGGCTTCCATTCTTCGGTCTTAATTTTCGCCCTCCTGCAAGCTCCACTCTCCACCTCGTGGTTCCTATTCTCCATGGGTGGCCTCTTCCCAGCTCCAGATGCAACTTGCCAAGCCCACATCCATAGCATCACACGTTTCTGCTGTTCTCCCGGAACATCCCCCAGCACCTCCCGTCGGACTGGCTGCAATGAAACCCTGCTCTGTCCTCTGCCCCGCTCATTGCTTACCATGTGGCCTGTGAATTCCCTCCTGCCTGGTCCCAGCTTGCTCCTCAGGTCTCTACCCCCTTCTGAGTTTACCACCTTCTGACTTCTCGCTTTGCCTCTGCTAATCTGGCTTCTTCAGGTTTGACCCTCCGTTATCCTCATCCAGACAGGCCCGTCCTTATCCTGAGACTGGATACCTAGAAACTTCCCCATCCAATCCTATCCCAGGCCCTGGGAAATTATCCCAGTATTGGCTGCCTCATGTCCCTGGCAAGGGGAAAACGTTTCTTTGTCTTACACCCAAACCAGAAATGGGGAGGCTTCCCGCGTTCTTCTCTTTCCTGAATACTCTTCAACCTTCCATCACCAAGCCCTGCCCATTCTACCTCTTCAGTCACTCCTCAGATCCTTCTTCCCGTCCCCATCTCCACAGCCACACCCTCCCTCCATCGCCTCTCATCACTGCCCTAATCCTCAAGGAGTACGTGCACTCAGGGCACACCGACCGTTCACTGAAGGATGAGAAGAAAGGACTTGAATGTCTATCTAACCACACTTGTCTGGTTTTTGTATTTAATTAAGACTCACATACCACAAAACGAGCCATTTTAAGATGGGGAATTCTGTGGCATTGAGTACACTCACAATGTTGTGCAGCCACCACCTCCATCGAGTTCCCAGACTTACATCTATTTTTACGTCATGTTTTTAGTGTTTACATTTTGTGTATGTTTCAAGGCATGCAATGTGTGAATACAGTTGTATTGTATATCATTTGTGAATAATCATACATCTGCTCAGAATAGGCGGCAAAGACTTTTTTGCTGAAGAAGATACAAAATTAGAAAAGTGGGGACACGTGACCTCCTAACTCATCTCCCACATGTCAGGCTCTAGAGTGTTTTCCAAACTGCCTCCAAATTTTCTCTACAAAAGACTACAAAAATGATGACAGTACACTCCCCTCACCCCATGACCAGTCCTTAAACCCTTCAATGGCTCCCTGTCACCCACAGGAAAATCTCAAAGCTCCATGGCTGGGCAGGCGAGATGTTGGTTTCAGTGGCCTCCCACTCCCCAACACCATCTCTTGCCATCCATGATACCACTTCCTTCCTCACCACCCAACAATCCCACCACCACTCATGGTTTCTTGAACTTTCAGGCTGCTTTATGTCACAGCTTTGCACATGCTATTTCCTCTTTCAGGCTGCCATTGGCTATCTGGCAGATCCCCATGGATATTAAAAACCCTTCCATCCTGTTCCTCTCAAAGCAGAATTCCTCACCTGTGCAGGCTGAAGCCAATGCCTTCATGTTAGATGATACTATGGGCAATTTCGCGGTCAAGAGGGTGGGCTCTGCCTCCAGAAAGACCTGGGTTCGGGTTCGGCCTCTATCATTTACTAGCAAGGGTTACCTTGCGGATGTTAGGTTCAGCTTCCTTGTCTATACAGTACCCACTCACAGAGTGACTGCAGAAATTAAACAACATAGTGTGTGTGCAGGGTGTCATAAGTATTCAGTAAGTGGTGGAGATTATCATGATGGTTATTCTGTTTGTTTACCTCACTATTCTGTAAACTGCTTGTAAAATTTATAAATTTCATACCAAGGAGAGTTACTACTTCTAAGGCAGACTGTCTTCATTTTAATTAAAAAATTGGCCAGGATTGGTGGCTCATGCCTGTAATCCCAGTGCTTTGGGAGGCTAAGGCAGGAGGATTGCTTGAGGCCAGGAGTTTGAGACCAGCCTAGGCAACATAGTGGGACCTTGTCTGCACAAAAAATTTAAAAATTAAAAAAAAAAGCTAGGTGGTTAGACGTGGTAGCTCATGCCTGTAATCTCAGCATTTTGGGAGGCTGAGGTAGGCAGATTGCTTGAGGTCAGGAGTTCGAGATCAGCCTGGCCAACATGGTGAACCTGACCAACATGGTGAAACCCTGTCTCTCCTAAAAATACAAAAATCAACCGGGCATGGTGGCACACACCTGTAATCCCAGCTACTCAGGAAGCTGAGGCAGGAGAACTGCTGGAGCCTGGGAGGCAGAGGTTGTAGTGAGCCAAGATCGTGCTGCTGCACTCCAGCCAGGGTGACAGAGCAAGACTCCGTCTCAAAAAAAAAAAAAAAAAAGCCAGGCATGGTGGCATGCACCTGTAGTCCCGACTACTCTGGAGGCTGAGGTGGAAGGATGGCTTGAGCCCAGGAGTTTGAGACCAACCTAGACAATATAGTGAGACTCTGTTGCTACAAAAAATAACAAATCAGCTGGGCATGGTTGCACACACCCATAGTACCTGCTACTCAGGAGGCTGAGGTGGGAGGATCATCACTTGAGCTGGGGAGGTTGATGCTGCAGAGAGCTATGATGACACCACCGCACTCCAGCCTGGGTGACAGAGCAAGATTCTGTCTCTAAAAAAAAAAGTCCATTTTTTAGTGTACAATTGAAACAGAAGTGCTGAGAATGCACTTTCTGCGAGCTGTTTAGGTGTGGACATCTCCAGCCACACCACATCCACGTTGTCCTCCACTTACCCCTGCTGCCCCCCAAACTCCAACCAACCTCTCTGGGCTGTGTCTGGCCACTTGGATTTGTATGAGGTCCTCCTGCCCCTGAGCTGCCTGGGAGAACTCAGAGGAGGCTGCCTGCCACCATCTGCCTCACGCAGATATCCCTGCCATGGCCAGCGGCTGGACACGCTGAAGGCAGACATCCAGTGAGAGCAGCAACAGGTCCCTGGAGGCTGGACTGGTCACCATATTCATTCATTTAAAATTATTTCCAGCCTCTGGCAGAACATCTAGCATGATGGTTAATAAATGTACTTCTTCTGCTGCAACACCCACCACACTTAATTATAATCAATTAGTCACTTGTGTGTCTTCCACCTGGGACTGGAAGCTTTATGAAGTCGAGGTGGTGCTGGCCCTGCCCATGCCTGTCTCTGCAGGACCTGTTGCACATAGTAGGATCTCAATAAATATTTGTTGAGTGAATAAATGAATGAAAAGTTTACTAGACTGCAGTGGGGGAAAACAAACTTGAGTGCCAATTTGGTCAAATAGTCACTGTGTGACCTTGAGCAAGTTGTAACATCCTGGAGCTTCAGTTTCCTCAGCTGTAACATGGAAAGCCCAATCAATACCCATCCTCCCACAGGGGCACGGTTGCTGCCAAAACAGGTCATAAACTGCAAAGCTTTTTACAGAAGTGATGCAACTGGGTGTGTATCTGGACTCTTCTTTCCCGGTGTAGCTTTCTTCTAGAAAGGTCTGGAAGACTTGTCACAGTCCTGACACAGGATGAGCCTTTGGTCCTTGTCTCTTGGATACCCAGACAGCCTGGGGAGCCAGCAGAGCGAGGCATGATATTAGAGGATGGTGGGAGGGTTCTGGGCCATTCTCTGTGTCCAAGCATGTTGGCGGCAGGAATGCTGTGCAACAAGCAGGCCCCACTTCTCCAGCAGGAGAAAGCCGGGGCTTCACCACCACCCCCAGGAAGGGCTGTAGCTCCCCTGGGCCATTTCCCTGTTTACCATGCAAAGTTCTTTTGGCTTTCCTGGAGGGAAGAAGTTCATCTTGCAGCCGAATCATGCCCTGTGATTGGGAATAAGACCATAGGAAACACACCCCGTCCTGTCCTCCAGGACCCCGGAAACAAGCCCACACAGCCTGCACTCTCTGGGCATGAGGATGGCAAGGACACAGAGGGACTGTGTGAGTCTCTTCGTGAGGCTGGGAGGGGATGGAGACATGTGTATGGGACTCCCCATTGAGCAAAGGGACAGCTAAGGTGGTAGTGGGTGAGGGAGGACTGGTTAGAACTGACTGGGACCATTTATCATAATTCCCAGCTAGGCTGGGTGTTGGTGGCCCATTCTGTCCTGGTGCTAGGTTGGGTACAGAAATCGGCAAGGAGGGAGGAGGGTCGTGAATGCCCATCAGAGGTCAACTTCATCTTCACTGACCCTGCGGGCTCCCATGTCACAGCTGACAGGGTGGCTGCCCTCAGCAGGTACCACGAATTTTGGCTGAGTGAACAGTGGATTGAATCTAATCAATGCCTGTTCTGTGTATATTTATATCTCTTGTTTATCCTATGTGATAAAAAAAAAGCTGTCATTTATTGACGCTTACTATGCACCGAGAAGCACTTCTATGCATTAGTGTATTTAATCTTCATGATTACACGAATGTATTTATTCTTAGCCTCATTTTACCAATGAGGAAAATGAGGTACAGATGTTTAAGAAATTGCCCAAGGTCAAACAGATCGTTAATAATAGATTTAGGGGCTGGGCGTGGTGGCTCACTTCTGTAATCTCAGCACTTTGGGAGTCCGAGGCAGGGGGATCACTGAGGTCAGGGGTTCGAGACCAGCCTGGCCAACATGGTTTCACCATCTCTACTCAAATACAAAATTAGCCGGGCGTGGTGGCGTGTGCCTGCAATCCCAGCTACTGGGGAGGCTAAGGCAGAAGAATTGCTTGAGTCTGGGAGGTGGAGGTTGCAGTGAGCTGAGATCGCGCCACTGCACTCCAGCCTGGGTGACAGAGCGAGACTCCATTTCCAATAAATAAATAAATAAATAATAGATTTAGGGTTCAAATACAGGCACGACTGCTCCAGAGCATACAGTCTCTCTCTTTCTCTCTCTCGCTCTCGCTCTCTCCCTACACACACACACACACACACACACACACATTTCATTCACATACACTTGTATGTACGTGTAAAGACAGGTGTACACATTGTGTTTATATTTGTATGTAAATCTATATGCATAATGTTTATTCCTGGCATGGCTGTCCCACATGAAATTTTCATTAGATTACTCAGCCTTGCTATAAACAACCCAAAACATACTCGTGTATATAAAGTGATTTTACCTCATATGTTAGAATCACATAAATCAAATGGGGGAGAAAATGAGAAGAGGCTAAGTTAGTTGAACAACGTATCTCTGTTAGAACCAAATGACATCTAGTTTTAAAAGTAGATTAAGGCCAGCACAGTGGCTCACACCTGTAATCTCAGTGCTCTGGGAGGCTGAAGTGGAGGACTGCTTGAAGCCAGGAGTTCAAGCCCAGCCCAGGTAACATAATGGGACCCTATCTCTATAAAAAATTAAAAATTAGGCAAGCGTGGTGGTTGGCATAGGCTTGTCATCCCAGCTACTCAGGAGGTTGAGGCAAGAGGATAGCTTCAGCCCAGAAGTTAGAGGCTGCAACCCCTACTCTTAAAGAATTTTTTTAAAAAGTAGATTAAAAAAAGGAAACAAAAGGAAAGGAGGCACAAGTCCCACACATGCATTTTAGAAAGATATTGTGTAAGTGGGGAATGCATTCAGCGGAGAGATGTGGAGCAGTCTATCACCAGTAAGAAAAATTGCTGCCTGGGCCACTCTGTATGTAATTCATGACTGGAACATGAAGCAAGGACTGCAGCAGTGATATAATAAGACACAAATAGGGCCGACAGGGATGGAACATAATTACAGAGACACTCAATCTGCTGGTAGCATTTACCAAAGAATAAGTTGCATACATGAGAATTTGCATACAAATGAGATACTGAAAGCACAGGAATAGGATAGTGATAAGGCCTCATACATGGTATTAAAGCATGTCAGGAGGCAAAAAAAAAATCATTAAGTTGATACCATGTAGGGTTAGCTATATTACATCACCAAAATAAATTTTAAATGGCTTACTGAGCTTTAAACAGGTACATGGCTTTCAAATCACAATGTTAGCCAATATTTGGGGTGTGCGTGACTCATTTTTCTTGGTTGGCCTTACGTATTTGAAATATTATTTTAGGAAGTAATATTTTAAAATAAATGCCAAATTTTCATAAACATTATTTTTAATTCTCTTGTGATAGGCTGCATACAATTCCTAGGCAAGACTTTTAAGAATAATTTCTTCAAATACTTCTTTACCATTGACAAACTCTGTTTACACAAATAGGTCAGAAAAATATAAACATATACATAACCATTCAAAATGTTATAACAGTTACAATTATGTTTAAAGAATCTAATAGTGTTTCTTTACTTTTCTTAAAAAATGCATTGTTGAAATAAATTGTGGGCCAGGCACAGTGGCTCACTCCTGTAATCCCAGCACTTTGGGAGGCCAAGGCTGGAGGATCACTTGAGCCCAGGAGTTCAAGGCCAGCCTGGGCAACATGGTGAGGTTTTGTCACTACAAGAAGTAAAAAATTTGCCGGGTGTGGTGGTGCATGCCTGTATTTCCAGCTACTTGGGAGGCTGTGGTGGGAGGATCCCTTGAGCCCAGGAGGTTAAAGCTGCAGTGAGCTGTGATTAGGCCAATGTACTCCAGCTTGAGTACAAATACAGTGAGACCCTGTCTGTATTTCAAAAAAAGGAAAGAAAGAAATTGTGAACTGTGAATGGATTTTGTACTGAACTAAGCTACGTATCAACGTTTTAAAATAGTACTCAGGAGGCCAGGCGCGGTGACTCACGCTTGTAATCCCAGCACTTTGGGAGGCCGAGGCAGGCGGATCACGAGGTCAGGAGATCGAGACCACAGTGAAACCCCGTCTCTACTAAAAATACAAAAAATTAGCTGGGCGTGGTGGCGGGCGCCTGTAGTCCCAGCTACTCGGAGAGGCCGAGGCAGGAGAATGGCGTGAACCCAGGAGGCGGAGCTTGCAGCGAGCCGAGATCACGCCATTGCACTCCAGCCTGGGTGAGAGCGTGAGACTCCATCTCCAAAAAAAATAAAAAATAAAAATAAAAATAGTACTTGGGAGATTGAGATGGGAGAATTGCTTGAACCCAGGAGGCAGAGGTTGCAGTGAGCTGACAGCGTGCCACTGCACTCTAGCCTGGGTAACAGAGCGTGACTCAGTCTCAAAAAAAAAAAAAAAAGTAATGAAGCCCTCATTTGCAGTTTGTGCATGCATTGCTAGGAGGATTGCTCTGCTCCTAGCAAACTTTTGGACAAAAATTTCCAAAGTATAAAATGATAGAGTTTTAGGGCTGAGACCTGGACATGTTGCTGCTCACTATCCCTGATGCCCAGCCTCATCCCTGCTGTGTAACTTGCTCCTTGGGCACCCCTCAATGAACTTACCTGCTCCGTGAGGGGCCCCTGCAGATCTCTTTGGGTGGCTGTGGAATCAGATGCCCAGGCGGTAGACACTTCCTGGCCTGTGCTAAATGTATGCAGTCCAGCGGAGAGAGCCAGGAGTAGCTCCTTGTTTTCTGTCTCTGACATACCGTGGGCCATGTGGTCAGACTCCAGTCAGCTTAGGCTGTCATTAAGGAGTCTCAGAAAAAGCTGCTCAACCTGGAGGTGGCCAACCTGAAGTTTTCCGCAGCTGTAAGCTCTGTAGATGACCTAAGGACTCAGGTGATCCTCTGGCACAAGGGTGCTTATTGTTTGGGAAACTCTGTTCTAAATAACAGAAGCTAAGAGTTTGCTCTTATTTTCAAACTCAATATGCCATTGGCTGATACATCTTTGTTACTGTAGCCCTTCCTTTGGGGTTTGTTAATTACTTTTTGTCTTACAATTTTTGCTTTCTGTCTTTTGATGCTATGTGTTTGGGCACATGAATGTTCCTGATAATTTTACTTTTGATAGTGATTAACCAATTTATAAAATGATTCAATTTCTTATTATAACTGTAATGTATTTTACATTGAATTTGAACTTGTTTCAATAGAAATACCATAAACCCTGCTTCCTTTATGTTTAGCATTTTCCTAAGAGTCTTTATTATTTAAATTTTAATATTTCTTTATCATTTTTATTTACATGTTAGGAGCCTAGACACTTACTTAGAGTTTATGTTTTACCTGGTATTTGCCCTTTAGAAAAGAAATTTTTCCCATTTACTTTCGTTGTCTTAATTAGTTTATTTGCCTTTTCTGATTTTTAAAGACTTCTCTTTGATGATATTTCTTGCTACTTTTCTTGTTTTGATATATCCATTTGAATTGTGTATAACTTTCTTTAAGATAGAGATCCTGTTTTAGTCCCATTCATCTTTTATTCTCTAAATCTATTCATTCTGAAACTGGTAAAAACCAAGCAATATTTAAGGGTTGAAGCTTAGTAAAATGGATACTATGTTGAACAGCGTCACGTGTTAAGTAGAACTACTAATGGTACAACTACAATAATTCTAGTAATTCTGGTAGGAGCTGATGCGAGCTGAGTGTTTACCACATGCCTGAAACCTGGGCTGAGTGTTTCTTTTTTTTTTTTAATTATACTTTAAGTTTTAGGGTACGTGTGCACAATGTGCAGGTTTGTTACATGTGTATACATGTGCCATGTTGGTGTGCTGCACCCATTAACTCGTCACTTAACGTTAGGTATATCTCCTAATGCTATCCCTCTCCCCTCCCCCCACCCCACAACAGGCAGCAGTGTGTGATGTTCCCCTTCCTGTGTCCATGTGTTCTCATTGTTCAATTCCCACCTATGAGTGAGAACATGTGGTGTTTGCTTTTTTTGTCCTTGCGATAGTTTGCTGAGAATGATGGTTTCCAGCTTCATCCATGTCCCTACAAAGGACATGAACTCATCATTTTTTGTGGCTGCATAGTATTCCATGGTGTATATGTGCCACATTTTCTTAATCTAATCTATCATTGTTGGACATTTTGGTTGGTTCCTAGTCTTTGCCATTGTGAATAGTGCCACAATAAACATACGTGTGCATGTGTCTTTATAGCAGCATGATTTATAGTCCTTTGGGTATATACCCAGTAATGGGATGGCTAGGTCAAATGGTATTTCTAGTTCTAGATCCCTGAGGAATCGCCACACCGACTTCCACAATGGTTGAACTAGTTTACAGTCCCACCAACAATGTAAAAGTGTTCCTATTTCTCCACATCCTCTGCAGCACCTGTTGTTTCCTGACTTTTTAATGATCACCATTCTAACTGGTGTGAGATGGTATCTCATTGTGGTTTTGATTTGCATTTCTCTGATGGCCAGTGATGATAAGCATTTTTTCGTGTGTCTTTTGGCTGCATAAATGTCTTCTTTTGAGAAGTGTCTGTTCATATCCTTCACCCACTTTTTGATGGGATTGTTTTTTTTTTTCTTGTAAATTTGTTTGAGTTCATTGTAGATTCTGGATATTAGCCCTTTATCAGATGAGTAGATTGCAAAAATTTTCTCCCATTCTGTAGGTTGCCTGTTCACTCTGATGGTAGTTTCTTTTGCTGTGCAGAAGCTCTTTAGTTTAATTAGATCCCATTTGTCGATTTTGGCTTTTGTTGCCATCGCTTTTGGTGTTTTAGACATGAAGTCCTTGCCCACGCCTATGTCCTGAATGGTATTGCCTAGGTTTTCTTCTAGGGTTTTTATGGTTTTAGGTCTAACATGTAAGTCTTTAATCCATCTTGAATTAATTTTTGTATAAGGTGTAAGGAAGGGATCCAGTTTCAGCTTTCTACATATGGCTAGCCAGTTTTCCCAGCACCATTTATTAAATAGGGAACTGTTTCCCCATTTCTTGCTTTTGTCAGGTTTGTCAAAGATCAGATGGTTGTAGATATGCGGCATTATTTCTGAGGGTTCTGTTCTGTTCCATTGGTCTATATCTCTATTTTGGTACCAGTACCATGCTGTTTTGGTTACTGTAGCCTTGTAGTATAGTTTGAAGTCAGGTAGCGTGATGCCTCCAGCTTTGTTCTTTTGGCTTTGGATCGATGTGGCAATGCAGGCACTTTTTTGGTTCCATATGAACTTTTTTTTTTTTTTTTTTGAGATGGAGTCTTGCTCTGTAGCCCAGGCTGGAGTACAGTGGCGCAATCTCGGCCCACTGCAAGCTCTGTCTCCGAGGTTCAAGCCATTCTCCTGC